>NC_092101.1:20564273-20912972 GCF_045679555.1 Salvelinus alpinus | reverse complement strand
TATTTAAAACCAAATACTTTTACTCAAGTAGTATTCTACTGGGTGACTTTCACTTAAGTCATTTTCTATTGAGGTATCTTTACTTTTACTCAACTATGACAATTGGGTACTTTTTCCACCACTGCATCAAAGTACATTGTTGTTTTCCATACTGGTCATTGAATGATTCAAATAGAGAAATGTTGGAGGCTTACGTGGCTGATTAAAATAAATGACAATTTGTGTCTATTCATAGAAATTGATTGAATAGATAAACATGGTTCTATATCTCAGAGGGCATAACAGAAGGATCAGCTTAAAAACAAAATATAATTAGGACCAGCTTGGCAATGGATACATTTCTGTTGACTTTCCACTAAATGTTTTCCAGATTAAACTAACTCTGACCCAAATTGGAAGAGCTTTACGTCTGCCGCGCCATTCTAGGTAAAATAACTGAGTGACCTGATCATGACGGGCCAACAGCAATCCCCTATCTCTGTCTCTTTCTCCCCCTCTATCTCCATCTCTCTCCATCTCTGTCTCTCCCTCGCTCTGTGGCTGGGTGATTTTTCAAGCAGCAGTAAATCCTGACAGTGATGTCCCTAGCGCCTCTCTCCCTAACAGTTACATTCAATTACATAACATACTAGCGGGCTAATCTCCCTAATCCCTGTCGTGCCACAACAGGGCACCGCTCTGAGCCTTGAACAAAGCCTGTTCTTTAAGCTCCCTTCCTCCTCCATAAGTGTTTTGAGGAAGAAAACCCTGCCCTGAGAGCTGTGCTGGAGCCATCAGGCCTTGTGCTGCCACTCAGTGAGATGTGGGCTGACTGCTCTTTGAAGATCAACCCACTGAGCCTCACTGTGGCTGAATCCCACTCTGGTAATGAGGTTTGCTTTTATTGAGTCTTCAATTGACCTGCTTGTTCCTTAGTCTCAAGTATCATTTTGTAACTGAAATCTCCCAGTGATATTGAAACAGCGTGGTCGGGGAGTGGAGAAGCATCCTTTCAGTAACACATGTTCAGAATCATAATTTCATAATATACAAACTTAAAAAATGACTGGAAAAAATGCACACCATTTCTCTGAGGAAGTGAGTAAGCTAATTGCTTTGTTTCAATATTTTCCCACTGAAATGTTAAATATGTAGTCTATTTCCTGTAGACTGAGTGTTCTCAGAACAGCTCAAATGAAACAGTTTACTGTACTTCACCATCGTTTCATTTATGTCACAACATTCAACCTTTACTTAACCAGGTTACAGTATTGAGAACGTATTATTTGTTCCATACGTGTTCCATTAGACAGCCTCTTCTACAGCTTCCAACAACCTTGACAATGTTTATCAATAAACATCACACCGCCTCGGAGTACAGTTATGTGGCAACCATCAGGGCTGAAGTAAAAGGAAATTCTCATGTGCAATATTGCCTGTTGAGATAAGACTGGGTGAGAGCGATATTCCTGCCCTACTTCTGCAGCGGAACGGTGCTGGAGTCATATTAGGTCACAGCAGAATGGCCAAATGTTGACGTGTCCTCATGGTTCCCAGCTCGTTGCCAAGCCTCCTAATTCACAGGGAGCCCTGTCTGGGCTTGTGACACACACACCTCTGAAGGGGCCTGCAGTCTTTCTGCTTCTCTCTCCCTCTTTAGGGCTCAATACAATCTGTTTTATTTTCCCTCACAAATTCAGTTTTCCCCCCCGTTTTTTGGTGGGGGTTTCTCTCTCAAAATCACACGTTTTTAATAGAAAGAAAACAACATTGTGTGTTCTAAGTCCACAACAATGCTTAAACCACATCAGGAGACCACTTTTGAGGTCGGGGAAAAATCAAAGAAATTTGTATCATTGGGTGTAGATACCCTATAATTCAGTGCGCACCAGCAAGAGACAGTTAACATTATTAGCTTCATTGCTAACAGCTACACAAAGTGGTAGACAAACATCCACACACAGACAGAGGCATTCCCACACTGCCGCTGTAGAAAGCTGAAGGAAAATAAGAATCACTGATGCATTTTGTTCATGTCTTATGATAATCTGTTGTAAATTACTGAAATAATACATTTAGTAGATTTCCTACTTGGTTCAATAAAAAAAATTATATTGTTGAACTTCGTTTTAAAGTCCATATTCCGTGATTCCGTCCGCATCGCGGATTTTATAGGGCCCTCTCCCTCGAATGTATTTTCTGACAACTCTTAAGCCCGTCGATATATGTCGCACAGTGTGAGAGCGCCGGGAAGACGAGGAATACACTCACAGTGTCATCTAAAGTGAAGAGAAAAGAGAGTCAGCAGAATGCTCTTAAACCCTTTCAATAAAGAGACCCAGCATGAATAGATGCTCTGTGCTCTGTTTTTCTACTCTGCTCTGCTTGGTGGGAGAGCGGCTGTAAGTGAACGGTTCATGCAAAAAAATGAAGTCCACGAAAAAAGAGGGAGAACAGAAAACTTGCTGAACATGGTTTATCCCCCAGCAGCTTTGCAATAGAGATCCATTCAGGCATAGGGTAAAGCCCCCAATCGTATCCCAACCTCTTGTCAGCCCAGGCCCAAGCACTGTCCTCACAGGTATCCTAGGTCACCGCCCTTGAGAGTACACCCCCCGCCCACCCTCCTGTTCCCCCCTCTATTAACATGGCACACCGGATGAAAGAGTGAACTTATTTCCCACACAAAGAAATCCCTCTACAGGGGGACAATGACAAACATGACTATGTCGTAGATTGCCTCATTAGGTCAACTGTCATGGAAACGTTGACATGCACTTAAAAAATATCCTTTCATCAAAAATTCTGATCATCACCACCATCATCAGATCTTCTGAAACATCAATATCGTACAATTCCCTCCATAATTGACTTTGGTTTGGGACCAGTGCCGTGTGGCGTATTTGAGCCAAGGAGAGTTGAGTTCCAGCAGCCCAGCAGCAGCCAGCTAGCAGGAGTCCCACGGGACTGTCTCTATCTCCGTACTTCCTGCAAATCTCTACACTGAGCAGCCTCTGCTTTGACAGTGATATATGATGTGCCTAAATACTCGCACATTGTCTGCATTCACTGCCACAATGAAGTTATTGCTGCTGAATAGGTCTTTGTGAGTTATTATTTTTCTTATGCAATTAAGTCAACCCTGTGTGACTAGGAAACCCTGTTTTGACTGAGTGAAACTAAAACAAGGGAGTAAAACCAACCACAGGCACAGAGCAGTTTCTAAGCATTTCAGGTTCCTGCTAAACCAAATAATTCAACAGAAGGGATCTGTCATTTCTTTCTAAATTCCACCTTTATGTCAAAGTAACAATGAACAATGCGTGTGGTTCGAAACCTGCAGTGTCAGTTTCCTTCACGGTAAATGTTTTATGCTTCTGATTCTACTAAAGAAACATAGGAATGATTTTGTTCTGGTTATTACAGAACAACTATTAAGCAGTGTGAAACTGTACCTCGGTGCACTGGGCTCCAACTCTTCCCCCTACTGTAATGAAATCACAAATGACCTGCAACGATGATGGAATATCAGAACTGGGCATCTCAATAGAGGGCAGGATAGTTCCTTGTCACTTGTCCAACAGGAACATAATAGACGCAAGAGAGCATGCTGCAGAGGGCACCACCATACAGTACAACACAACACACATCCCACCCATACTGTTCTGTAGGTCTGCTGGTGGACTGGGAGAAACCCACAGAGCCCACTGGGCTCCTGCTGCACCAGTACAGTACCTGCTGTGTCCCTGACCTGGATGAGATGACATGATGGGCTATGGATCAGGCTTTAAGAGAGGCTGTTTTACTGTATGCATTAGTCAGTCAGGGATAGAGCTGAACCCAGCTAGGAGAGATGGAGGGACAGAGAACAAGCCTATTTTCCACTGTGACAAGCATCACTAGTGTTTCAATTGAGTATGTTCTTAGAGACATGCATTTTGAAATATGCCAATAAACTGTGTTGCATTAATTAAAGCCTCGTACGCTATTAGGTAGCGTTTCTAAGCCACTTAATTTCAGGTGGTAATATAGTACCCGTATTAATATTAAGGATATAAACAAAGTGGTGGACAAGTCACACGTGGCTGGAAGTCACATGCGCCTGTCTCACACTGAGCCAAAATATTTGAATTTCAGCTCCAGGAGGAAAGAAAACTCAAGCCATACAAAATATGCATGATAGACCTCCTGAGAGCACCTGCAGCAGAGCAGTGAGCAGGGCGAATGTTTGCTCTCCCTCAGCGGCAGTTGTGCATGACTGGGTCCCAATCACAGAACACAGCTTTATCTCCTCGCTTACCGTTCCTCTCTACAGCCATAAACAACAGAACCATCTCCACACAGTGCTACAGCACTTGCCATGTATGCCGTTCTTTTATATTACAGTACACAGGAGAAGTGGTGTTAAAGTAGTCATGATCGCCCTGCCACCCCCCACCAGCACCTCTAATGCCACACACACACAATTATCAAAGGCAAACAGAGCCAAGATCCTGAATGCCCTTTCTATCCCTATGTGTTGAACCTTCAAAATAAGAACTTGTCAAGTGCCAGAGTATTCCTGATAAACAATTCATATCACTGTCGGATCAATATACACTACGTGGCGTACAGCCTAACACAAAGACAAGGTGAAGCTATGATGAGTTGAGCAAAATCCTTCAGAAAATATTTCCCATTTTACGAGCTCTATGGTACATTTAAAAATAAAGTTTGGTGGATGTTAGAAAGAGTAATTGAATGGTTAAAACTCAGGAATTCAGTCAGGTGCATAAAAAGCCTACAAAAAGCCTACATAACAAGGCTACATTGGCACCAGCAGTGGACCAAGGTTAGATTCACAGATATTTTAAATAAACCCAGTGCTGTGCCACGGCAGCAGTATATTTTTGATATCCCTCCAGTTGGACCATTTCAAAAAGCGTCTCCAGCAGCACTCTGTGTTGCCAAGAACGGAGGTTCATCTCACATCGACCGAATACTGAGCCTCAAACCCCGTAACTCTGAAACAAACTGCCTGCCTTCACAAGCTTTCATCCACTTCCAAAACACATACACAGACAGTAAACACAGTAAAGACCATGTCTCTCCATTTCCAGAACTTTGCCCATGTGGGTACACAGTAATAGATATTATATATCTTTCAGACAAATACAAATAACAACTGAATAAGAATAGGGACCACAGAGCTGAAGTGTAGCCTATTTGTTTGTGTTTGTAATTCCTTCTATCTAATAGCACTTCAGAGACTAGCCTAGATGTAGTTGTTCTAACTGGCTCCTGTAGGCCAGTTCTGAGCCAGGGTTTTGCAGGCCAAGGCATCCACTATAAGCATCATTCCACAAGAGAGACATTGCCAACCTGGCTAAACTGTCACAGAGAGCTAGCAACACCCTGGTCTGGCCAATGTGACAAGTGAAAAGCCCAGAAAGCTTCCTCAGTTCTAATCTCCCCTGGCTGCCGGTGAGAGGAGGTTGCATATTCAGATGGAATTTAAACAAGGCATCATACTGTAAATATTTTAAAATGTTCCTCACCATGCTCCCTGCCGAGGAACCTGGGTGTGATATGAAATGCAGCCAACCTTCCACAGACATCTGCAGCGACGGACACATGGAGTCCCAGCCTCAATGCCAAGAGTCCCGAGGTTTTATAACTGCGGGCACTTTTTAGGGTCCCCGCCCTCCCACTTTCCCTAGTGACAATCAGGCAGTCACCGGGATCAACACATGAAGGCAGTTGCTCCACTTAAGATCCGTCCCATTTTTCCACTTCTTGACATTAATAAATAAAGACCTTAAAAAAAGTAGAAGACCCCCTCAACACTCCAGAGAGGCCAATAATCAAAATAAACTTAATTAGCATGTTGATTGGCACACGCAGGCAGACAGCGACCATCATCAGATACAGTGCATCTGATGAGTGGTGCAGAGGAACAGCATGTCAGGGACTACCCCTCAGGACACAGAGGAAAAGTGGGGCAAGAATTTCTGCTCCGAAAGAACTCTCCCCACCCCCACTCTAGCGATGATTGCTTCAGAGAGGACCAGTCTCTGCTGGGTAGAGACTGGTCCTCTCTGGCTTCAGAGAGGACCAGTCTCTACCCAGCAGGGGTTCTGTTGATGATGATGGCTTCAGAGAGGACCAGTCTCTACCCAGCAGGGGTTCTGTTGGAAACTGTTGGGTTTGAGAGAGCAGCAAGCGCCACTCAAAACACAATGTGTCCAACCATGGAGAGCATTTCAGCATTAATTAAAGAAGGGCCTGCTCTGTCTGCTAGGCCAAGAACAACAGTTCTTGTTGAGACTGGGCTTAAAAAGTATTGGGGAGGAAACCTACATTTTATAACATGCTTATGCAACGCATGCACTGATCGCACAAAAGCAAAACTATTATGCGGATGGATGAATGGAAACAACTTTGCAAACGACAAGTACAGCAGGGACAAAAATAAAGGCCTGTGTTGAGTAAGCGAACAATCATGAGATTTAGGATTCACATCCATTACAACAAAACACAGGGCAGGTGAGTGAATTCTGGGTGATTTTAACATGGTGAAATGGTTTGAATGTGTAGTGGCCAGCTCAGGCTTGGATTGGCCCGACGCTGGGCTCTCTCGTGGGCACTAATTGCAGCTCTAATGGAATGAATCGATGACAAATGGGTGCAGGAGAGCACACTTACAGCACAGTGGGATTTGAGATCTCCAGCAGACATCAGAGTGTGTTGGCAAACATGCCCCAAACTGTGTCTGCTCAGGCTTACAAAGCGGCAGTCTCAGATTGACAGATAATATAAACTGACATGCTTCAAAGTACTCTATCTTGAAAATGTATGCCTTCACAAAAACAAAAGGTGGGTCATAATTTCATGATCATGTGATTCAGCATAATACATTTAGTAAATATCTACATTTGTCAAAAATAACAGAAAAATTGTCATCCATGAATTCCACATATATTTTTACCAAGCATTAAACCCCTGCCTACTCATTTTTTGCTCTACTCCCTCTTAAAATATATATTTGACCCTATATCTGTTTTTGTATGCAGCTGTAGGAATACCCTGGTGTGACTGTCACTTTGTAGCTGAGGGCATGCACTTAGTCATGACAAGATTTATTGAACATACTGATGCTAGCTTGGGGTTATGCCCCTTAAAACCCACTACCACAAGCAGGAAAACCTGCTGAAAATAATTTGCTAAACAGTGGTTTAGAGGTCAGCAAAAACTCAGTCAGGCCATTAAAGGAGAATCGCTTATGAATTCAAGGAAATGAAACTGAAGTAAAGAAAAAAATCTTCTTCTTGGAAAAGTTAGCAGAACATTTGAATCTAGCAATCTGCATTTCGCAGCTACAGAGAGAAGAAGCAGAAAAGGAATAATGTGTATTAACTTGTGTTGTGCGTTAGCAGTGCCACAACCCTTCAGGTTGCCAGCAGAGCCAGAGCCGCAGCAGCGTTGTCTGGCACGCCCTGCCTCCCTCCCTTGCTCTCTCCCAGCCTCCCCTCTCTCTCCCTGCCTCAGACAGCCAGCAGACCAGAGGCCTCATGCAAGCCTGGTCCGGCCCTTCACCTCCTGCCTGCCTGCCTAGCTGGTTGGCCTGCTACAGCTACAGTACAGTGCAGCAGCACACTGTGGAGCTCAGCCTGGCTCACTCCAGCTATCAGACCCTGTCAAAATCAACACCAGGAAAAGGCGCAACTTGAGCTGGGCACAAGAGCAGCTCTCCTCAGGTGGAGGCTCACGGCTCAGAAATTAGCATGGCAAAGCGCCTCAACTCCAATTTTAGAAAACTATAGCGGACTGCTTTTTTGTAAACAAACATTTCCTCCCTCATTTAGAACAGGGCTACTAGTGGTCAGAATTCAGAAGTCTCAGGTGTTTACAAATTAAAATACACAGGAATTTATGAATTACTTGTGCATTCCAACTCAATGAAAGGAGCCGATCGCTGCTGTTTTAAAAGGAACTGTTTCGCTTTATTAACGTGAATCTAAATATTACAAACAGCACTGATATTCTACTACCTTAAAACAAGTCTGAATTCACCATTGTTCAAAACTTTTAAAGATGTGCATATGAGCAATTCAACAAACCAGCTGGCTGCATAAACTAGGAGTTAAAACTACTAATCCTACATAATTACTCAACTTTATTACTTTTCACGTCACAATTGGTTTAGCATATTAATTATTTCATTTGGATAATCTCAATGAATAAACCATAGGTGCATTGGCTCATTTTAACGAATCATAATTATATACTGTATATTTCAGTAAAAATATAATGTCACTATCTGAGACATCAATAAAGTCTTCTAAAAAATAAACTAGCAAAGGCATTATTTAGTTTGAACTGCTACAATTCATATAAGGCAACTCCAAAAGCACACTAATAATACAACTGTCACCAGTATTATTACAAAGTTAAGTTACAATACTATTGAAATATACATTCAGTAAAACATATGGAACCTGTTGCATACAGCAACATGAGTAATTGTTTCTAATATTCTTTCTCCTCCTTCAGAATAACAGTTTAGAACCTTGCAACAATGTGTCTGTTTATTTTTGAAGAAAAGTACAATTTCCTCTGTAATTAAAACAAATCTTTGAACAGGGCTATAAAATCCATTGCAGATCCCAAAGCCAAAGTAAATACGGCAGTTGTGTCCATCTGAAATGCCACATCAAGTCTCATATTCAATATACAGATGATGCCTTTTACTGAAAATCGACCTTAAAACACCCTTTGTCCTTGCTTGAGTTCTGCCAACTGGCAAGAAAACCCAAGCTCTTCCCTGGATTCCTCTTGCAGTGCATTTATTAACAGAAACTAAAGCACTATTTATGTCTTCAGCTATTAAAATAAGGTATATAGATTTTTTTATCCCGTTACTTTATGTGAATTAAGTTAAGTGTAATTCCATTTGAAAATAAAAAAAACGCATTTGAATTTTACTGGTGAACTATATAGGTCTCTATGAAGACTTTATGGCTATGACTTATCGTGTGTAAATGGCATCTAAAGGCTATCGATAAATGGAAGAAAGTTTTTTTCATATTTAGATCATTTTAACCAAGTGAAACACATCCACCTACAGACTGAAACAGGCTCCTCAAATCTAACCATGGACTATTATAGGCCTACCTTGCAAGGTCATAGGCTACGTGGTTTCTCTCATTTAGGCCAGGCTGTCCCTTTCTTTAGATATTACTTCTAAGTTTTACATTCAAAGTGTATGAAATATTATCTCCTCAATTACAACTCAATTAAATTTTAATTGCATACTAGATGAAAACTACATTTTCTTAATTTTCTTCAACTAGATGTCTAAACGTTGTGCGTCAACCTGACTCAAAATAGGCCTAATCCTAATGCATGAAGCAAAAATAAAAGAATCCTCAACATCAGGTAAGAAATGCGCCTCTGACTTGTTCAATCATAAATATTCTAAATAAATATCCTGATTGCAGGCTGTGATAGTTGTTCTAAATAAACAGATAGACTATTTGGATACACAACTTTCCGCACTCCGAATATGTCACAAAACGCTTTAAGTGCAAACTACTCCATGACACAGGTAAACACACACACACACACACACACACACACACACACACACACACACACACACACACACACACACACACACACACACACACACACACACACACACACACACTCTCTTTCTCTATTTACAATGATTCTAAGCATTTAAATAATTAATCAGGACATCATTACTGAGCCGAAGTGCTCCAGGCCTGACCACAGTTCTTGGGGTGGTTTGTTGTCCCTCCTTAACTCAAAAGAGAGTGGGATACTTTGTGGAGAACTCTCCATACACAGGGTCGATAGCCTAACTTTTTCTGATACTTTAAGATTAAGAAATCAAATACTTCTGGCATGCACAGCTTGCCATCATGCATCTTCATCCGCCACAGCTAATGAATTACATGTTATTTTAGCCATACACTTCTCCAAAGTGAACAAACTTCATGAAAAGCTGGGACAAAAAAAATCTGCTTTAAACATGAGTCAGCATAATGCTATTGAGTAAACTATAGCAGTGTTAACAAAACGACTGAAGTTAATATAGGCTGAGAGACTCAGGTTTCCACGTCTCCTTACCGACTGTGCCAACACTCATCCCGCCCTTTTCTAAACTGAAATATCATCTGCATTTCATAGCCACGTTCATTCAATCAACACAGACGCTCATGCATAATAACTCCCCAAAAAGTAAGCAAAAGGAATAATTTACCTGAGTAAGACAGAGAGGAGAGTACATCATGATGAAAATGAACTTATAACGACTTGTCAGGTAGCAAAAGACAGACAAGTTAGTGAATCATTCTTTTACAGTTCATCATCATCATCATCATCACCATAAACACCTCCACCATCGCCTCAATTGACTTGCAGTTTACGTCCACTAAGGTGTTAGCCCTCCAAAAATTATGACACAGAAGAAAAGTTCAACTTAAAAATCCCAAAAAATAAAAAGGGTAACTTTGAATAAAAATTAGGAAAGCTAGGAAATGAAAAGGCTCGGGCAATCTGTTCCATTTAGGAAATGGGGGGAGAAAAAGAATCAAAGAATGACAAAATGAAAAAGAGGGAGGAATGAAATGACGTTATGAAAATAGCCCATCCCCCCAAAAGAACTTAAAGAAGCAGTAACCCTGATTCCCTGTGTCCAGCAATACCCGTTAAATCCACGAAAAACTAAGTAATGCGTAAGATCATCAGGAGCAACGCTGGAACGGATGGTCAGAAACAAAAATTGCAGAGGACTTTCTCTCACCCAAGCAAGAGCGTACACTCCCTCCCTCGCGTAGCCTATCCCAGCATCGAAGACAGCGATGTTGCATGTGCGCTTGTGCCGTTTATTCAAAACGTGTCGTTGGCAAATTGCTGCGTAATATCGTACAAATGAACCGTCGGAGTGCGTTGATGACAGTCTTGCATCACAGACACAATAGCCTGCACTCCCAAGTGGCCTCTCACGACTAACCTACAACACGAACTACACTTAATTGAGCTGTTATTGCTGTAAATGTAACAGCTTTTCAAAATGTTCAGAATCGATAAGCTTCTGATAACGTGTATATCCTAATCATGTAATACCAATTCAGAAAACCAAGCTTCTGAATTCATCATCCGTTATCAACTGTTTTCTATAATCATGTCACACAGACATCTATACAAACTAATAATAAGCTATAAACGTATGTACGTAAAAGCGCAAAGACGTCAGTGGTGAGCATACAGTTACTTTTCATTGAATTCAGACTTAACCTACTTTTAGCAATTTCTACAGTATTGTATTTATTGTCAGATGTGACTTGACCACAAAACAAGTGGTAGGTGTAATGACAATAGTATTTGGAGAACTATCCAAGAAAGATGATCACATTCTCTCTTTCAACTATATGGACACGTTCTGCTTTTGTAACTATGCACACAAAAAGTTGATTGTAAGGGGCCTATAAAGTGTAAGTATATCCCCATGTCATTACACACAAGAGTAGGCCTATACATGGACTCTCCATATGGGCAGACCAGAGAAAAAGGACATACAAACTTTCTTCTTGGTCTACTTTGAGTGAGTAGACCATGTTATATCCGGCAAAGCTAAGAAAACTATTCTGAGATCAGTCTGAAGGGACAATGTTGTCTGCATCAATATTGTTTTCACCTTGATCTGACAATACCGTGAAGTAATAATTGCATCCAATCCATTAGCACAAGTTTGTCTATAGCAGTTCGGTGGTGGTGGTGGGTAAATCAACCTTCATGAAGTGAACTGCAGTTCAGACAAAATTGGCCATTTTGTTATCTATGACATCCAAAAATATAACGTCCTGAATATATTTATTTGATATTTCCAAAACAGCGGGCCAAATAAATTACATTGTTTTCACAAAAACTCTAAATATGCCAGTTGAGTGCACTTTCAAAACACTCGCGAGTATGTGTGTTATAACCGCACTCGGACTGTACTGCATCCAGGGACGGAGCGCCTCTGTCGGTCTACCGTTCAAATTCAAGCCGGCGCGCCTGAGGCTACGGCCATTTTCTGCTGAACAAACTAAACCCGGCACAGAGTCTATTGGCTTTGAACTTCAACTTGGCCTTCGACGTCCGGTACCGAATCTGCGTTGCCCCACTCAAACTGGCAAAAAACGAATACATTTCACTACGGGAGAAGTGCCAAAACGCTTTGCAGACGATCTTAATCATTACGCGTCGGTGTAACAAATATACAGTATGTCTGCCTTTCTAGCCTTTCCAACAAACGTTCCGCTTGGCTGAAAACCAACAAGAAAATGAGTAGCCCAACTGCTGAGAAACAAAGGAGCAGAACACCAAAATATAGCTCTACGCGATTATCCTAATTGGATTTTACGAAGTGCACACAACTCGTGATCATTCTCGCTTTGCGTCTGTTGGAACATAGACAAATAATGATTAAATTGATTTGTTAACGTACCATTTCAAAGCGAAACTGCCAACCCCCCCAGAAAAGTTAGAGTTTATGCAGCACCGCGGTTCAGCGCCTGGTCATCTCGTCGACGGGTTTCTATTATTATTCCATATCCATTTATCCGCGAACAAAGGTAATCCGTGGTCTTCGGAGGGGAGACTACACCGCACAGAGATCAATCAGACACGTCCCACGCGATATCTACAGCTTCAATCCCAGCAGAATCCTCGCTACAAGGTACAATAGAACAAAATAAAGATTTTACTATAATATTACAGCTACGATTTCGGGCAGAAACTGCTAACTGTAAACTGCTTGATGGTGTCGTAATGTATCGTGCTGTTGTTGGTTGTCTATCTTTAAATTACAGAACTGAGTCTTCGGTCTCATTGCTTTGCAGCATTGTACACATAGATGTCCTTAGTTATGATGGTACCAATGCTTCGTATGATCATGGATGTATGTCCTTAAAGACGGCCCGAACGATGGGCTAATAGGAGATCTTACAGTCGTCTCGGAGAAAGAATATATGAACACGAAGGTGGTGTGTGTGTGTGTGTGTGTCTGTGTGCGCGGATGTGTGTGTGTGCGAGAGAGGGAGTGTGTGTGGCTAGGGCATTGTATTAGGGTGGCACTTGATGCCGTAGTTCATAAAAAGCAAAAAGACAACTATTTACCCACTGTGAGCCGCTATTACAAAACATGTCATCTCTGATAGATATACAATGAAATTGTTCTTCCTCTCACTGTTCTATGGCAAGTTTCAAGTTTGGACCGTGGCTATACTTCTCTCTCTCTGTGTGTGTGTGTTTTCAGAATTACATCCCCAGCTCTTTGTTACACTGGTGATTACACATAAACAATTCAATTCAATGTATTTCCTGGGAGGGAACCCAACTCAAAGTTTCAGGTGTTGTCATATCTGCCATTGCCTTTAACCCCACTTTGCTCACACACTTTTCAAAAGAGCAGCAGGGAACTTGACCACAGTCGGTTGTGCGTAAATCCTCAAGGAAAATACATCTCAAGTTTGCTATAGCCTACTATTATACTAACATTCCAAACAGAAGATTATTTGATAATTTATTAATGAGTAGCCTATTTATAATTAATTCATAGCCTAGTCGTTTTGCTATTGATATTCACTTTCATAAATGTAGAAGTATTCTTATAACTTTACTTTTTCACGGAATTAACCCCGCGTCTCCAACTGGGTTCTGCAGCTTCATATTGGAAACGTCAACAAAAAAAAGTTTACCAATATTTTTCAACACTCACGAAAGTATGTGGCTTATGACATGTTATAAATGAAAACATTTAGGAATGTCATACTTGAGTTTATAAGAGTGACATTCCCAGATAATAACCCAGTGTGTTCACCTGCTTTCTGCGTTTCAGTTCATTAGGCCTAAAGCGCTTGAAAACTGTAGGCCATGAGCACATTTAAAAACATCATAAAACAGTATATATATATTACATAATTCTAGAAATTAGTGATAGTTGACCGACATGAATATGCATTCTTTGGTTGAAGAATTCGGTTTTTATTGCAATTATATAACTAGGTTCTAAGAGATGTGTAGCTTGCATGCGAGAGACCATTTTTGTCGCTACCTATCTTAAACTGAACTAATAATTTTTAGTAGTAGCATTTACATCCCCTATGTATAGGCAATTACTGGATTATTTTTCTCTTTCGACTTAACTTCACTGTTCAAATGTCAAATGGCCCTTTCATTAGAATCGTAATATAACAATTTGATTAAGAATATTAAGGTCTTATCTAGGGTAGCAACTTGATTACGCAATGGATAATACACCTGTTTGAATTGAAGTCTCAGGTTTGCATTTTAACAGTCAAACGAATCATGCAAAATCCATACAGGAGTATTTAATATGAGACAAAAATGACCAAATCCATTCAATAGTGAGTGTGTGATTGTGTTTTCTGACTTTGATTGCACTTTTTATTTGCTAATGACGCAATAGCCTAATGTTTGATAGTTAGATCTAGGCCCAAACAAGGCTTTTCATTATGTTCTGTTTTTTGAAAATGCAGGTTTATGCAACTGAAAGCATTATTTTTTATAACATCTACTCATGGGAAAAATATTTTTTAACCCTTTTTAACCCAAATGCTAAAACAAATGTTTTACTTGTTGCTCACTTCTTGGATGACGTTAATCAAAAAAAATCGATTGGGGTGCATGCATTGTGTATTTCGCCACAGTGTACTGGGTAGGCCTATTTGAATTGAATATAACTATTTGTAATTGACGGTTCCAACATGCATTGTACAAGACATTCATGGATTTGATTATCAATAACCATAAATGTATCATTTGAAAACTAACTATAAATCTTTTTTCCTAAACTGTTGATATGAGAGGTTAAACAAATGAGTAGGCTATTTATATTAAACAAACAATAATATTTCTAAAATGTCACATTGCTTTGACAATAAACTCAATGTCTTTTAATAACATTTTTGAAGAAGCCTAAGTTGTATTTCTCCTGACATGGATTTAAAATACAAAATAATTTCCAGGTTACCAATAACTATGAGGTCTTTTACATTACACTGTGAGATAAATTGTATTTTTTTGAATATTTGTGGTTGGTTGTTGATACTTTTTAGTTCGGAAGTCCAGTAATTGTTCATTCTAAGCCCCTTAGCAGGAGTATTGGAAATGTTATAAAATGTTATGATCATTTTGGACAGGACCACAAGAACATTCATTAAACAGTAAACAAAATTAGAAAAGCAATTATCTTGTATTGATTAGAAAGCCTCTGGCCAAACAAATTGTCTTGCTTGGAAGAGTTTGTTAAACTCTAGCCTATATGGAATGACATCAGAATAACAAATGCAACATGTTTTGGCTATAGCTGCATGCGGAAATGTCTAATTAACTATTGGTTAACATTTACTGATCCATGGATGCACGAATCAAAAGGAGACAAAGAGAAAGTACAATACTTAAATCTCAAATTAAAAGTTATTTTAACCTCAGCAGAACTACTTGGGATTGGTCACTCTTTTGTTTCTTTTACCTTGGACTTCTTAAAAAAACAGATGTCTGGTAGTTATTTTATGATTTCTAATCTGTAGCCTAATTTAAAATGAAATTATTAGAAAAAGAAACTGAAGAAATCTTGCAGACAGGATAAAAACATTGCTTTTGTCATTTAGTTTGAATGAGTTTTCAATATGAAACCATGTGGTGCAAACTTCATACAATCTCCCACCATTAGGCTATTGTGCATCATAAAGTTGTTTTTAAAATGTAAATGATTGATTTCATAAAGTCGGCCATGTCAGGCTAATTTATAACGACATCTTCTCATGGTGTAGGCCTGATATAGACTCAATTGTGTGGGTAGTAGGCCTACATTAATATAGCCTTCGGTATCATAAATACTTGATTTGAACATTCCAAAGTATATTTCCATTATTAATAAAATATGTATGCTACTGAAATCTCAGATTAGGATTTGGCCCATCAGGAGGAATTATACAGATTTATATTTTTTTTATCATGAAAAGTGAAGGTACAAATACATAGTCTTATAAAGCAGAGTGTGGGTCTGTGGGACCACTCACAGTAAAAGACTATGGGTTGGACCAAAAATATAAGCGCAACATGTAAAGTGTTGGTCCCATGTTTCATGAGCTGATATTAAAAAAGATCCCGGAATTTTTCAATACACACAAAAAGCTTATTTCTCCCAAATTTAGCACACACATTTGTTTACATCCCTGTTAGTGAACATTTCTCCTTGCCAAGATAATCCATCCACCTGACAAGTGTGGCATATCAAGAAGCTGATTAAACAGCATGATAATTACACAGGTGCACCTTGTGCTGGGGACAATAAAAGGCCACTCTAAAATGTGCAGTTGTGTCACACAACACAATGCCACAGATGTCTACAATTTTGAGGGAGCATGCAATTGGCATGCTGACTGCAGGAATGCCCATCAGAGCTGTTCCCAGATAATTTAATGTTCATTTCTCTACCATAAGCCGCCTCCAACGTTGTTTTAGAGACGTTTTAGAGAACCAGCCTCACAACCTCTGACCAAGTGTATAACCACGCCAGCCCAGCCCCACATCCGGCTTCTTCACCCGCGGGATTGTCTTGAGACCAGCCACCCGGACAGCTGATGAAACTGAGGAGTATTTCTGTCTGTAATAAAGCTATTTTGTGGGGAAAGACTCATTCTGATTGGTTGGGCCTGGCTCCCCAGTGGGTGGGCAGATGCCCTCCCAGGCTCACCATGTAGGCCGTCATTGTAAATAAGAATTTGTTCTTAACTGACTTGCCTAGTTAAATAAAGGTTTAAAATAATAAAATAACAAATGGCTGCGCCCCTACCCAGTCATGTGAAATCCATAGATTTAGGCCTAATGAATTTATTTCAATTGAAGGCCCAAAAGCGTTCATCCACCTCTGGCCTGCTCGCCTCCCTACCTCTGAGGAAGTACAGTTCCCGCTCAGCCCAGTCAAAACTGTTCGCTGCTCTGGCACCCCAATGGTGGAACAAACTCCCTCACGACGCCAGGTCAGCGGAGTCAATCACCACCTTCCGGAGACACCTGAAACCCCACCTCTTTAAGGAATACCTAGGATAGGATAAAGTAATCCTTCTAACCCCCCCCCCTTAAAAGAGTTAGATGCACTATTGTAAAGTGGTTGTTCCACTGGATATCATAAGGTGAATGCACCAATTTGTAAGTCGCTCTGGATAAGAGCGTCTGCTAAATGACTTAAATGTAAATGTAAAAGATTGTCAAAGACTCCAGTCACCCAAGTCATAGACTGTTCTCTCTGCTACCCGCACGGCAAGCGGTACCGGAACGCCAACACTACTCACTGTTTATTATCTATGCATAGTCACTTTACCCCTACTTACCTCAACTAACCTGTATCCCCGCACATTGCCTTGGTACCGGTACCCCCTGCATATAGCCTCGCTATTGTTATTTTATTGTGTTCCTTACATTTTTTTACTTTAGTTTATTTAGTAAATATTAAGGTTAAGGGCTTGTAAGTAAGCATTTCATGGTAAGACTACATCTGTTGTATTTGGTGACAAATACAATTTGATTTGATTTCCTTATATGAACTGTAACTGTATGTTGCATTTATATTTATATTTTTGTTCAGTATACAGTACATGTCATGTTCTGCAACAAATATTGATATTGGAGAATAGCATCCTCTATCACCTGTAAAATAGGACTTGACAATGTCAAGCATACATTTGTTAATAAACTCTATTTGCAAGATGCAGAGAGGAAATTTTAAGAAATCATTAAATGAGAGCAAAACCCCAACTTGATTAAATACTACATACATTACTCAGTCAAGAACTACTTATGTTACCACTTGATTACACAATGCAATTCCTGAGATTCATTCACTTATGGTAAAATTAACTTGCAAATTCATGATGTGACTAACCCACCTTTGGTTATCTGCTCTTCTCATCCATAGGCCACTGAGTTTGGTGGAGTAAGCTGTCTTGGCATGCCATCTGACCTTACCACAGGAAGACTGTGCTGGAGTGAGCGGTAGAGACATGATCCGACTGTTCAATGTGAATTGAAAGGTTCCTGTAAAAATCTACAGCTAAAAAGGTGTATTTCCTAAAGACAGAGGAGTGAGAGAGCCAGGACTCACGCTATGATATCAACTGACAATGAAAGTAGTATTTCAAACCTCAAAACTATGACAAGGGCCTTGCATGTCATCTTTACGTAAGTGAACAGGATGCATGCAAAGCATACAGATATGCTGAACTCAATCGAAAAGTGAGTGAAGTGTAATGTTTGACATGAATAAAGGTCTCCTGAAGAGGGCAGTACCAGAGTGTGTTTCATGGAGTTGCCTGGTAGTCAGCATTCTGTCTCACTGCTTTATGAACCTTACAGTGATGTTCACTTTGCAATGGTGAAATTCTAAATGCTATACATCAAAATGATAAGAAACTACACTACATGACCAAAAGTATGTGGACACCTGCTCGACCATCTCATTCCAAAATCATCGGCATTAATATGGAGTTGGTCCCCCCTTTGCTGCTATAACAACCACCACTCTTCTGGGAAGGCTTTCCACTAGATGTTGGAACATTGCTGTGAGGACTTGTTTTCATTCAGCCACAAGGTCATTAGTAAGGTCAGGCACTGATGTTGGGCGATTAGGCCTGGTTTGCAGGCGGCGTTCCAATTCATCCCAAAGGTCTTCGATGAGGTTGAGGTCAGGTCTCTGTGCAGGCCTGTCAAGTTCTTCCACACCAATCTCAACAAACCATTTCTGTATGGACCTTGCTTTGTGCACGGGGGCATTGTCATGCTGAAACAGAAAAGGGCCTTCCCCAAACTGTTGCCACAAAGTTGGAAGCACAGAATTGTCTAGAATGACATTGTATGCTGTAGCGTTAACATTTCCCTTCACTGGAACTAAGGGGCCTAGTCTGAACCATGAAAAACAGCCCCAGACCATTATTCCTCTTCCACCAAACTTTACAGTTGGCACTATACATTCGGGCAGATAGTGTTCTCCTGGCATCTGCCAAACCCAGATTCGTCCGTTGGACAGCCAGATGGTGAAGCGTGATTCATCACTCCAGAGAAAGAGTTTCCACTGCTCCAGAGTCCAATGGTGGCAAGCTTTACACCACTCCAGCCAACGCTTGGTATTGCGCATGGTGATCTTAGGCTTGTTTGCAGCTGCTCAGCCATGGAAACCCATTTCACGAAGCTCCCGATGAACAGCTCTTGTGCTGACGTTGCTTCCAGAGGCAGTTTGGAACTCAGTAGTGAGTGTTGCAACTGATGACAGACAATTTTTACACACGTGGTCCATTCTATGAGCTTGTGTGGCCTACCACTTCGCGGCTGAGCCATTGTTGCTCCTAGATGTTTCCATTTCACAATAACAGCACTTACAGTTGACCGCAGCAGCTCTAGTCAGGCAGAGACATTTGACAAACTGACTTGTTTGAAAGGTGGAATCTATGACGGTGCAACATTGAAAGTCACTGAGCTCTTCAGTAAGGCCATTCTACTGCCAATGCTTGTCTATGGAGATTGCATGGCGGTGTGCTCAATTTTATACACCGGTCAGCAACTGGTGTGGCTGAAAAAGCCAAAACCACTAATTTCTAGGGGTATCCACATCATTTTGTACAGTATATATATATATATATAGTGTACGTATATGGGTTTAAGTCAACAGTGTTAGAGATATACTTTATAGTATTTCTAAGTGGAATCTAAGAGCATTGTTCTTGTATCTGTGAGTGATATATTAAAGTATTTCTGTGCATACATTAAACTAGAACTGTTGTAGAACTGACTGTGCTTCATGGTGAACTACTCCAGATGCTGGCAAGCAGAGGTACTACAACAGCTTTTGTTTAGTTTAGAAAAGCAGATAACCATCAATTGGCAGCAAACAAAGAGTAGGCCTACTTATAGGCTACACAGATTTCTGTGTGGTGTAATTAATGAAGTGGTTTGATATCTGTATAATATAGCACTTTTCATCCCCTGCACAAACAGCCTGCAGATGTTATAGATAATTAAATAACCAACCTACAATCACATCTACAAGCTGTAAAATAATCAAATAATTCCCCGGGGATGGACGGGAAAAGACATCAGACCGGTTATTGCCTCAGGGAGTCAAACTATAGTACACAGCATTCAGTTTGATGCTTATGCCACTTGACAGGTGGTTTAGTGTAGGGTATTCAGGTAGCTCATGAGTGAGAACACATGTCAGTGGGTCTATGTGTCATATAACTGTAGAACAGCACACACAGTAGAAGGCTTTCTGTTACTGACCTGTTACTGTCTCGAATGCAAAACTCTGCAGAATGAGATTCGCCTCGCTTTCCAAAACATAAGCTAGAAGAAAGTAGAAAAAGGAGAAAAGTTCTGGAAACTCTCTCCAAATTGGACCAATACTTGCCAAGATGCAGAGTGCCAAGACCTCTCTCCTTTTCAGTGAAAGTAACTGTTTTACTACGTTCAGCCTCTGAATGCTTACTAAGAGAAAATTGCGCATAATTTTCCCAATTTGGACCATTTGTGGAACATTACAGTCATCTTCAGTGAGCCAAACCATTCCATTAAAAACTAAATGGTTCAAGTCAAGCAGCCTTGCTTTTATATATAAATGTTTTTGATTCTGCAACCCCAAAGTAACTTTTTATTTTAGACAATGTGGGTGCAGAGGGTCAGTAAGGGTCATATGTACTCTCGTTGCACAAAAAAACATATTCCTTCCTGCTTGGGAACATGACAGACAGTAAGGTGTAGATGCTCTAAGTACTTATATATGCAACTTGAGGAAGGTGGGAGAAGATTTAGTCAGATTTAGAAGGACTAAAGCGACTGACATGGTATTGGAAGTTCCTGGATATACAGTGTCTCGCTGGTGTTGGGCCAGCAAGAAATACAGTGGACAAGCTTGAAATCCTCCAAACCAGAGAGATGTGGATGGGAGGCCATCAATGGAGGGGAACTTCAGACCTGCAGCGAGACGGGCTACATCATCCACTGGTGTGGTCCCGGTATTAACAAGAACCAACGTAAACAACCAGAACTTCAAAGAAATGGGAGCTTGTCCAGCTAGGAAAAGATGATGAAAAGAAATCTGTCATTAACCAGGTTTCCATCCAACTATTTCATGTAGATTAATTACCTGGCACATAGACCTAAAAAAAAAGACTAGGCTGACGGAAACACAAAATCTCTGTACAATTTCATGGATGTCGACAGACAATTTGTTAGTTCGACATAGCGGGATCTTTTTGTGTCTGTAAAATTAACTACGTGAGAAATGTCGGTGGAATCGTCTCTATGCGCAAATATTAATATGATAATCATTGAAGTAAACTTGTAGTCACGCGATGACATGATACGTTGTAGACCTACCACCACGATGTGGAAAAGCATGACAAGTTTAAAGGCAGATTAAATCAATTATGAACTTCACATGGTAGTTAAGTGCACGGTGATCATGCACATTTCCAATAGGCTAAATATCGAGGGTAGGCTATTATTTGAAAGCTGGTGACATGATGATCAGTGCTTAGCTGCCAATTATCAATTAAAATGATCATGCTCTTGTCCATATCATCATATAACCAACCCCCGTCCACTTTATCAGCAAACTCTTGTCTAGAGCATGCGCCAAAACCAGATTGGGCAAGTTAGTTCTTTATCGCAACAGTTTTTGTGACAAAACCATTAGTCGATGGAAACCCATTTATTTACGTTTTCTGTTCGTTACACAGGTACTTAACTGCAAAAGTGATTTTTATGAACAATACGTCATCACACACAGCCTTTTATCCAGTTTGCTGGAAAGGCACCTCTGGTGGGAAAATGTGCATATTGTTTTTATCCCGATTTTTTATCATATTCGCATGAAAATCTGTCACCAATTGGATGGAAACCTAGCTTTTGTCAGTAGAGTGAAAGTGTTCAGGATTGGACTGGAACACCAGGATAGCTTTTGAGAGAGAGCTATCTACATTGTCTTCTAAAAGAACTGACATAAATCACTTCAAAGAGTGAAAAAGTGACACAACCTACAGTCTTGAAGTGATGATCTGTAACTGGCGGAGGTGGAAAGGGTGGTACAAAAGCTGAGGGGAGAGATCCAAATAGCTTTACAGGGCATGAGCCGAAAGCATAAAAACTTGACAATTTGTAAAAACAATGAATTGTCCTATGAGGTGCTGTAACCCTGACCAAGGAAACTACTGGGCCAGATAAAACTCTATCCTGCAAGAGGGTTGGAAGCAGCTGCAACTGACCTGATAAGGTACAGTAAGTATATCTACAGAACAAGGTTGAAATGGGTATGCATAATAAGCCTGAATCACATTAAAATATCTAGAGTATAAACACATATAGCGCTCCAAACGACCCTATTTAGAGGCTAAAGGCATCTTTCAAATAGTATCAGCAAAAATGTAAATGACAATGAAAAGAGCAGTGTCAACCCTCCTTGTGATAATAATTGAGGGTGCTTGGTACAAAATAAAAATCGGAGTGCTTTTAATTTAATAATATATGCTACTTAGCAGACGCTTTCATCCAAAGCAATTTACAGTTATGCAAGCATACATTTTACGTATGTGTGGTCCCGGGGATTGAACCCACTACCCTGGCGCTACATGCGCCATGCTCTACCAACTGAGCTACAAAAGGACCACAAAGTAGGCTTATTCAGCTCTCTTTCCCAGAATCACACCACATCAATTTGCATAATGTAGAGGTTTAATTTATCATGATCCAAATCCCCTTGGAGACAAAACTAATGGCTATTAGAAAATGATTACTCTGCAGTAATTTGGCACTGATTATGCTGTAATAAGCTAATGTACGTATTAGGTACAGCCAATCCAAGGGTTTTCATTAGGTACTGATGTTAGTTCATGTCAAGGCCTGTTATTACATAATCGTACATCTATAATTCAAACCTTTGCTTACCGCACAGAAATACAATAAAAGGACAAAATGAGTAAGAATTGTACTGCTGAGTAATTTGAAATATGGTTGACTTTGGAAAAGTGAGTTGCTAGAATTCTACTTTTAGAGAGAACAATGGGAGATAAAGGTGTGTGTCAAGTAGACTGAGATATTTCACAAGACAGCTTTTGAAGCTTTATGTCATTATTCTCCTACCAAAGACCTGTAATAATGTGGGGCCATACAGTACATTAGAAACTGGGTGGTTTGAGCCATGAATTCTGATTGGATGAAGGCAATGGTATACCACGGGTATGACAAAACATTTAGTTTTACTGCTCTAATTACGTTGGTAACCAGTTTATAATAGCAATAAGGCTCCTCGGGGGTTTGTGATACATGGCCAATACACCACGGCTAAGGGCTGTGTCCAGGCACTCCGCGTTGTGTCGTCCATAAGAACAGCCCTTAGCCGTGGTATATTGGCCATATACCACACCTCCTCGGGCCTTATTGCTTAAGTATACACCAGCACTTCTGGCTCTATGAGTTGGACCCGAAGTGCAAGTGCTGACTAGCCTGGAAGACTCACACAGCAATCTCACAACACACAAGGCTGGTCTTGTTTCTGTACATATCTTGTCATTCCTTTTTCCATTTCACCTGAACTGGGCATTTCTCGCAAATCTGTGAACAAAAGTGATGGTCCCATAATCAAATAGTTAGATTATCACGCAAACCCGTGATAGGTCATAGGACACCTTTTAACTGACTTTCTGATTTAATTCTATATTCCACATGAACTAATGCTATTTTCTTCTCTCATCTAATGCTTGTATATCAATGTTTAGGTTGTTTAACTTGATCTTTATTGCAGCTCTGTAAAAATATAATGTAATAAATTCAGTCATGTCACCGTGCCAAGAAACAAAATGCAATAAAATCAGACAAATGTGCAAATGTTTTTGCTGTAAATGTATTTTATCTAACTAAACTTAAAAATGTATTGTCTGTGGTCCTCTTCTGTGATCTCTGCTCTCTGTTCCAACGTCAAAGGCTGAAAGTTAAAGCGCAGGACGTCCATATGTAAAATCTACAGCGGGACCAACCAGTTACTGCATGAAAAACAACATCTACAGGTCTGGGACTGAGCAGAACTGAGAATTCATACCATTCTATCAGTAGATAACAAAAAAGTGCACGATAATAAACCAAAAGCAAATTCAGTATTTTGGAAGCAAATAGTCATGAAATTAGTCTACCAAGAAATAAACAAATTGTAATTAAAAAATGTCAGGACATTCAGTGACTATCTAGTGACACCTACTGTTGAGTCTCCACTCTAGACTCAGAAATATGATCAAAAAAAAAAAGAAGAGGTTCATTACCACCCTCTACTGGTGATGAAATATCTAATTACAACTAGTGGGATTCAACAGGTTAGTTTATCTGACCTCAGTAGTCAACAAATGCAGTGACCTTTCAAAACCAACTGAAGGTATCCTCTCTCTATCCACATTCAAATAAACTCAAGCCCTGGTAATGCCCACTAAGGGTGATGTTTGTAATTCAAGGTTAATGCCCTAAAGCCAGGTAATATCTAAGCCTCTTCAAATAGGTGAACCATGCCCAGGCTCTCACTCGTCGAGGATAACTTGCACTCTGTAAACACTTAGACTCCATTTTTACATGTCCAAACTTTTCTAAAGTGCAAAGAAAGTCCCACACAAATCCGGCAAGTAATCCAAAAACGTAATCACGCTAAATGCACAATTTCCAAAAAGGAGAATTACACTAACACCCAATTCAATCTAATGAAAGCTGGGATGGAATAGAAAACTCTGAGGAAGGCCGAAGTTGAACAGGCAAGTGTCCTAAAACTTTAAACCTCCCTTATTCAATCTAGTTGGGATTATCTCAATGTAAAGCAGCAAGTGCCACTCCCTTATTTAACAAAAAACTCAGTTCTGAATCGGTACCATACCGTTGCTCACTTCAACACAAAGAGCATCAGTGAGTACTGAGTAGGCCTATTCTATCCATATGAAAGGACTGTTTATAAAGCTATATAATCTATTAACTTGTTGTCACGGTTTATTTGTATAGGACGGTGGACATGAAAACATCATCAAAAACAACTGACTGATCATCTGGCCGAACCAGCTGAATAGAATACCTTTTCCAAAGGTAACCACTAATGTCTTACAGAACAAAGTAATGTCCCTTTCCAATGAATACAGTCTATATAGATGATACAGAATGTTACATATTGTGTGTGTCATGATCAAATTCAATTGAATGCAACCAAATAAAGTCATTTTTTTGTACAGTATGTCCTGAAATAGAGCTGGGACGATAAACCGAACATTTTCGACAACAACGATTTATCGAGGACATTTAACAGATATTGATCATCACCACAAGTAGCCTATACTAGAGAAATGTGACGTTTGAAATTAAATAATTCTACTAATATGGGCTATCGATAACGTTAGGTATACAATTGATAGTTACAACATTCAAAGTATTAGTAGTAGTTCTAAGGGTATGGTAATATACAAAAGTAGGTTAACTGGTGCACATTAAAGTTAGAAACGTATCGTTCTCGGGATAATTCAGTCAATTTATCATATTGATTTTTGTACATATCACCCAGCTCTATCTTGAAAGTATGTACAACTTCTGTCTTGCAAACACCATGATACCACAGTGTTTCTAAACTCAGAGAGACGCAACATCACAAGACTTCCGGGAACACTTTTGAAACAGACCAAGCAGGCCAGGGCAGGGTTTGAGAAGTCAATGAGAGAAGTGAAAAATTCTTCCTTGGTTATTCATTTTCTAAAGATACAACCTAGTTTCGAGCCAATGTCTTAAGTAGTTGAACATGTTATCACTCCAACCTCGTGAAAGTGACACATTTTCATCAAAACAACTTTGTATCAAAAAGGTGCGCTGCTCGGCCCAAGACGCCGTTAGACCCAATGACGTGCTCCTACGCATGAGCTTAGCTTGCGTCGCCATGGCATCGCTTACAAGAGTGATCTGGGATTTCTATTGGAGAAGCAGTTTCTGCCCATCTTCATACTGCACTGTCTTTGATGATACTTAGCACAGAGTGATGTACTTAAAGTGGCAATCAGCAGTTGAAACAATAAAAAAGCGATATCCCTGCCCCTGTTTCGGTAAAAAGCGGAGGAATTGGGCTGGAGAAACGTAACCACTCAAATTCATAGACAGAGCTATGGATGCAAGGACTGACCATCCATGATATCAAAATTATACTTTTAACCATGTTTTGAGGCTAAATAGGGTTTGTTTACATGCATTTGTTTACAAACATTGGAGTAAAACAAACCTATATTTTGGGTTCTGATGGATGTAGCAACTACAGATTGCCTCTTCAATGAATAATATCTTGGGCCAAGTGAAGCCAAGACAGACCAGAGGGAAAAGGATAACATGGGATATAGTGTACAGTAACTAGGAAGGATTGCCACAACATTGCGTGCATTCCTTAAGATCTGATAGCACAGATGGTGTGAGGATTATACTGGCCGATTTGCAGAGAAACTGAAAATAAAATGTTTTGGCCTCTTTAAAGAGAGGGATAATCTGTAGTTTGGAGATTGCCCTTTCTGTGCTTATCCTGGTCTGTTAATTAGTCAAAGAAGATGTCAGGAAGGTAATTTTTTGGGGGGAAGTGTCCGAATTAGTTTTGTTAAGGTTTAAAAAAAGATGAATAGAGAGAGCAAGTAACAATATCTTCTTTTGTCATGCCAGCTCCTCCTGTATGTCGGAATCGCATGTCAAGGCAGATAAATGACTGTTACCATTTTCTCGAATAACCATTATTTTCCCCTAATTTTAGCCTTGTTGAAGTAGCCTATGGTTCTCTGAATAATTCACGTCAGTTTCCAGACATCTGATGTCATGGCCTGGAACCACAATCCCAGGGCTGACTCTGTTCCCCCAGAGGATAGGAGAAGGGCTGAGGAGGGAGATCCACCAGCATAAGGATACATTTTACTGCCCTCTGTGGTGAACAGCAACATCCAGAGGACGCTTTAATGAGGTCGGGCTGTAAATAACTAGGCACGGATGGTAGCAGAGGCAATACGCACATTGTTCTAAATTCACACTGCAACGCTGGACAATGATGCAAGCAAAACAACGCGTGTCAGCTGTGTCATGCTGGGGGGTTGGTTGCAGAGCGACATATTGTGTACAGACACTGCTAAGGCAGTCAGTGAAAGGCTCTCTCGCTCTCCAGACTTCCTGATGAAAGCCAGTGAAGATAATGTGGTTTATCTCTTAGGACCTCCTTCATGATATATCACCCAGCTAGCTGCACTGTACATTATTGGTTAATAAATGCAAAATTGGCTCATATAAACATCCGGCATTGGAAAGCACTGACTGGACAATATGCACAAAGACTTCAGAGTACGATCAAAGGCCTCTCATGCACCGTCCAAAATACGATTTAATCAAGCTACACTTAAAGCTGAGTTACAGTACAAGAGCTCTTTCATGTTGCCATTCATTATTCAATCATCACTGAGTAATTCCTCAATACAAACCCTTGTAGTAAAAGACATACAGTACAGGCCCTGAGAATAAACTGTCATTAACACGTTTTTATGTTAGATGCAAAGAACTTAAAAGAAGTACACTTTCATTAACATGTTTATAAATGTCCTGTCAGAGGGATAAGGAACTTGGAAGGATTCCTCCCGAGTCGCACAGTAGGGGTCTTAAATCCCAGCCCAAATTCTGATTTTCACTGAGCTGCAACTATAGCGTAATGCTGCATGAGCCTGAAGTCCACCAAACTTTTGGTCATGTAAATGTTGGTATTTAATTTCCAAAACCCATTAGACATTACAGCCAACACTAATTCCCTCCCACCATTTGGCCCCTACTTTTGGAAATCCTACATTCTGAAGAGATGTTTCTTTGATTAAGGATTTTTATTTGGTTCCCTTAAGCATGGTGTAGATCAGATTTGACTGAATCAAAAATGTAAACATTGGGACTTGGGACATGTCTACATTATAAAACGCAGAGGCAAGAGACTTTGGCAATTAGACTATCAAGTATTGGTCAACTGAAAGTTACTGAAACTTTGATTATAAAGTAAATCAAGGCCAATTTGGAAAATCACTGTAGTCCTCACACTTCATTTTCCATGACAATCTTTGGAATCAGCACATCAATAATGGTAAACCTCAGGCCTCCCGAGTGGCGCAGTGGTCTAAGGCACTGCATTGCAGTACTAGCTGTGTCACTAGAGATTCTGGGTTCGAGTCCAGGCTCTGTCGCAAGCCGGCCGCGACCGGGAGACCCATGGGGCGGCGCACAATTGGCCCAGCGTCGTCCGGGTTAGGGGAGGGTTTGGCTGGCAGGGATGTCCTTGTCCCATCGCGCACTAGCGTCTCCTGTGGCGGGCTAGGAGCAGTGCACGCTGACACGGTCGCCAGGTGTACGGGGTTTCCTCAGACACATTGGTGCGGCTGGCTTCCGGGTTAAGTGGGCATTGTGTCAAGAAGCAGTGCGGCTTGGTTGGGTTTTGGAGGACACACGGCTCTCGACCTTCGCCTCTCCCGAGTCCATACGGGAGTTGCAGCGATGAGACAAGACTGTAACTATCAATTGGATACCACGAAATTGGAGAGAACATTTATTTAAATAAATAAAAATAAGATAATGGTAAACCTCTATATAAAAATGCATGTGCAGTAAACAGTGACATAATAATACGGTGAAAATATGAAGGTGAGGATGGAACATCCTCTCACATCCCAATTTTTGAAATGTATCCAAATGGATTTTTGTTGCATCTCCCCTTTTGGAAGGTGAACTTCTTTTTCCAGCTTGCACTGCCTTTTACACAAAACCACAACCCAGTCCAACATGTGTCACCCATTCCTAATGATCTTGGAAGAGATTTGCATGGGGGGAACAGGAAGCTCCAGTAGTACACAGACATGCATTCGACTGGGCATAATGGCTGTTTTGGCATGAGTTTGTTATTCAGAAGTAAAGAAACAGACCATTAGGGCAGGACAGTGGTTTGTGCTCAGCCTCAGCTAGAGATGGCTGTTGACTGAGACCATTCAACTAACCTAAACCCTTGTCAATCTTTAGCAACAGCAATGTCTGTTTATTGTAACTGTCACACAGGCATACAGTGCCTTCAGAAAGTATTCACACCTCTTGAATTTTCCCACATTTTGTTGTTACAGCTTGAATTTAAAATTGATTAATGAGATTTCGTGTCACTGGCCTAAACACACACAATACCCCATGTCAAAGTGGAGTTATGTTTTTAGAAATGCCTCGAGTCAATAAGTATTCAACCCCTGTGTTACATAATATGTTACATGGACTCACTGTGTGCAATAATAGTGTTTAAAGACCATGGAGGTTTTACAATGCCTCGCAAAGTAGGGCACAAATTGGTAGATGGATAAAAATCAAACAAAGCAGATATTGAATATCCCTTTGAGCATGGTGAAGTTATTAGAGGGTGTATCAATACACCCAGTCACTACAAACAAAGCCGTCCTTCCTAACTCAGTTGCCGGAGAGGAAGGAAACCGCTCTAGGATTTAACCATGCGGCCAATTGTGACTTTGAAACAGTTACAGAGTTTAATGGCTGTGATAGGAGAAAACTGCGGATGGATCAAAAACTATAGTTACTCCACAATACTAACCTAAATGACAGAGAGAAAAGAAGGAAGCCTGTAAAGAATAAAAATATTCCAAAACATGCATCCTATTTTCAATAAGGAAAATGTGGCAAAGCAATTCACTTTATGCCCTGAATACAAAGTGTTATGTTTGGGGAAAATCAAACACAACACATCACTGAGTACCACTCTTCATATTTCAAGCATGGTGGTGGCTGCATAATGTTATGGGTATGCTTGTCATCGGCAAGGACTAAGGAGTTTTTTTTAGGATAACAATAAACTTAATGTAGCTAAGCACAGGCAAAATCCTAGAGGAAAACCTGGTTCAGTCTGCTTTCCAACAGACACTGGGAGACAAATGTACCCTTCAGCAGGACAATAACGTAAAACACAAGGCTTAATCTACACTGGAGTTGCTTACCAAGACTACATTGAATGTTCCTGAGTGGCCTAGTTACAATTTTGACTTAAACTGGCATGAAAATCTATAGCAAGACTTGAATATGTTTGTCTAGCAATGATCAAAAATCAACTTGACAGATAATTTTTTAAAGAATCATGACTCTTAGATACTTACCCAGAAAGACTCACAGCTGTAAATCACTGCCAAAGGTGATTCTAACATGCATTGACTCAAGGGTGTGAATACTTATGTTAATAAGATATGTATGTATTTAATTTTCAATATATTTGCAAAAAATTCTAAAAACTTGTTTTCCTTTTGTCATTATGGGGTATTGCGTGCAGATGGGTGCGAAAACATTGATTTAATCGATTTTAAATTCAGGATGTAACAGATCAAAATGTGGAATAAACAAGGGGTATGAATACTTTGAAGGCACTGTAGGCCTTTATGGAATGAAGAGAATGAATCATATAGGCTAGATTCATATTCAGAGAGAAGGACTAAACTACTCATTAGCTCTAAAAACTTTTCATATGTGCAGTAGAAGAAAAAAAACTCTGATGAATTGAATGAATTGAGTAACAAAGGGGCACACACTCGATTTTGATTTGAAGTTTTCCAAAAGGGTACTTCCAGGGTGATGGCAGCAAAACGGCTCCGCACACACATACAGGCAGGATCAAAAGGTAACTCAAGCAGCTAATGTTGACAAAGGAGAACATGTGTGAAACACCAGCTAGTGAGACAGCTCATTTCTCATAGTGGGTCTGACAAACAATCAAAGAGCAGCATTTTGATTAGTTAGGCCTCGTAGCAAGTCTTAATTGCCAAGCTGATTTAAACAAAAGCGTGGGTGGCTAATGCAGAAAGAGAGAACGAGCGGGAGGATAGCAATCACCTTTGTTATAATATGGGAGAAAACACGCAATTTATTACAGATGAATAAATAATCAAAACTGGGAACTTGGACATTAAGCAAATACAGACCATTCTGAAGGAAACTGGCTGAGAGAAGACAGGCGCGGGCCAGACTTTAGTATACAGTGTAGGAACTGATGCCTAGTCACTGTATTCCTAGTTATATGTCCATATCTACATCAATTACCTTGTACCCATGCATATTGACTCAGTACTGGTACCCTGTGTATATAGCCAACTTATAGATACTCATTGTGTATTTATTATAACTTTTCTATTATTTCTCTATTTTCTTTCTCTCTGTATTGTTGGGAAGGACCCGTAAGTAAGCATTTCACTCTCAGTGTACACCAGTTGTTTACCAAGCATGTGACAAATAAAATAAAAATACATTTGATTTACAGTAGAATGTACAAATACTGTGCAGTGCATACCCATAGAACAGTGTATATGCATATCACAGTAGGAATGGTATAGACTCCGCATAATGATAACACCCAAAACATTTGAGAGCTTGATTATTTACATAACTACTGATATTGTATATGACTGCCAAATTGTGACCAGGTTCACATCACTGCAGTTAGGATGTAGTCCGCTCTTACTGAAACTGAACACGAGACATGAGTTTTCGTGTACAACTTAAAAGTATGTTTATCTTCTTATGTTGTGCTTCTCCAACATTTTGGGGACAGAAAATAGTGTCTGTGTTCAAATGCATTTGACAGTGTAATCCAATATAGACTCACAGATTTGTCGCAATTGAGCTAACACAACAACAAAACATGAGAAAATGTGTGAATGCGTGCATGAGAGTGGTTTTGGGAATATGCATGACAGTACTGATGATCTACATGATAGTGTAAGCAAACAGATATTTGTTAGCTGATCAGTTGTAAGAGCATACTCTGTCTCAAGTTTCTCACGAAGAGAGAAGTCATGCATTTAGGTCAACAGAAAGACATTGACCTAGTTTATTCTGCATTTGTGAACGAAAGAGTAATGAAACAAACACAATGTAAATTGTTTTCCCCTCAACAAATACTAAAATATAGATTTTAGTTCATAGCAATCAATCGATGAACTACAGTGGAACTATTGTCTCTATTAGTTGAATGTATAGTGCATTTTTGTGTGTGGTGATGCATGTAATATCTCGAAGACATCAGGGGACACCTGCTGCCCACATGGTTTGTGCAGATTCATCAACATATTGACTTTCATACTATTTACCAAGAAATAAAGAAAATAAACTATCATGCAATTTATTCAGTGGGCTATAAATCATGGTGATGGTGGCCCACATATTTTGATCAAAACAAAATATTTGCAAAGCACAAAGTTCTGTATATTGGCACAGGACAGACAACACAGTGACGTTCACGATGTTAGTATAGGCATTCACTGTTGTTTTGACCACTTGTATATTAAGTTTTAGTATAAACAATTAGCCTAGGCCTAACAATTTTTGAATTCATGCAAGTTCAAACTTTGCATTTTGGAATAATATCAACACCAAACAAGGTTATTACGAATGACGGGTATTTCTATGGTCATTTTCGTTTAAACTATAATAAATCTGTAAACTACAAAGCAACTGAAACATCTGGACGCACAACAATATTCAGTGAGATATCAGATAGCATAAAATACAACTTCAAACCAAACTTCAAACCAAAGGTAGTTTTAACAAAAGCGGTGGGTAAAGGCAATATAAATTATGATTTCAGGAATACTTAAGACACTGACCATACATAAAGACCTCAAATTAGTTCTCATGTGAACTCACCATCCACCAGGTTTTGGCCGTCATGTCATAGCACAGCTGCCATTTGATAGCGTTGTCTGCTGCCTTGCCACCCATATGTGTGATGTTGGGGAGCTCCATGGAAAGCCAGATGTAGCAGTACAGTGAAGTACGGACGCTCAGCACAACTCCAGTCTCACAGTCAGGCAGGAGTCACTTGCACACAGCTACCAACCCTCTCCGGCATCTCCCTCTCTCATCCTTCCTTACCTCCCTGCAAGGCTCTCAGAGAGATTGGGTAGTCTACAGAGAGTGGGTAAGACCAGGAAGATTAGGACACCAGCAGCCAACTGCAGCCATACACACACACACTCACTCCAGACCATATAGACACCACCACCACAGGTTGTAAGACAGCCTACCAAATTCCAGCTGTACTAACCCACACACACACACACACACACACATTCACATGTTTGAATAGTATATCAAGCACACGTTTGGAAAAAACATAAGAGTGGGAAGATATTCAAAGAAAAACAACAGTACAGAACATATTAAAATTGAGACTATCCTAAAAAGACATATAGGCTAACCTTTGTTGAACAGAAAGTACAAAACGACCCATGTACAAACGACCCATTCCTAAAAACAATCACCCCCAAGTTATAAGAAGTGGACCCCACGAGGCAATCCTACTTCAAACAAGCAAGAGGCTGTGCTTTAAACTTTGCAAGCCCCTTTCTATATAGCTTTGAGTGAGCTTATGATACAGGGGCATCCGGTCTGTGGCTTTTCTCTCCCCCCCAGCCAAGGGAAGCCATCAGAGAGAGCAGCTTCTCACCCATAATAACCACACAGCTGGAGTCAGTTAACAAGGCTGTCTTCCAAGATTTTCTTTCTTTTTGGACTTTAAATGGAGAGAAACGCGTTACATGCTTTCATCGGAGTGTAGTCGGCAGACATTCTGCAATGGCTTTTTCTTTTAAGGAGTGTAGAAAACAAATGTCTCTTCCACAAATCCTCCCCACTCCCCAGGCGTGAGGTTACCAGCCTTTGATTCATTAACATGTGTTTTGACCACATAAATTCTGAATGTACATAGAAGAGATGTAGGTTACTCGTTTTGTCTCGTTATTCTTCCTTTGTTTCTCTCATAACTGTTTCTGTGGTCAAAGATATCAATGACCAAATAATATGTTGTTGCATGTTTCATGTTTTTAAAATTGTGCCCCAAAAAATAAACAAAATGAAGACCACCACACAGGTTTAACTATCCATTATGAAATACTTAGATCTAAAAAAGATCACTGAAATTTACAAAAGACTAACGTCTACTTTGCATAGTTATGGACAATGCAGACTTCTTTGTCATAATCTAAAACTGCATCTTTCAACTATCACTTTGTTTTTGACAACCCTAAGTGTTGTGATGAAAAATACAAGTGAGCATAATCCAGGAAATGGCATCAGTCCAACCACAGTGTCTCAGAGCATGACGTTGGTTCAGACACTTCAGTTAGCATCTTCTCAGTTAAAAACAGAAGGTCTGCATGAACCACTGTCTAAACGAACCACATGCTTACTCTGACTTTATGAGCAAGCATGACCATAGAAAAAGGGCAAACCTCAGACGAGGATGACATTTCACCAACCTTCTTGCGAACAATTGGCTGAGACAGACTCAATGTTTTAAAATTATATTTCAGGCTTGAAAAGTGGAAAAGGCTGGCATTATTCAAACATAAAACCACAACTAAACTGTAGTGGCGCTCCGCAAATAAAACCAGAGTCATTTGAAATATCCTTGAGGTGATACACAACTTCTAATGGCTGGTGAAAGCTCTTTCAGGGTAAAAAAAACAGCCCTCCTTTATAGGCTGTTGTTGGATCACACATGCTGTTGTAAGTATGTACACTGGAGTAATGATATGGTAGTAAATGTGACTGTTTGAATTCCAGCTCCAGCAGGTCTGATCTGGACTTTTGCTGGCTGAGTTGGCATCATAACTCATGTACATTCTTTGGCCATCCACAATGAATCATGACCTATCCTTACTCTAAAAATAATGACATACACTGCGACAGTAACCTTTTCCCTCCTCTAATTCTCTATTTTCTCAGAGTTTCATCAGGACAGTGTGGTAATATTGTGGCAACACTCTTTCCATACCATAAAGAGATGTTTCCCCAACCATAAAAATAATAATAGTTTCAAAAGGAAGGCTAAAAGTTGAGAAATTGTTGTGCCCACAAAAGGGGCATCATTCCATGACTCACAAATGTAACCCCATTCAATCAGGCACTCAACAAACATATTATTGTCCAGCAGTGGGTGGACATCAAAAGACAGTAGTGTGTAGACATCAATAGAAGCCTCAGTAGTCTTCAACTGAAGAAAACACAAAACCAGTATCTGAATAAACATAGGCCTACTGTAGGCTAGTGGGCTACTTAGCAGATCAGGTCTGTCAAGGGGCAGGCAATAGCTATGGTCCCAACACTGGTCCAGGGCGTTCCTGCAATAACAAACATAGCTAGTAGACTACTGGCTACATAAGCCCTACTTGAAGTCAAGCAAAAAAATGCATTGACATTCTGCTACGTCGTAATTATGTGCTCTAACGTGTTTTAATGAGACTATCTGCTTAGCTAAATAAGCAGCGTATAACAGCTAGCTAACTAGCACTTCTGCAGCCTTCACCTTTTTTTGCCTACTTTTTGTGGATACGTAGCTAAGTTTAGTTTCAAACAAATACGTTTTCCTGTAAACACAAGATGAAATAGCGTTTCCTCTAAACGTCGAGTGAACATTGATTCATTTATTTGAATGCAAAATGTTAACAATGTTCTTGTCAATGACTGGCAAATAGTAGACTACTTTATCTTCATGGCTGGCAAATAGTAGACTACTTTATCTTCATGGCTGGCAAATAGTAGACTACTTTATCTTCTTGGCTAGCTAGCTAGCTATCTCACCTGTGTATGCCTACAGTCGACTTTCAAGTTGGCGGGAGTTTCATGATGCTCTATATTCAATCGAATGAGAAAGCGCTCTGTCTGGTTGGTTGGCCCATGCAACGCATTTGAGCCGTCAATCATCCACATTTTGACTGCAGCACCTGACCTGAGTGGCTTGTTGCACCCATCACACCACTAATGAGTTAACTTCAGCATTGTCTTCCTGTTTCAATGTAAAATATAAAAAGTATATATATATTTTTTAAAGATACTCACATGCCAGTTTATTAGGTACACCACCCGTACACAAAAATGGATCTCTCCTACAGTCAAGTGGCCATGGCTTGCTATATAAAGCAGGCAAACAGGCATCAAGGCAATCAGTTACTGTTCGATTGAGTGTTAGAATGGGCAAAAAGAGTGACCTAAGCAACTTTGAGCGTGGCATGATCGTCGGTGCCAGTCCCGTCGGATCCAGTACCTCAGGAACGGCCGCCCTCCAGGGATTTTCACGCATGACAGTGTCTAGGGTTTACCGAGAATGGTGCGACAAACAAAAAGCATCCAGTCAGCGGCAATCCTGTGGGCGAAAACAGCTCATTGATGAGAGGTCGAAGAAGAATGGAAAGAATTGTGCAAGCTAACAGGCGGGCCACAAACAGACCAATAACTGTGCAGTTCAAGGCCAGTACAACAATGGTGTGCAGAACGGCATCTTGTAATGCACAACTCGTCGATCCCTGTCATAGATGGGCTATTGCAGCAGATGACCACACCGGGTTCCACTCCTATCAGCTAAAAACAAGAAGAAGCTGCTCCAGTGGGCTCGCGATCACCAACACTGGACAGTTGAGGAGTGGAAAACATCGCCTGGAACATGACAGTGCGTTCAGTTTACTTGAGTGGCCTGCGCAGTCCCTAGACCTCAACCCAATAGAGCATCTTGAGATGAGATGGAACGGGCTGTTCGCAGCATGAACGCACTACCGTCCAATCTGCAGAAACTCCGTAATGCCATGGCGTCAACATAGACCAACATCCCGGTGGAACGTTTCCGACATCTTGTAGAATTACCTGAATAATTCAGGCTGTTCTGGAGGCCAAGGGGGGTCTGATCCAGTACCAAATGTGTGTACCTAATAAACTGTCCGGTGACTATATGTTTCATTCACAGTAGTCTGTAGTTTAGGCCAGTCAAACATCTCCTTAACTGTTTCACCTAATCAAGGGCTTGATAATCAGTTGAAAAGTTGAATCAGGTGTGACAGCTTTTGAATAGTTCAAATACATAGAATCACTGGGGGTCCCTGAGGTGAGGTTTGAAAAACCCTGGTTAAGGCTATACTGGCCTACAATGAATCCTTTAAATATAGCATAGTCAGAGTAAAATTAAAACATAATGTCCATTGTCCAATGCTTTGTATTTTATTGCAAAACAAATTCAACTCAAGGTACTCAACTCAAAGCAGCAGGGCAAACACACAGGAATAAGTCAGTGTGTCACAGATCCAAGAGTGCAACTCAAGCAGCTGTTGTGACTTGCCACAGTTATGTTGGGACACAAGAACTAATGTAAATGTCAAGTTGCTGTTTTAAGCCATGAAATATCTTCAGAAACCGAGACGTTGGCTATAATTACATCTGTTTGAGAGAATTTGATAGCTTCGAGGGGCCACAGAGCATAAAAGGGACATAGCATTGACATTGGAACAATGGACACCAGTAGTTCTTTTGATCAAGAATAGATGGGTTGGCCAAGTTAATTTTCAAACATGCTGCTGTCCTAAAATCAAGCCTCCTTATTTATACAATTGCTCACCAAGCACTTATAGCTTTATCGCTGGCAACACATTGGGGGAATTTCTGCTGTTTACATTCATCAGTTAACACTGAACAAAATCTGTTTGTTCTCTGACTCCCTCTAACTCTATTGGAGGTATGTATCTGTGTCTTTTAAACACTAATTAGATGGTGTGTAGGAGGTGGTTTATGGTCAATCTGACACATTAATGAGAAAGAGCTCAGATTTAATGGGATTTATCCACTGATTAAATATTCCTCCTGAAGGAAGCATGATAGCTGTAGTTGACAAGTTGGCCTACAGTTGACAAGTAAATGACCATGTGATATGTTCCTTCTTGGTAGGCGGTGGTTCATTTTCCAAGACACAACTGATGAAGCAACTAGTGGTGTAGAATGGCGTGTAGACTATCTTGATATACAGTATGATAACATTTAGATGGGGCAACAAAAATGTAATCTAAAAAATGTATTTGTCATATGGATTTTTGAAAACAAAGAAGGGTGTCAGTCCTGAATAAGCCTCTGATGATGGTGTGCTTTCTGTACAACACTGTTCCAAATCTATAGCCCCTGAGGGGACCACTCACAGTGTACCACCGCTCCCGCCCCCCACCAATTGCCAGCACAGACTCCAATTAGTGGTTCAACTAACAAGCAGTGATGACGCCCGCCCTCCAAATTACCCAAGACCGCATCTCTAAACAGTGCTTTGGGGAATCAGTTAGATGGCTGTAGGCTGAGCAACAAGCCCATCTCACAGAGAATAATGAAAGGACCTTTTCTCTCTTTGCTTCTCTTGATTATATTTCATAACCTAGGACTCAACTGACTGTACTCACCAAATGGTTACAATGTGTAACTCACAACATTAAATTCAACCTTAACAACCACATAAATCCAACCTGCAACGTGGTCAATTGCGATTGCTACCCAGGGAGCCCACCTGTGGAAAATAGTATGCAACTGTACTGATGATTGTCTCATCTCTCTCAGTGAAGATGTGAGTGAGATGTAAATGTTTATTCCTCTGAGATAACTCATCTTCATCAGAAACTAGGCATTGTGGTCATTTTTTCCACCATGCATCAGGCAAATGTGTCCAAAAGCTCTCAAAATCTTAAAGGAAACAAGACATTAACATTTTAAATATGAAAAGAATCATAAAAATACAGTTTACATCTCTGCGTGACTGACAATTTCAAAATCTGTACATTGAAAATCTGAAGGAAATAATGGAGACAGTCACTACACCTGTTAAGTATTATTTCAGAACATCTATGGAAGAAAAAGGGAGAAAAAAGTGATTCCCTTTTAAGTGTAAAACATTGACATGTAAGTAGGCCTACAGTACGCAGTATTATTATAAAGTAGAATATTGTACCCATTTATTGGTACCCATCATTGTAAATAAGAATTTGTTCTTCACTGACTTGCCTAGTTAAATAAACATTGTAAAAATTATTTCCCTCCATAAATTCCCCATAAATGCATTACATCTAAATTGGTTAAAAGGTATAGATAGATATGGTGGTGTTAGTCTTGCTGTAAAGTTTCTGTTTTATTTCCAATGGGTATACTGAAAATCTCCTGGTCTTTGTCCTGTGAACAGGTGCAATGTTTTCCCCACAGATTAATCAGTGTAATGAATCTCTGTTCTTCAGTTGACTCCTGTGTAGCCTCATTCTCTGTTGTCTTCTGCCTCCATCTGGACAGAAGTACTGGGTAAACCTATGAGGAGAACAATGATAGGAAATACATAGCTAATGCATTATAGGAGATTTTCAACCAGTGTGCCCATGTTTGAGTGCTGTTGTGTGCAAGGGCCATATCAATCTGAGGTGTAGTTCAACATTTTTCCACTAGATGGAGGCGTGGCTTTATTTTATGGCAGTAAAAAAAAGTTTGGATTAGACATTATTTGTAATTAGCAAATACAAAATCCAAGTCAAAATATTTCTGGAATTAGTAGCGCAAGCTTGCAAATATAAAAAGCTAAGCATATTATCTAAATACCTTCAAGCTGCATGCGGACTAATTTTAACCCTTCCCCTGTCAAATTATTTGATCACCAAAAAAAAACAAAAAAACTCTATAGAGCAGATCTCCCACCATTTAACTGATTTTACTGTGAGACTGGAATACAGAGCAGTAAGTTACAACACCACATCCACACCCTCCGCCAAGATGATACTCTCACAACCCAATAACCAGATATTGCACACTCAGAGATAACATCTGCGTTCCCCTGCTCAGATGTTGCACGCATCAACCAATGGTTGCGTGCCACATCATCAACTATGCTGCCGTCACCAGATTGCTATAAAATATGTGGTTCTTTGATACGTGAAATACCTATCCAAGCGTAAGATCTGGCACGCTTCAACAATGTCTGAGCAGCGGAACATGACCAACAACTGATTTGGACACTTACGTTGGCGGATCCTAATAGGCCAGATGAGGAGGGTGCATAGGGAAAATGCTGCTGCTAAGGCCACACCCCCGGTCACAATCACCATGACATCTCGATAGAACCACACACTTTCTGGACAGCTGTCTTGTGAACTGTATACAACCAAGAGCGACAGTTACTCGTAAAGTTGTACCCTGGTTTCCCTTGGGGTCTGCAAACCACGCTAAAGAAGGGATATTTTGAAGAACAGATCCCAGTCTGGTCCATACTCACTTGCAGGGATGCAGTCTCTGGATTATGATGACACCAATGCCATTGGCCACCTTATCTGTGAAGCTCATCGCCCCGTACACAAAGGCCCCACTTTGCTGCCGAACAAGGTCACAGTTAATTCCTTTGACATGGTGAGAAACGTCATGACAACAGTGGAGAAAAATCATCTAGCTACAACATACAGGGTGTTCCTACCGTCTGTTCTCCAATCAGTTTGGCCGTCATGGAGAGCGACATGACCAGGATGGTGGCAGAGCCTGCACCCAGCAGTACAGCAGCTCCATAGATCAGCCTCCCTATGTTCATGCCCACCAACACCCAGGAGGAAAACCCCAGGATCAGCACAAGGCCTAGCAAATAAGTCATCTAAGGAGAGGGGGAATTACAAAATAAAAAATGGGTATACAAGAACATTAATACTATGGCTTTTTATATGATTTTTCTGACAGTTTTAAAACATCACAGACAGAAAAACTCACACTAATGCCTACAAGCTTGCTGATTGGCTTCATGACCAGAGAGCACACAAACCCACTGACATACATCACTAAAGGAACGGTGGCAATGAAGTTCTGGAAAAGGAGAAGGAAATGAGCCCAACATTACTACACAGTCAGCAAGTTTCACAAGCACAAAAGTTTCTGAAGAATGGTTATAAATGGCACCATTATAATGTATTATATGCATGTAGCCTTACCTTTGGTAGCAATAAGGAGTTGATGAGATACATGGAAACGTAGGTCTGGGACAAGTTGACTATCAACCTGGTGCACATGTACAGAAAAGCAACCTGGACCAAAATAAGCAGGTTTACAGTTTACACTTCCACAAAACCTAAAGGTCATTTATATTGTATACACTCAGATTAGAGAAAGACCTGGTAAAATGAAGGCTCCTTCAGCCAATGATTCCATTGGAGGAGAGATTGGGGTATAGTGTTATGGGAAGTTGGGGAGATCAGGGGTTGACTCTCATCATTCTGCGAGCCTGGCTCTTCCCTGTGAGGAACCCTCTCTCGGGTGCCCAGGTGGAAGACGAAAGAAAACACTGCCCCGATCCCCAGCACAATGAGGGACAGATCCTGATGGCAGGAGACAGGAGAGGGAGAGAGACAAAGACAGACACAAAAGAGAGAGAGAGAGAGACAGACAGAAAGACAGAGGGAAACAATATACAGAATCGTCACCTTTATTCACCAAGTACATTTACCCATACCCAGAATTTGCCTTAGAGAAGGCGTTGCCAGCAAGGCAATATACAAAAGAGAATATTGACACAGACATCATACATAATATGCAATATCGGAACAGGAAACATACAACTCTGGAGTAAAGGCTGATTACAGAGGGAATATACAATATACAGAGGGGACATAGAGATATATAGTAGAGGGATGCTGCCGTGGCGAATATATACAGTGCATATACAACGTTGTCGACATAGCGCAAATGCAGTACAGTGCAGATTTGCGTTAGAGGTCATTGATGACTAGGTGCAGTAATCGGCTCAATGCAAAATCAACTAATCCCTATGAACCCGATGGCCGGTTTATGAAGGATGAATGTTGGATGAAACTGTTCAGGTGGCAGGCGGTTTTGGTCATGATTGATAGAAAGTAGATGGGATGGGCGCAGGGTGGTGGGGGTATAGTCCTGATGGCTGAGGGTGTTGTCAACTGAGGGGCAAGATGGCTGAGGGTGTTGTCAACTGAGGAGACTATTGATGGCTGAGGGCACTTTTTGTTTCAAAACGACAGTAGAACTCATTTGTAGTTTGTGATCTGTCGGAGACCCTTCCAGACAGACGAGCAGTCGTTGAAAGCACTCCTTGAAACAACTTTTGGCCACTTTAATCCCCTTGTTGAGCAGCTGCTTCGCAGTTCTATAATCATCTTTGTTGTTACACCTATGTGCCACCTCTTTAGCTAAGTGCAGCGCTCGGAGTTCAGCATGAATCAGGGTTTGTAGTTTCTGAATTTGACAAAATCCAGTTTTCCTCACAAACACTGATGTAAGACGTGACCCTGTCAGTGTAATCGTGAATGTTGGCGTTGTCATCTTTGAAAATGTCCCAATCGGTAGAGTCCAGGATAAAGTAATATCCAGGATTACAATCGAGAACAGCCTACCCACTGGGCACAGATGTCAATTCAACGTATATTCCACGTTGGTTCAATGTAATTTCATTGAAATGACGTGGAAACAATGTTGATTCAACCAGTGTGTGCCCAGTGGGTAGTCTGGGTACCAGTCTTTTTAACTAACATTCTTCTCCTTGCCACTCCTGTCTTTGGCAAATGACAGGAGTGACAGAGTGGAATGTTAGTTAAAAAGACAGGTACTCAGACTACATTCAGCCATCATGACTGTAACAATCTGAACACCCATGTGTGCTTGAGGACTAAGTGATCTTCCCATTTCAACTGTATTGCACCAGAGTACCGTTTGTAAAACAGTGAGGTCAGGAACGGCAGCGCTTACCCTGAATATGGGGATGTCAACAATGCCCAAGCTGTCAGTGACAGAGGGATCTCCAGTCTGCTGGGCCTGGAAGTGAAAGAGTAACAAGGCCACAGCATACACTGTAATATTGGCCACCACCGTGAACGCATACCTACACAGTGAGAGAGACGGTACAAGGTTGTAAAACTACATCGGAAGATATCACTAATAATTAGACTATGTAATACTGGTGGTAAGGTGGCACCTTAAATGGGGAGAACGAGCTCGTGGTAATGACGAGCGGAATGGTATCAAACACATAATTTGCAGGAGTTTGAAGGCATTCCATTTGCACCATTCTGGAAATTATTATGAACCATTCTCCTCTCAGCAGCCTCCTGTGGTACAGTACCTTATTTTTTCACTTTCAACTGATTTCCTCATACATGTTTTTATTTAGGGTGATAAGAGTCACCTCACTAGCTTGCTGTTGACCTCCTGCTAAAGTAACCTATTCGGCTCACCTGTAGGCAGTGAGCTCCACCTTGGCATGCTCACTGGACACCAGCTCTGGGATGAGTGACAGGTGGGAGATCTGGGTGGCGGCCCAGCCAAACTGGAAGATGATGATGAAGGGGGTGAAATAGGTGAGCCACACCCACTGTGGAGTGTTGTCACCACATCCCAGACACGGGTTAAATATGAAGGGAAAGGAGATAAGTACGCTGATAGTGCCTGTAAGGGTGGGGGGGATGAGGTCAGGGTAAACAAACTATCCAGCCTATGAGAGTTAGTCATGCATGGAACTAACAATAAAGAGAAATGTTGACAGGACAAAAAAATAATTTTTCATGAGCCCGTTGTAATGATGTTTAATCAGCTGGTCTAGTTATACGATTATTAGTTAATTGATGGTTTTTATAATACAGTATAATCCTGTACAATATTATGACTATATTTAAAAAATTTATCCAGAGCAATTAGGGTTAAGTGCCTTGCTCAAGAGCACATACAGATTTTATTTAGTCGGCTCAGGGATTCGAACCAGCGACCTTTCGGTTACTAACCGAAAGCCCTTAACCACTAGGCTACCCGCAGTCCTACATGTAACCTTACTGGGATTATTTCATAATTACATGAATAATGGTCCAATGCATGGGACATTCCAAAACCTAAAGCTGGGCACCCTTACTAGGTACACCTCTGTCCTTCACCCCCCAGAGGAGCACTCACCCTGTAATCACAGAAAGTTGCTGGTTCAAGTCCTGCCTGTTCCCCCTCAAATACTACATTGCTGGCAGTGGCGAGATGATCCCAACAGTAGCTATATTTTCATGAACTTGCCCAGTGATTTTTTTGTCTACAGTTAGCATAGAAAATAGATTCAACAATACCCTGCATCATTTCCAATGTAGTCATTTAGCAGACGCTATTATCAAGAGCAACTTACAATAGTGTGCACATACATTTTCGTACTGGTCCCCCACAGGAATGAAACCCACAACCCTGTCGTTGCAAGCGCCATGCTCTACCAACTGAGTTACATGGGACTCAAGACTGTTGGAAAAACATTCCTCATGAAGCTGGTTGAGAGAATGTCAAGAGTGTGCAAAGATGTCAAAGGAAAATGGTGGCTACTTTGAAGAATCTCAAATAGATAATATCTTTTGATTTGTTTAACACTTTTTTGATTACTACATGATTCCATATGTTATTTCATAGTTTTGATGTCTTCACTATTATTCTACAATGTAGAAAATAGTCAAAATAAAGAAAACCCTGCAATGAGTAGGTGTCCAAACATTTGATTGGTACTGTATGTGCCAACATAACGCCAGGGTCCGCGCCTTGGTGAAACTTGCACTCCTGTAGATCTGAAATAATTGGATGGTGGAACTTGCCAGCCAACCAGAAAAGCAAGGGCAAGCAATTCAGGCATTCTTGAAATACAGGAAAATCCTTGTCCTGCAAAGAAACATAATTTTGATAGTTGAAAAATATATTTTGCAAGCAGTAGGCATTTAGAATGAAATGTGGATTGGAATTTATAGTTACGTGATTACATCACGTACCCCCGTGTACCTTCAAAAGTATTCGGCAATTACTTATTCGAAAAACATCCGTTTCCATCATCATTTGTCGCAATAAAGAAAGTTCGACAAAATAAAAATACACCCGTCTAACAGATACAAATATTGTCGATCTTTAGAAAACGTATCCTCTGCAGTTTCCTTTAGGCCTACACATCTCGCAATGATTTTTTTTGGTTAATGCGACATTTCATTAGTCTAATAAACCTGGGACAATTGAAACCTTCCAACGGTCTCAAGCTTGTTGGAACTGTTCTCTTATTCTCATGTGTGCAATAGATTTTCGACAGATGGAGAGTGTAACCTAGCCTACCTGCATGTAAGTATAGAATTATGGCCTCTGCCAAATGGTCTGGATCTTTATGGCACAGGTGCACTCACCCAATAGTTTTACTGGGTAACCCCTCAATTGCTACATAACTTTAGTTAAACCAGGCTAATCAATTAACATTATTGAAGTCATACTTACCGACTAAATGCCAAGTTTTTCTTTTGCCATATGCTCCACATCCAGCTGTTCGATCCGACTCGATACCGACAAGGGGCGTGGAGACACCGTCCGCTATTTGACCTATAAACAGCAATACACCTGCATATGTGCTCTTGAACCCAAGCACGGAATGGTAGTAGACCAATAGGTAGGTAAACCATAATGACGCGCAAAGGTCGTTCAAAAAGTGACCAGCTGCGTAACACAACCGCCTGAAGAGGGGTAAAGACCGCTCATTAGAGAGCAACTGGTCAGACATAACTGTTACCAACTATTTCACTTCAATATCAGTGATAAAAAAAATAAGTTCCTTTCATATCCCCAAAAACGAGCTAAGGATACACTTCTTAATTGCGCAAGGCAACTCCAAAAACGCTCAACAATATTGCTAGAAAACTGAAACCAGCCAAATTAGGATTACATCAAACTGTTTCCCTGCTTGATCAGCTGAAACGATTTAACATAGGATTAGGTCAAACTAGGTCCTAAAACAAAAGACACTACGCAGGCTGAGTCTCAACCTACACCCACAGGCCAGAGACTCCTATCCACTCCTATCCACTCTAAACATAATCCAAAATTATGTTTAGAGTGCTCATGTCTTCAATGCCGCCTGTTAAAACGAAACCCATGAATTTGACATGGTTCTCCAATTTGCATTTCCAGTCCTGTAGAAACCAATATCATCCAAGTGCAGACTACTCAATGTAATCTAGCCTTGAACAGGCTGAGCCTCCTACATACAGTGTTTCACTTCCCTCTCACTTCACTGAAATAGCTCAAATAACATGCAGAAAACAGACTGTCATACAGGTTGATCAACAGCATCATGTGATTACAATCTGTGATATTTTCATATTGCAAAAGTCCTATGCATTTGTGGGTTATTTGAGTAAAACCTAGTGACAAGTGGTGCACCAGAGCTCAAACCACATAATCCCAATGGAGATTGGCCCGTTAAGAATCAGAATGATCATGACATGAATGCTTCTTGTATTGGTGAAACTCATATTCATTCTGTTGTATTGAATATTGTGTCACTGTTGAATATTGTATAACCAAAGCACTCACAGTATAGCCAGGGGTTAAATTAGGAGGAAAAGAAGTGGAAAAGAGTTCTACCACCTCCCTCGATAGCAGACAGCACATAGTGGAAATCAAATAGATTTATGATAAAAATGATCATGGGAAAACAACGTTGGACAGTTCTACTACATGAAACATCTCAATTTAACCCAATGAATTAACCACTTAATTTAGCTCCATTCATTTAGAGTCTAGTGAAACACATTTTCAATTACATCTGTATTGCTCTTTTCAGTTTGAGACGTTTATGAAAATGTTCACACATAGCTGCTATTGATATTGTCATAGTTTTTTTTAGCAACCCTAACCCAATGCCCTCATGTCGACTTTTCCAGAAAAAGCTAACATCTTTGACTGATCTCATTACAATACATTCTGGGTCACATGGCCTTGACTCATAACCACAATGACACCAGCATACAGTATGTTACTTAAAAGGGCAAAGTGATAAAGCAGTCTTTTGTAACAGGGAATATACACTAAGTGTACAAAACATTAGGAACTAATATTGAGTGCACCTTCTCTCAGAACAGCCTCAATTCGTCAGGGTATGGTCTCTACAAGGTGTCAAAAGCATTCCACAGGGATACTGTCTAATGTTGACTCCAATGCTTCGCACAGTTGTGTCAAGTTGGCTGGATGTTCTTTGGGTGGTGGGCCATTCTTGATACACACGGGAAACGGTTGAGGATGAAAAATCTAGCAGCGTTGCAGTTCTTGACATATTCAAACCGGTGTGCCTGGCACCTACTACCATACCCCGTTCAAAAGGACTTAAATAAATATTTTGTCTTGCCCATTGCCCTCTGAATGGCACACATACACAATCCATGTCTCAAGGCTTAAAAATCCTTCTCTAACTGGTCTCCTGCCCTTCATCTACTGATTGAAGTGGATTTAACAAGTGACATCAATAAAGTATCATAGCTTTCACATGGTCAGTCTATGTCATGGACAGAGCAGGTGTCCCTAATGTTTTGTACACTGTGTAAATCTACAGTAATAAAAAAATTAAGGGGGCTTTGCTTGTGAACTAATATATATATATATGCACGACCCCACACTGCAGTCATCTCTGATCAAAACCATTTGGGACAACTGTATATACTGTAGAGATGACAGAGCATGTTGTTGTAAGGCCATGACAAACATAGACCATTACAATGTTCAGGCAAAGATGCATGTAACTAATGCAGCGAGGAACTTCAAAAGAAAAACAGTTGTGCATCCAATACGTCTGGTGGAAACTTCAGTTATTGACGGGCTGTCGCTTCATTTGTCTTTTTTTTTTAAACGTACACGCTTGCTTGCTGCTACTAACTTTGATCTGCTGTCATCAATGACTAGAATTGCTTAGCTCGCAATACACAAGCTTTAAAATCTTTCCTTTTTTTCCAGAAAGTGCACATAGAGAGTTAACCTCCACTGTAAAGATCCCTTGATTGTCATAGCAGAGGAGATAGACTGTAGTTGTGATGGTGGAGACCCATACAGTCATTGGTGGAGACAGTATGACCTCTACATAGGACCACACCCTGGGAATGTCAGACATCGACAATGCTTTCAGAGAGATAAAGCACACACACATGCGCACAGTCAATGAGCAACATTTGTAATAAGTTCAGATAGAATGTCATTGCAGGACACTTACTTGAGCTTTAAACATTTTACTTGGAAAGGCACAAACTATGATTTCCTGGTAAATTATTCTGATGTAAGAAATAAAACTGAAAGACATCTTGTTTCATGTAGATTGACATTTCAGCCCTTACTCAGATTTAAGCATTGTATAGGACTATTCCTAGATCAGTCTTTATTTTGTTGTTTTCTTGTTTGTTAATTTCAAACCTAGAATTCCACTGTACTTTTTTTTCTTTCAAAAGTGCAATAATAAGAAAAGAGCTTAATATCTGTTTCTTTCAATCTTCCACAGTACCTGAGGCCAGTGACTGTGCTACAAAGATTTCCAGAAACACTACAACATAAAAGTAAAAGTTTGTTTTCAATCCAGGAAGTCAACTTTGAAAACTACTGAGGATTAAATTACAAAAAAAGGGGGAAAAAATGCATAAAGATCCTCCAATTCTGGTTTAGATGAAATGCTTCCTGTTGCGCTCAGTGATTCCAGAGTTAGTATTGTTCATTCTTGCTTCTTACCTTGATCCCATAAATAAAGGACTATTTCTATAGAACAGACTTCTTTCCCTCGACTCATTGACAGTTCCCTCAGATCAATGGCTGTTGAACAGAAAATGTTCTGTATGGAATCTAAAATACAACAACTGTTTCAAACAGTATCTTTTTTATATATTCACGTCACGGTATTCACGTTTCATTTTTACAGCTTTTATCGTTCTCTCAATCTCCCTTTACTATGCAGGTACTTTAAAATGTTTCTTTTTCTTTTTTTAAAGGAGCCAGAGTCTGTAAGACAACATTCCTTTACACGTCTGTAGCAGGGGAGCGCTGAGAGAGAGAAGAGAGAAAGAGAGATTGGGAAGAGATAAGATGGGTGATCTGTGTAGTTGCTTCCATTTAAAACTTGACAGTGACCAGAATGTTTCAAGTTCTTCTCTTCACTTGTGCCGCTGGAGGGGTTTCCTCTTTCTCCTTTTGAAGAAACAACAGCACCTGCAGGCAAGGATATACTAGAATTTAGTTTCAAAGTAAATTAATGTTGCATATCAAAAAATGTAATGTTAAAAATATAAACTCAACATTAGAGGCCTTAAATGTGTGCAACTTGTTCAATGTTTTGTTTGAACAGTATTGTGAATGGGTTCAGAACCCATATTTCTATTTGACAGTGTGTTTCTTGCAATGACTGCCAGAGGTAGTGAGACCGAGTCACTGCCAATCAACCCCAGGTAAAGACAGCCGTCTTACTTTGTATCATCAGCCACCTCTACCTCGGTGGGAGCAGTGATGGGAGCGTTGGAGTGTCCTGCCGTCGGGTCGTCATTGTTCAGCTCTCCATTTGTCGAGCTCATCACCTGTACAGGTGAACACAGGGAATTTTAGACAGGATGTCTGTTTTTAGGATATATGATCAAATCATGATACATTATCTGTACTTAACCCTTCATAGGAAATGAGTTAATTGAAGCATTAGCTTATAATTGTTACCCTTGACCACATTACATTGTAAATGTATCTACTAGTTGGTAAAAGACGTAATAATCCCAAAGGGTGCAATTCCCTTCCAGAACACTAGATAGCACATTTGCTTTACTAATTATCCTAAAAGTTTCTAATCTGAGACTGGAGACTGTACATCACTTACCATTTAAAGCAAGTCATAATTGCACCATGAAGGACTATAGATATGAAATATCCAGTCAGATATTCAAATGTTTTTAAACAGAAGTATCTTCTGAGCTGCTGTTGCCCCTTCATCCCTTCAAAGTGGAGTCAGCGCTGAGACTGTTCATACTCAATGAGATCCCTTTTCTAGGGAGAGGGGGGTTCCTGTCCTGATAAAAGGTTTCAATGACAGTGACCGCATGGTTCTCCTGACATGACAGCTTCCCTCCCCTGTTATCAGCCTGGAGCAGATGAGTGAAGCATAGCAGAGCAGACAGAGCGAGCAGACAGAGCGAGCAGACAGAGCGAGCAGACATACAGACAGACAGACAAACAGAGAGAGAGACAGAGAGACAGAGAGGCAGAGAAAGCTGGGGTGGACAGACCGTCATGCAGCACCATGCGCAGCAAGCAGTACCTGCACAGAGCCCCCCAGCCTTTCGGCCGTGAGATACGACCCCAGTGTCTCCTTATTGGTCATTGGAGAGGGCTGACGCTGAGACTCATCTCCTTTGGGCTCAGGAGACTGACGCAAAGAGCACAGGGGGAGGGGAGGCAGGTTATGGGGGCAGGAGTGAAGAGGTGGAAGGTAGTGTGGTGGTGATGGGGGAGTGAATGGGGAAAGAAAGTCAACAAAAACAAACAAACTAAAATAAATACAGAAGACATCTCACAAGAAGAAGCAGGCTTGTTAAAACAGACTATGTTAACAGAAGGAAAATAGAGCAAAACAAAGCAGAGCCCACTGCCTCATGCAGAAGTGAAAACAGCCTTGATCGGAAACACTAAGTATCTAGTCTTTTATTCCAAAATCTATATTTTCTTCCAGCCCGCAGCAATCTCCTGTCTATTGTCCTGACTGAATTAGCTAATCATTGTTGTGACTATTCCTGGTTTCTGTAATAAACTCTCTGATTGTTTGTACTATGCAACGTGTTGCCTGTTTATGTTCATAAATGATGATACTCATTACATTGTACTGGAGAGTCATAATTACAGCCGCGAGTACACAGCAAAGGACAATTATAAAACCTTATGTGCTTTTTTAGAGAAAAAGATTGAAAAAGACTAATAAGGTCTAAAAAAACATGTGTCATGTTGATGACAGTGTAGTAGGATCAAGGCTCAAATAGCATGCTGATAGAACCAGGAAAGGAAAAGAAAGCATGCAATTTTGCTACACACGAAGCAAACTGCTTTGTCATTGCTGATGTGAACAACGCACTGCATTTTGCAAAGCAATGACTCGTTTTTAAGGAGAAAGGTTGAAGACAAAACCCTCCAATGCTAAAACAGTTGAACTTTCAAAGATGATGCTACAACATTTAACCACAATTATAATAGGGTCATCAGTTCCCAATCATTCTTGCTCAATCGCAAAAACAGAGTAAAGAGTAGATTAAAGAGGATGGAGTGAATAAAGGTAACACTGTAAAAGAGGCCATATTCTTGAGGAAGCTGAGAGTAGGACAGGAGGGTTGGCAGTTGCCTCTGAGACAAGGGGGAACTTGACTGACGAGGTGGGTGGGTGTGGCGGGCGGCGGTGAGGTCACCTGGTTTTTGGTCTGCTGTTGTGCTTTGTCTCTGCTGGGCTGAGCGGGTGTGTCACTGGGGATGGGGCCTATCGGTGTAGGCTATGGTGGGGGACAAAATGACACAGCATTTTATCTAGGACATAAAATACTTTACTCCGACCACAACATGAAGATATGAATATATCAAAAATAAATAGGCCCTTGAACCGCTAAGACATCACAGGAAATCTCAATTTTCATCCCGTCTGATTATTTACAGAAAAAGACAAATGAAAATCTGCAGATAGAGGGGTCAAGCGGTCCCTCAAAACTTTGAATAGGGAGAAGAAACAAGTGATGAAGGAGACTCACAAGTGGCTTGCCGACCCAGTCGTATTCATAATCAAAGACATAGCCGTTCCTATCGAAGAGGTCAGTAAAGAGTTTCCGTAAGTAGTCATAATCAGGTTTCTCAAAGAAGTCCAGCCTCCTCACGTAACGCAGATAGGTGGCCATCTCTTCTGCAGGACGAAGGCACACAATTACTACATTTGCATAAACTGATCTAGAACTAGACCTAAACAAAAAGGAAGGAGTAACACATTCCAAATGAAACCAATCAAATCTGACCAGGGAAGCTTTCACAAAGCACTTCAATTGGAGTAGCTCGCTTGGTATCTCCAATCTTCTGATACCTCTCCTTCAAAGTGTCTGCCTGGAATCAACAAAGTACAACAATTATTCTCCCACGCATTTAGCTTTAATTCCCACACAGCACAGTCGAAAAAGTAAAGCTTTGCAGAAAGCAAAATATAATGCCAAATTTAGGGCAATACATAGCTGGAGGCAGTGTAATTGAATGGGAATAATGTTCACACGGAGAAAATTAAAGCGTCTTAGTTTGCATCCACATGCAAATCCTCTCGTAAGCCATTTTATATCTTGAGTCATCCCATTGACATGAGGCTGTTATACAGGGGGGTTCTTGTTTTTTTATATTTAACCTTTATTTAACTAGGCAAGTCAGTTAACCTCTATGGGATCGGTGTCTGATATCTGATATGGGCAGAAAGCTTAAATTCTTGTTAATCTAACTGCACTGTCCAATTTACAGTAGCTATTACAGAGAAATAATACCATGCTATTGTTTGAAGAGAGTGCACAGTTATGAACTTGAAGATGTATTAATAAACCTATTAGGCACATTTGGGCAGCCTTGATACAACATTTTGAACAGAAATGCAATGGTTCATTGAATCAGTCTAAAACTGTGCACATACACTGCTGCCATCTAGTGGCCAAAATCCAAATTGCTCCTAACCTGGAATAGTACATTGTCACCTTTCTCTTGCATTCCAAAGATGATAAAAAAATAAATAATAATAATGCATCTTTGTATTATCTTTTACTAGATCTAATGTGTTATAGTCTCCTACATTAATTTCACATTTCCACCAACTTCAACGTGTTTCCTTTCAAATGGTATCAAGAATAAGCATATATTTTTTAAAGGGTCTGATCCTTAACAAATTCTTATTTACAATGACGGCCTACCCCAGCCAAACCCTAACCCAGACGATGCTGGGCCAATTGTGCCCCACTCTATGGGACTCCCAATCACAGCCGGTTGCGATACAGCCTGGAATCAAACCAGGGTCTGTAGTGACGCCTCTAGCACTGAGATGCAGTGCCTTAGACCGCTGCGCCACTCAGGAGCCCCCAAAAAATAGTTATATGAGTTCTACCATGATATTCTACAGTTAGATAACTATACGCTGCCACACAGGTCCTCTTCCTGACACTAGCCTGGGTGGAGAGGACCTCAAAGGGGAAAGTGTGGGAGTGACTTATGTTGGTAAAATAAGATGACATTTACATCTATTAAAAACTGCAGAGACCAAAAGGTATGAGCTAAATGGTGGTATCCGGTATAAATTGCACAATGATAGAAATAAAACAATTTTAAAAATGTAGAAACTGCATTATATGAATATGTTTTTCCATTGTTAATTCAATTACACAGAGACGATTCAAATCTCAGGAGGTGAAAATCCTTCCTGTGTATGGTTACAGCACTATTTACATTGTATTTTCCCCTAGCATGTCTTCCTCTTCCCTAAATACTGTAAACACTTTCTAGAGTCTGAGGCCTTGAAATGTCACTTGGATCTTGAATGAGAGAAGTTATTTTGCGCTGGGGGGCTAAGTGACAGGGTGTGTGTCTGAGATCATGTAGATATCATGAAACTGTATACCTTCAGGCCTTGCCAGGGAAGGCTGCCTCGCAGGAAGTACATAAACATGTGACCCAGAGCCTCCAGATCATCCCGTCTGCTTTGCTCTGGAGGAGAAGAAGAGTTTGTTACTCACACAATTATCCACCACTTCAACTATATATGACACCATAAGGCTTAGGACATAATGTGAACATCTAAAATGCATCAATCAATGCATGATCCATCTACATGATGAAGTTATGCGTACAGATCTCAAGTTGGGATTCAGCTTTTACTGAACCTAATGGCAAAGTTGATAATCAACTTCAGCCCAGGACAGGTTCACAGGATTAGGAAAGAAAAGGTCCATCTTTCCAATAACACAGCAGCGTGTGTCTTCATGATAATTTCTCACCTTTCCCCAGGTGTGTGTTGATGCTCATGTAGCGCGCCGTGCCTGTCAGGCTCTTGTGCTCCCGGTACGGGATGTGTTTTTTGGTCTCGGGGTCGATGTATTCTTTGGCCAGCCCAAAGTCGATGATGTGGATTGTGTGCTGCCTCTTGCTGCCGGGCCGCCCCACCAAAAAGTTCTCTGGCTTCACGTCTCTGTATATCAAGCTCTTTGTGTGGACAAACTCCATCCGCGTTATCTGGGAGATAGAGCATTGAGCATGTAGACAAGCTAAGATCTCAAACTCGCTCAGTGCACTTTTCAAATGCAAACACTGTAAATGAGCCATCGACACTTCTATAGACTATAGAGTAGTCTTAGAGTAGTCTTATAAAATACGGGTTGGGCACCTGTGTGTAAGACACTTACTTACGTAAAACAACAATTCAAATCTTACCAGCTGTATGGCTATCATGAGGACGGTCTTGAGGGAGAAGGTGCGGTCACAGAGATCAAACAGGTCTTCCAGGCTGGGCCCCAGCAGCTCCAGCACCATGGCATTGTACTTCCCACATGGCCCAAAGTAGTACACCTGAGGAATACCCTCTGCAACACAGAGACAGGCAGGGACACATGATATGAGTGGGACCACACAACTTACAGGGAGCGTGCTAGCATCCTAAGGGTTTAAAAAAGGCTTAACTACTAACCATCTGTTTTAGCATCGTAAGAGCCACAGATATTCTAAAAGCATTAAAAGCATTCGGCCCTTCTAAAAAAGCTTAGAGGCGGAGGGACTACGGATGCATGAAAGGTGGTAGTTAAATAAGGGTAGTAGGGCTTTGACTTGCTGACATGAAATCAGGCTACATAGCCATGTTGATATTGAGCAGCCTACGTGTGTGGGAAGGCGGTTCGATTAGAACAACATGGATGGTAAACAAAAACGTGTCAACGTTGATGCCGTGTGATGGAAAAAACTGTTTGCCAACACGCCTTGTCATGTGGTCATACACTATATGTACAGAAGTATGTGGACACTCCTTCAAATTAGTGGATTCGGCTATTTCAGCCACACCCGTTGCTGACTGGTGTATAAAATCGAGCACACAGCCATGCAATCTCCATAGAGAAACATTTGCAGTAGAATGGCCTTAATGAAGAGCTTAGTGACTTTCAATGTGGCACCGTCATAGGATGCCACCTTTCCAATGAGTCAGTTTGTCAAATTTCTGCCCTGCTAGAGCTGACCCACTCAACTGCAAGTACTGTTATTGTGAAGTGGAAACGTCTAGGAGCAACAACGGCTCAGCCGTGAAGTGGTAGGCCACACAAGATCACAGACACGTCCTGTAGGCCACACAGGACCGCCGAGTGCTGAAGAACATAAAAATTGTCTGTCCTTGGTTACAACACTCACTACCGAGTTCCGAACTACCTCTGGAAGCAACGTCAGAAGAAGAGCTGTTCGTCGAGAGCTTCATGAAATGGGTTTCCATTGCTGAGCAGCAGCACACAAGCCTAAGATCACCATGCGCAATGCCAAGTGTTGGCTGGAGTGGTGTAAAGCTCGCCGCCATTGGACTCTGGAGCAGTGGAAACAAGTTCTCTGGAGTGATGAATCACGCGTCAACATCTGGCAGTCCAACGGACAAATCTGGGTTTGGCGGATGCCAGGAGAACGCTACATACTCGAATGCATAGTACGAACTGTAAAGTTTGGTGGAAGAGGAATAATGGTCTGGGGCTGTTTTTCATGGTTCAGACTAGGCCCCTTAGTTCCAGTGAAGGGAAATGTTAACGCTACAGCATACAATGTCATTCTAGACAATTCTGTGCTTCCAACTTTGTGGTAACAGTTTGGGGAAGGCCCTTTCCTGTTTCAGCATGACAATGCCCCCGTGTGCACAAAGCAAGGTCCATACAGAAATGGTTTGTCGAGATCGGTGTGGAAGAACTTGACTGGCCTGCACAGAGCCCTGACCTCAACCCCATCGAACACCTTTGGGATGAATTAGAACGCCAACTGCGAGCCAGGCCTAATCGCCCAACATTGGTGCCCGGCCTCACTAATGCTCATGGCTGAATGGAAGAAAGTCCCCGCAGCAATGCTTCAACATCTAGTGGAAAGCCTTCCCAGAAAAGTGGAGGCTGTTAAAGCAGCAAAGGAGGGGACCAACTCCATATTAATGCCCATGATTTTTATTCAACGAACAGATGGCCACATACTTTTGGTCATGTTGTATGTGTGACCTGGGAGGAATTTTGGAGTTTATCATCACAGTAAAAATTCCCTGAAGAGGAGACTCCAGTTTAACAGTAATTCTATTCCCTATGTGGAGTAGAACAAAGGACAATGGCCATTTGTGACCCCATGGCCAACATGACCTTACGGTCCAGCCATCCTAGTACACATACAGCTCCAGGTTATGCCTCACCAGTTCAGACCAGTATCTGATACCAGTGGCCTTCATTCCATTCCTTGGCAGGCAGTTGTGCCAAAGTGACTGCATGCTCCCCTCCCAGCAGGCGGCTGTCGCCCCGAGGGCACCCCAACCCCGTCAGAAAGAGGAGAGGATCAGCAGCTTTAGTAGTATGGCAGGCTGGCCGGGAGGCTGTGTGAGTGTGGGGAGGAGGGGAGGGATTAGAGCAGGATTTACCTGATCACCACTCATGTCACTTCCACAGCGAAGCAGTGCAGATCTCACACATCCACACAGCTGTCCCAGGGCACTTTAGGCAGCAGGACTTGCTGGTAATGATGGCGATGGCGGACGAGGCGGCAGCGACAAAAGATCAACAAGTAAGCTGACTCATCAAAGCCCGCCCAAATCTAGAGGGAGGGCATTCAGCAGCCCTGCCAATGCACTGATCAATTGGAAAGTGTCTACGCTAGAACAACTGTCCCTGACTACACCTACAATACTCCCTACTGGGGAACTCTAGAGCTGTAAACACAAAGATAACAGCTGGGGAAAAGCTTCAACTGAAATGGAAAAGGCCTAGAATAAATGTCAATTTCAGAGAAACCATTCAAATGAGAATGATTTTATCTTTGTCAAAAGCTAGACCTAATCATATTTGCTAAGTACTATGTGGATGATGTTATTCCAGTGTAAAAATAACCTTAGCCAATCACGCCTGTAATAAAAGCACTTATGCATGGGGTGAGTGGTTTCCTAGAAACTATTCTTTATCGTGATTTATGACAACAGATATAATTGGCTGCTGTCCGCAGCACCACTAGCTTCAAAGTCTATTCTGCTGCCTTCCAGTGCCATTCTGTGCACTGCTCACAACCCACTCTCTCCAAACACAAGTGAAACGTGTCTGGAACAATCCAGAGTATTGTCTCAGACAGGGGCCCCTCTCAGTCTGGCCACTGTGGCAGACAATGTTGCCCTACAATGAAATGTCAAAGTTTAGGCCGAGCCCGAGAGGGAGGCGGTCTCAATTAAACATTTAGAATGCTGAGTGCATCGGGGGAGAGAAAAGGCGGCGCTGATTTCATTAGGCCGGGAGGGCAGCGCTGTGGTGATGTAGCCGGGCTGAAACGTGATCGTCCAGCCGGCCTGCCCTGCATAGAGCCTGTGTGACTCAGTGGTAGGTTATGTTATCCATCCCAGGCAGGCAGCGCATAAAATATCCAGACTGCTCTGGACTGGATGGACCACAGAAGATCACTGCAAACTCATACTCAAAATGGCACTGATTGATTTATCACTCCCAAGATACCAGGGCAGCGGGCGTAGAAGGACACACATACGACTTGTGTAAGAGCAGGCAATGCTTTGAGGCAAAGCTTTGTTGATGGGTTACTAAATATTCACATGCACTGATATTATCAGTGAAATCTTAAATCATCTCATAAGGAGACTGGTCGCATGCAGTGCTTTCACAAGCGAAGAACATGCTATCAGGACTGTGTGAGCTCAGTCAACCAGTCATCCAGTTAAATTATTGATAGTGACGTAAAAAGTGTATGATGTGGCCTCCCGGGTGGCGCAGTGGTCTAGGGCACTGCATCGCAGCGCTAGCTGCGCCACCAGAGACTCTGGGTTCGTGCCCAGGCTCTGTCGCAGCCGGCCGCGACCGGGAGGTCCGTGGGGCGACGCACAATTGGCCTAGCGTCGTCCGGGATAGGGAGGGTTTGGCCGGTAGGGATTTCCTTGTCTCATCGCGCACCAGCGACTCCTGTGGCGGGCCGCGCGCAGTGCGCGCTAACCAAGGGAGCCAGGTGCACGGTGTTTCCTCCGACGCATTGGTGCAGCTGGCTTCCGGGTTGGAGGCGCGCTGTGTTAAGAAGCAGTGCGGCTTGGTTGGGTTGTGTTTCGGAGGACGCATGGCTTTCGACCTTCGTCTCTCCCGAGCCCGTACGGGAGTTGTAGCGATGAGACAAGATAGTAATTACTAACAATTGGATACCACGAAATTGGGGAGAAAAGGGGATAAAATAAAATTTTTTAAATAAAAATTTTAAAAAAGTGTATGATGTCTCAGACACCCCATGCTCATTGGTTAATGTTGGGGTTGGGGAGTGGCCAGACCAGGCCAGCTAGTGTGTGTAACTGAATGCGTTGTTCTAGTGATTGGGTGCTTTCCAGGGCAGGCGAGAATTAACACTCTTAAGATAAGCTCCTCTTAAGCACCATGTACAGTTGACACCGCTCCAGTATTTGTGGCAGTGGGGTCCAGGTTCAGACCAGGGCTTGACCCTGGCTTAAATTATGTCACATTCACATTGTAAAAGGACTACACGCCTGTATCCATCTGTACCATACATAATCATTTTTACAGAAGAATCATGAGCAGAAGAAGACTTGATAATTTCTCACTACTCCACACAATTTTTCAATAGATGTAGCAACCAGTAAGAGGAACCCCTTTCCCCTCCATTCTATAATGGGAGGGAAGCTGGACCAACATCGTCACTGGCTCCATCTTTAGCTCAGCCTATGAGATTGTAGCAGGCCTCTCTCTGGTGGTCCCTCTGCCACAGTGGCCGGAGGAGGAGAGGGAAGTCAGGATGTGTATAACGCATCAGTGGAAACACTACAGAGGACATGGACTCCTTCAATGGGCTGGCTCAAGGGGTGAGGATAAAGACTCACTATCCAATGAATGAATGAGGATCCACAAGCAACTTCGATCGACTCTGTTCTCAAATAGGTGTAAGGAAGATAAATAGTACATTGTGCTATGCTGTGGAAATACAACTACTGGCCCAATCAGACAGATCACAACAAAGGATAACTGACAGACAGAGATAGGCCAGCCCTTTTCCCTGTACATCACAAGAGAGTTTCCCTGGCCTTTCTTCTCCAGGCAGGCCAGAGGCATTGCTGAGACGAGCGATGGAAGTAGATATACGATGATGGCCCTATTTCACATTGAAGGCCATCTATAAATAGACTAGCCTAGGACACCTCTAATGCCCTGCACTCCAACTCCCTATTAACACTGTGGAGCTGCTGCTCTGGCACAGGGACAGAGAGCAAGCTGGCAGGTGATCAGCTCTCTATGAGAGAGAAAGAGACACACACTTGTCTTATGAAAGAGAACATCCCTGGGCGCAGTGACACACACACTCGTCTTAGAGTGCGTGTGTGGCCTTCCACTCCAGTGATCAAATGAATGCACAGGCTTTGCCCAAGCTGTTTATCTCTTTCTTTAAAAGCCAAAAGGATCAAAGACCAGTGTCCTCAGTCACATTTAGTGGAATTAGAATACAAGTGGTCAGCTTGTCCCTACCTACCCTCAAATACAATAGAATCTATTTACGGACCGTAAATACAATATATTCACCAGTTGTTTTCTTAACAGATCAAACGCTCATAGAAAGTGACTTGAACTAACTAATGATGAAAAGTATAGTACTAATCACTTTGGTTAAAAACATTTTTTTTTAAGTGGCCCAATGTCAGAGAGATTTTTCAATGATAGAATTAAGCAGTGAGAGGATCAAACACTAAGCATTCCAGGCTGGCCAAGCTTTGTCGTGGGCTGTTCCAGGTCCCTGTCCCTCCCCACCACCTGATCCTACTGCCCCACCTCTCCCCTCTGAAGCCAAGCGGCCACATCAAAGGGCTGGAGGCACAGCACAGCCCCGCGGATCACAGCGCAGAGAGAGCACATAGACATGGCATGAAGGTCCTGGTCCTGCTAGGGAACAACCATCTGTAGGAGGGGGACAGGGCTTTCATATCTCCCAGATACGTGTGCAGAGAAGATCGCCATCCATCCAGCTGAGCCTACTAGCAAACACTGTTATTAAACAGTTATAATACTGTAGCTGTATGTGCTTACCTGAACTTCCCAACTGTTTATAAAATCTATATTCCAAGTGAAGCTGTGGAGCCCGGGACTTTATCGGTTCCTGAAAAAGGAAAGAAAGAGAACCCCATTAGTAATGGAAAACACGTAGTGGTTATTAACATATTCAATAGGTGGATCAACGTCAAGATTATTGTGATAAATGGTTGAAAAACAATGTTGTATGTGAAACAGTATAGACCTTTTCACAGATTCCATGAGACAACTAAGGATGCATCCATGCTTACTATAACATTCCTAAGATCCCTCAGGCTTAGACACCATGTAGAGCTAAGAACCTAAAACATAAATCATCATCATCTACTTAACACAACATCCTTCCTCCACGATGATGATGCAAGGGCATTATGTATTTATGAACAAATGTAGCTTGCAAGAGGAAAAACAAACCTGTAAAAACAAAAATGGAGAAAACGGAACCAGGCAAAAAATTTAACAGATTTTATTGTGCCCTAGACACATCAACCACCCAGGGCAGCATTAGCCTCCTCCACACAGCTCATCCAACCAGCACCAGCCTCCCCGTTTCACAAAATTGGGATCCTTAACGTTAAGAAAAATTTATTTTATTTTAAGTGTTATAGCCTAACTAGACAATAGGCTATATAGGCCTGGGGAACTTTGTGTAATTTAAATATAACCGGAGAGGAAGAGGCAAACTTTTGGCTACTTTGGTGAACGTGAGGCATGCAAGCCAAGACATTAAGAGATACAGATTACCAAGACGTATACAGACGGTTCTTTCTGCCTGCACCCTCCTCGCTCTCCCTCACGCTGGCTCACCTGCTCTCTCTCTTTACAAATGATGCGAGTGTGTGTTCAGTCTTCGGTCTGTTGCGTCTAGAATATCCTAGCCTATTCATTGATGATAGACCCTGCTTTACTGAAGTTGTGAGACATTGCAAGCCAAGAAATTGCGAGATGCAATGGAATGCTGTGAGATAGAGCTTTTGATTGCCACAAGGCCTAGTGCATGGTTCTGACTGTGTGCCTGGTGGCCGACCTGCCTATACTGTGCCCTTCCCCTCGCTAGTTCGCTATGAAAGATGCAAGTGTTTATGTTACCGGAAGTACTGTTCCAATAATATTGAATCATAAGAGTTGATTCATAGCGGAATCGAATCTTGACACTCAGAAATAGGAGTCGACCTGCAAGGAATCGTGGAAACAATTATTTTGGAGTCCACTCTCCACCATGACGTCATTGTCGTTACAGTTGGAAAAATTGGTAGAGAAATGCAAGCGAGAGACCCAAACCGTTTCTCAGTGTGAATTCACAATGCAGCTGCGATGCGAATTCACACTGAATTTTATGATAACGGAAAACCAATAAAAACAAATTGCAGTTTCAACACGAAGAAAACGTTTTTATTTGTCACAACCCTACTCGACACCTTTCATCCACCCGGCACCAGTCTACTCAACAGCTCTCCTCCACCCGGCACCAGTCTACTCAACAGCTCTCCTCCACCCGGCACCAGTCTACTCAACAGCTCTCCTCCACCCAGCATCAGTCTACTCAACAGCTCTCCTCCACCCGGCACCAGTCTACTCAACAGCTCTCCTCCACCCGGCACCAGTCTACTCAACAGCTCTCCTCCACCCGGCACCAGTCTACTCAACAGCTCTCCTCCACCCGGCACCAGTCTACTCAACAGCTCTCCTCCACCCGGCACCAGTCTACTCAACAGCTCTCCTCCACCCGGCACCAGTCTACTCAACAGCTCTCCTCCACCCGGCACCAGTCTAACAGCTCTCCTCCACCCAGCACCAGTCTACTCAACAGCTCTCCTCCACCCGGCACCAGTCTACTCAACAGCTCTCCTCCACCCGGCACCAGTCTACTCAACAGCTCTCCTCCACCCGGCACCAGTCTACTCAACAGCTCTCCTCCACCCGGCACCAGTCTACTCAACAGCTCTCCTCCACCCGGCACCAGTCTACTCAACAGCTCTCCTCCACCCGGCACCAGTCTACTCAACAGCTCTCCTCCACCCGGCACCAGTCTACTCAACAGCTCTCCTCCACCCGGCACCAGTCTACTCAACAGCTCTCCTCCACCCGGCACCAGTCTACTCAACAGCTCTCCTCCACCCGGCACCAGTCTACTCAACAGCTCTCCTCCACCCGGCACCAGTCTACTCAACAGCTCTCCTCCACCCGGCACCAGTCTACTCAACAGCTCTCCTCCACCCGGCACCAGTCTACTCAACAGCTCTCCTCCACCCAGCACCAGTCTACTCAACAGCTCTCCTCCACCCAGCACCAGTCTACTCAACAGCTCTCCTCCACCCAGCACCAGTCTACTCAACAGCTCTCCTCCACCCGGCACCAGTCTACTCAACAGCTCTCCTCCACCCAGCACCAGTCTACTCAACTGTTTTCATATTAGTGCAGGTGAAGGAAAGGAGATGAAAATAAGATTAAGACACAGCCCCATCCTGCTCCCAGTCTGAACATTAGGCACATCTCATCCATCTTAAGTGGATATCTGAGGAGAGAGAGACTGGTTAAGTGGAACTGAACTGGACACATGACCAGGCACTGGGCGGTGAGGGAGGTCAGGGCGGGGCACTGTCTGTGACATCATCAGTGGAGGGAGGCTTAGCCTCTCCACTAGGGAGGACGTGGGAAAAATATAGAAATAAAAACAGATGGCTGAAAACCACAGGACCCTAAAACAGAGGCTTATGGGGCTTTACATGCTTAGACACATCCCAGCAGATAACTATGCAAATGACCAAACCAACCCAGGAAATAATATCTACAATCTCGGTAGGTAGCCTACCTTTCTATGTGAAATGGTTCATAAAATTCCTTATCATTCCCTCTCAAAACTTATAGCAGACCCTCTCGATACCCAATCTCCACACCCAACCTTTTAAAAGAAGATGCTCACAGAGCTCGCACTAGAAGCATTACAAACAACCTTTTCACTTAGATGGAATAAAGTGCTTAGGCGCAAACAATAAAATGTTATTAGCCACATGCTTTGTAAACAACGGTGCATACTTAATAATGGAATGCTTATTTACAGGTCCTTTTTAAAAAAAATGCAGAGTTAAAGAAAAAATATTGAAATAAAAATGTAGAAATAGTGACACGAGGAATAAATACAGTGATTAACAAATAATAAATAGTAAAAAATGACATGGCTACATACAGGAAGTAGAATAACAAGGCTATACACAGTAAGGAGTAACCAGTACCAAGTTGATGTGCAGGGGTACAAGGTAATTGAGGTAGCTATGTACAAATACACTCAACTGACAGTTTATTAGGTACACCACCCTTTTCACAAAAACGGATTGCTCCTACAGACAATGAGGCACGTGGCCATGGCTTGTTATATAAAGCAGACAGACAGGCATCGAGGCATTCAATTACTGTTCGATTGAACGTTAGAATGGGCAAAACGACTGACCAAAGCGACTGAGCGTGGTTTGACAAATAATGGAGTAGTATAACAGTGGTGTGCAGAACGGCATCTTGGAATGCACAACTAGTTGGTCCTTGTCACAGATGGGCTGGAGTGGACAGTTGAGGAGTGGAAAACATCGCCTGGAACATGACATTACGTTCAGTTTACTTGAGTGGCCTGCGCAGTCCCTAGACCTCAACCCAATAGAGCATCTTGAGATGAGATGGAACGGGCTGTTCGCAGTACCACTATACCGCTGTCCAATCTGCAGCAACTGCATGATGCTATGGCGTCAGCATGGACCAACATCCCTGTGGAACGTTTCCGACACCTAGTAGAATTCAGGCTGTTCTGGAGGCAAAGGGGGGTCCGACCCGGTACTAGATGGGTGTACAGTGCCTCCCTTGACTTTTTCCACATTTTGTTGTGTTTAAAATTGATGAAATTGAGACGTGTCACTACAGTAGACACAATATCCCATAAATGTCAAAGTGGAATTATGTTTATAGAAATGCTTACAAACTAATAAAAAATTAAAAGCTGAAATGTCTTGAGTCAGTAAGTATTCAACCCTTTTGTTATGGCAAGTTTAAAGTTAAGGAGTAAAAATGTGCTTAACAAGTCACATAAGTTGCATGGACTCACTGTGTGCAATAATAGTGTTTAACATTGTTTTTGAATGACTACCCCATCTCTGTACCCCACACATACAATCTGTAAGGTCCCTCAGTCGAGCAGTGAATTTCAAGCACGGAGTCAACAACAAAGACCAGGGAAGTTTTCCAATGGTTCGCAAAGAAGAGCATCTATTGGTAGATGGGTAAAAATAAAATGAAGGCATTGAATGTCCCTTTGAGCATGGTGAAGTTATTATACTTTGGATGGTGTATCAATACAATACACTACAAAGATACAGGTGTCCTTCCTAACGCAGTTGCTAGAGAGGAAGGAAACCCTTTAGGGATTTCACCATGAGGCCAATGGTGATTTAAAAAAAGTTCCAGAGTTTAATGGCTGTGATAGAAAAAAACAGAGGATGGATCAAAAACGGTAGTTACTCCACAATACTAACCTAAATGAGAGTGAAAAGAAGGAAGCCTGTACAGAATAAAAAATATTCTAAAACATGCATCCTGTTTTCAATAAGGCATTAATGTAATACCGCAAAAAATGTGGCAAAGAAATTAACTTTTTGTCCTGAATACAAAGTGTTATATTTGGAGCAAACGCAACAACACATCACTGAGCACCACGCCATATTTTCAAGTATGGTGGTGGCTGCATCATGTTATGGGTATGCTTGAGTAACTGGTGTAAAATGGCTAGCTAGTTAGCGGTGCACGCTAGAAGAGTTTCAAATCGGTGACGTCACTCGCTCGGAGACCTTGAAGTAGTTGTTTCCCTAGCTCTGCAAGGGCTGTGGATTTTGTGGAGCGATAGGTATTGAGGCTTCGAGGGTGACCGGTTTCATGCCCAGGTGGGGGTGAGGAGAGGGACGAAAGCAATACTGTTCCACATTTAGGATAAAACGATACGGAATAGAGCTAGAGGAAAACCTGGTTCAGTCTACTTTTCAACAGACACTGGGAGACAAATGTACCTTTCAGCAGGACAATAAGCTAAAACACAAAGCCAAATCTACACCGGAGTTGCTTACCAAGACGACATTGAATGTTCCGGAGTGGCCTAGTTACAGTTTTGACTTACACCGGCATGGGAATCTATGGCAAGACTTAAAAAAGGCTGTCTAGCAATGATCACCAACCAACTTGACAGCACTTGAATAACATTTTAAAGAATAAATGGACAAATATTGTACAATCAAGGTGTGCTAAACTCTTAGAGAGACTTACCCCAAAAGACTCACAGCTGTAATCTATGGCAAAGGTGATTCTAACATGTATTGACTCATGGGGTTGAATACTTACCTAATCAAGATGGTGTTTAATTTACCATATATATATTTTTGAAGTTGTAATTTTTCTTCCACTTTGACAGAGTAGTTTGTGTAGATCGTTGGCGAAAATAACACTTAAATCAATTTTAATCTCAACACTGTGGTTTACATGCTCAAATGCCCATGTGGGCTTGTTTACATTGGTCAGACGACACTCGCACTCAAAGTAAAAATAGCTGAACACAAAACAGCTATCCGCACCAAAAATATGGACTATGTGATTGTGCGGCATTACGTAAATGCCAGTCATGGCTTATCCTCTACCTTGAAATTCTGGGGAATTTAGAAAGTTTCTCTTTCCTGGCAATATAGTGAGAAAATTGTTACAGAGAGAGGCACTTTGAATCGACTGCTTAGATTGCGTCGAACCGAAGGGTCTGAATGAACAGCTCTCATCTTTTTGTAATTTTTTTTTTTTGTTTATTTCTCTGTCTTTTGTTATTCAAGAGGAATGTATATGTGTAGGAATTTTGAATGATGATCATACTCTTGTTTGAATAACCTGTGTAGTTGCTAATACTACTACTGACAGTACAGATATTGACATGTTTAGTTGACATGACGAGTGGGATACATACAGTAGGTGCTTCCCACATTTTTCCTACTCAAATGTTATTTGTCACATGTGAAATGCTTTTACTTACAAGCCCTTAAACCTACAATGTAGCTCAAGAAAAAGAGATAAGAAAATATTGACTAAATAAACTAAAGTAAATAAAAAGTAACACAATAAAATAACAATAACGAGGCTATATACAGGGGGTACTCGTACCGAATCAATGTGCGGTGTTACAGGTTAGTCGAGGTAGTTTGTACATGTAGGTAGGGGTAAAGTGACAATGCATAGATAATAAACAGCGAGTAGCAGCAGTGTAAGGGGGGTCAATATAAATAGTCCAGGTAGCCATTTGATGAATTGTTCAGCAGTCTTATAGCTTGGGGGTAGAAGCTGTTAAGGAGCCTTTGGACCTAGACTTGGCACTCCGGTACCGCTTGCCTTGCGGTATCAGAGAGAACAGTCTATGACTTGGGTGACTGGAGTCTTTGACAATTTTTTTTGGCCTTCCCCTGACACCGCCTAGTATATAGGTCCTGAATGGCAGGATGCTTGGCCCCAGTTATGTATTGCGCTGTACGCACTACACTCTGTAGGACCTTACAGTCAGATGCTGAGCAGTTGCCATACTAGGTGGTGACGCAACCGGTCAGGATGCTCTCGATGGTGCAGCTGTAGAACCTTTTGAGGATCTGGGGACCCATGTCAAATCTTTTCAGTCTCCTGAGGGGGAAAAGGTGTTGTCGTGCCCTCTTCATAACCGTCTTGGTGTGTTTGGACCATGTTGTTGGTGATGTGGACACCAAGGAATGTGAAACTCTCGACACGCTCCACTACAGCCCTGTCGATGTTAATGGGGGCCTGTTCGGCCCTCCTTTTCCTGTAGTCCACGATTAGCTCCTTTGTCTGGCTCACATTGAGGGAGAGGTTGTTGTCCTGGCACCACACTGCCAGGTCTCTGACCTCCTCCCTATAGGCTGTCTCATTGTTGTCGGTGATCACTGTTGTGTCGTCAGCAAACTTAATGATGGTGTTGGAGTCGTGGGTGAACAGGGAGTACAGGTGGGGACTAAGCAAGCACCCGAGGGGCCCCGGTGTTGAGGATCAGCGTGGCAGATGTGTTGTTGCCTACCCTTACCACCTGGGGGTGGCCCGTCAGGAAGTCCAGGATCCTGGTGGGAAAGAGCAGTGTGGAGTGCGATTGAGATTCCGTCATCTGTGGATCTGTTGGGGCGGTATGCAAAATTGGTGGGTCTAGGGTTTCTGGGATGATGGTGTTGATGTGAGCCATGACCAGTTTTTTCAAAGCACTTCATGGCTACCGACGGCTCTGATGAAGGTGATTCATGCCAAAATGTAAGCCTATTGTTTGCTTCTCCCATCAATAAATCTATAACATTTACACAACCACAAAGTCCTCCATTATCTTTACTCTCCCAGATAGTCAGTTGAAGTATCCTGGGGTAAGGAATGTTTGAGGGTTTTCCATTTTAATGCCACACAACAAAATGTGGAAAAGTCAAGGGGTGTGAATACTTCGAGAGTTCTTGTAGTTAGGGGTAAAGTGACTAGGCAACAGGATAGATAAGATAGTAGCAACACTGGTACCGCTTGCCTCGTGGTAGCAGAGAGAACAGTCTATGGCTTGGGTGGCTGGAGTCTTTCACCATTATTTTGGGCCTTCCTCTGACACTGCCTGGTATAGAGGTTCTGGAACCTTAAGCGTTTAAGGATGTCCCTACAGCTGCTCTTTTCAGGAAATGAGCAGTCCAAAAGCAGATTATCTGTAATGTAAGGTTACAGCTTATTCTCCCTAAATCTAATATTCAAATGAAATCACGCATTTGGGCTTGTAAAGATTTTAACGTATAGGCTGCCTAATGGTGTGCGTACTTCAATGAAGCAAATGTATTCTTCCCTAGAAACTCGTCAGCTGAACTGGACACAGGTGTCTGTCAAACCCAAAATGTGTTGGATTTATGTATGGAAAGCCCATGATGTGTGGAAAATCAAATTTTGTTGGAGGGGGGTGGGTGTTTGAGAAGATAAATAGAAAAATAGGCTACTTTTTTGTCAATATCCTTTTCATAAATTGTGATTTTTGTAACATTCTATAAGTATATTATTTAGTTGAGCATGTACAGCAGACATGGAGTGTGACCAGGCAAGGCTGGGGACTGGGGCAGCTGACCTGCAGCCAGGTCTAAAAGGAACTTCAGTGTTGGACCTCCTGCTGCAGCCCCTCTCCTGTTCAGCTGCCACCACCACACTGCTCACAGACCGCTCTCCAACAAAGGACTAACTAAAACGGATCAGCCAAGTCTGTTTCACAGCCAAGCCTGTAGTAGCATAGTAGTTGTTGTAAGGGAGATATCATTTTCCTATCAAGCTTGCCTTGACCTATTAGCATTTCCATTCCAAGAAACACGCTTTAGGCTCGTCAACATCTCATTATGTCATAGATCTCATGATCATGGCAGGTTTTAACTTTAACTCATTAACGCGTTCCTGAGCTGGTCTGAAAACTGTGCTACGGATCTCTGGGTGGATTACGGATGCAGCTGATCATCTAAATCTGATCATGGTAGCTCCATCACAGCTGACAGAGAGAGATCCTGTTGACACGGATCCCGGGAGATTGCCTCTTGACGCTTCTCCGAAAGATCCTCACTGTAATATAGCATATTACTGAAACTGCCATTACGTAAGACGTGGGAAATAAATACACCACTGTGTATCCTCATCTTGACCATCAATCAGGCACTGTACGTGGTGCAGAGTTCAGAGAAATGGGCATCTCTGATTATATCCTCACTGCTATAGTGAAATACTAAACCATAAAAATTGAAATTATATTTATCATTTTAGAGAGCAGACTGAACATTCAAACAGAGCATAAGCCCAGGTATCGCCACTGTGCCCAGACCTGCATAAGGAAATGAGTGATGCTATAATACTAGTAAACAGGGTGCAAGGGGCTGTCCCTTCAGCTTTAATTGCCAGAGGTGTGGAAGAGGCAATGTGAGAGAGCAACAGCTGGCCTGTGTCCAGCCCTTCTCCTGTTTCAGATCAGGTTTCAGATGGAGCCGGCAGCTGCCACCACGTGATAGCAGCGCTTCAAACATGTCTGCCTCAGCTGCCCCCCAGCCACTGAAAGAACACTAGCACCAGTGACACAGGCGGCTCCGCTCTGACACGAGATGGAGGAGTGGACCTCAATAGCTAATGGAACGACTACTACACCCAGTGTCCCCCTGCTACTACACAGCTCTCTCTCCCCACAAACACAGCCCTGGGTTTTATAAGTCATAATTAACCATTTCCAGAGCAACAGCTTGATGTATATGTTGGGCATTGATTACGTGAATAGCCTGTTCACTAAAAGCAGCCTTTTTACATCACAGGGTTAATCGGTTGGCTTGTGAAAAATAGGCAGTTCAATCATCATGTCAGTTTCGGTAATGCACAACATGCTGATGGAGCGTTTGTACTTTAAACACACTACAACAACCACCACAAGCTGCAATAGGTGTGTGATACAGGAGGAAGAGGATACAGCAATTCTGATTTCCATGTTATGGTTGACCACAATTCACCTTCTCGCCAGCCACAGCAAGTCCTTAGTATCTTACACATATTGGTCTCCACATACATATCCACTAAGTAGTAATGAGCACTATGAGGTCATTCAAATATCAGTCCTTCAGCAGTGGGGAAGTATCTTACAGGGAGTCTCCATGGAAGTGTAATTCACTTATCACTCTCCTTCAAAGCCGTGAGCTATTGCCAGTCAAAGCAGAAGCTGTCCATCACGGTCACCAGCAGATTCAGCCCACAAGCCTGCCCGGGGTTTATTGCAAATAACACAGGCCTCATAGGTGGCAGGTTTAACAACTCCCATCCTCTTTATCTCCAGCTGTCAATAAATGACTGTACAGGAGGGGGAGAAATGAAAGACAAGACTGATTTCCCCCACACCTCTTCCTTATAGAGGGATGGAGGCTGACTTCTATTTACGGTCTTCGCCCTAAGTGTGTGTGTGTGTGTGCGTGCGCAACGGGGACAAGAGGTCCCTTATGTCTAAATCCATGGCAGATCTATTGCGGGGCACCAGGGCATCATGACCTTGATCGCCAGATCCCTAGTCCACTCAAAATGGCAAAAAGGGTGCCAACCAGGAAAGAGGGACACATTAACTGAGGGTAGATTGTAGCACATGGAGAGATTTCAGTAGGAAAAGAGAACCTCCCCGGGGCAGTAAAAGAGAATGAGTAGTAGCCTAATAAAAATGTGACAGGAAAAAGGCGAATGGATATCAAACAACATAATAGATCATCTTTATGTACAGAAACGTTATCCGTAAATCACAAGTCACCATGGGAGAGCAAAAGAAAAATGTCATGGCTAGTTTTTCAAGTAAACGGCTTAAATGAATTATGAGCTGCAATTACTGTAAAGTTGTTAGGATGTATTTCTTTAAGGCTTGGGTTCCCCCCAGATTGTAAGCCTGCAGTGTACTTACAGGAGCGGGCTCCTGCTTCCATCACTGAAGGATTCGTCAGTGTGAGAAAGTGCACAGCTGAACCACAGACTAGACCACTGTGTGTGGAAATGGCTGGCCAACAAAGACGACCTTTCAGCACTCAGCAGTTTCTCACTCTGCATTTTCTCTCTGTGCAGTGCAGTTCCAGATAGTCAGACCGAGGGCTGCAACTAGCACGTCCCTCTCTCTCACTGGCAAGGGTGACACTGGCATTCACCTTTGTCTCAGGTGCAGCCACCACCCAATCGCATGCTGCTCATGCAACTTCGTATGAGGCAGAAAATAATATACAAGACACTTGCCAGTCCATAATGAACAGAGGCTAATACTGACAACTAAAACAGAAGCCATATTACCAAAGGCTGCAACATTAACTGGGTTATTCAGGGCCTGCATGAGAGTCGTTCCATGTCATTTCAGCAAGACATGACACCCACCATGTCAGACTGTTCTGAAATCTTTTTTTGTAGTTAGAAATAGATAAGATTAGGCCTACCGACCAGCGCAACGGTCTAAGGCACTGCATCACAGTGCTAGAGACGTCACTACGGACACGTGTTTCGGGGGACGCATTGCTCTCGACCTTCGCCTCTCCCGAGTCCGTACTGGAGTTGCAGCAATGGGACAATACTAACTACCAAATGGATATCACGAAAAAGGGGTAAAAAGTACTAAAATAAAATAAAGTTAAGATTAGCATTCCGGCAACTTTATTTTGTTGAGATTGTATTTGATCTCTGGGAAATTAAGCTCATTGATTGCACCCAAATTGGCCATTCTAATTTATAGGATTCACATAATATTAAAATAAATAGAGGTCGACCGATTATGATTTTTCAACGCCGATACAGATAATTGGAGGACCAAAAAAAGCCGATACCGATTAAAAATCGGCCAATTGTTTTTATTTATTTGTAATAATGACAATTACAACAATACTGAATGAACACTTATTTTAACTTAATATAATACATCAATAAAATCTATTTAGCCTCAAATAAATAATGAAACATGTTCAATTTGGTTTAAATAATGCAAAAACTAAGTGTTGGAGAAGAAAGTAAAAGTGCAATATGTGCCATGTAAGAAAGCTAACGTTTAAGTTCTTGCTCAGAACATGAGAACATATGAAAGCTGGTGGTTCCTTTTAACATGAGTCTTCAATATTCCCAGGTAAGACGTTTTAGGTTGTAGTTATTATAGGAATTATAGGACTATTTCTCTCTATACGATTTGTATTTCATATACCTTTGACTATTGGATGTTCTTATAGGCACTTTAGTATTGCCAGTGTAACAGTATAGCTTCCATCCCTCTCCTCGCCGCTACCTGGGCTCGAACCAGGAACACATCGACAACAGCCACCCTCGAAGCAGCGTTACCCATGCAGAGCAAGGGGAACAACTACTCCAAGTCTCAGAGCGAGTGACGTTTGAAACGCTATTAGCGCGCACCCCGCTAACTAGCTAGCCATTTCACATCGGTTACACCAGCCTAATCTCGGGAGTTGATAGGCTTGAAGTCATAAACAGCGCATAAACAATGCTTGAGCCAGGCGGCCCAAACTGCGTGCAATGAACGCAAGAGAAGTGACACAATTTCACCTGGTTAATATTGTCTGCTAACCTGGATTTCTTTTAGCTAAATATGCAGGTTTAAAAATATATACTTCTGTGTATTGATTTTAAGAAAGGCATTGATGTTTATGGTTAGGTACACGTTGGAGCAACGACAGTCCTTTTTCGCGAATGCGCACCGCATCGATTATATGCAACGCAGGACACGCTAGATAAACTAATAATATCATCAACCATGTGTAGTTATAACTAGTGACTATGATTGATTGATTGTTTTTTATAAGATAAGTTTAATGCTAGCTAGCAACTTACTGTGGCTTCTTACTGCATTCGCGTAACAGGCAGGCTCCTTGTGGAGTGCAATGTAAGGCAGGTGGTTAGAGCGTTGGACTAGTTAACCGTAAGGTTGCAAGATTGAATCGCTGAGCTGACAAGGTAAAAATCTGTCGTTCTGTCCCTGAACAAGGCAGTTAACCCACCGTTCCTAGGCCGTCATTGAAAATAAGAATGTGTTCTTAACTGACTTGCCTAGTTAAATAAAGGTGTAACAAAAAAAACAAATTTTGCAAATAAAATGTTGTTTTTTTTACAGCAAAATCGGCATCCAAAATTACCGATTTCCGATTGTTATGAAAACTTGAAAATCGGCCCTAATTAAAATCGGCCATTCCGATTAATCGGTCGACGTCTAATAAATATAGTAACCAAACATCCAATTTTGGACCAAACCATTGAGTAATCCAATGAAATGGTCAAAAGCCACCCACGCCCCCCAATCACCAGTATATAGTATCACTTCTCCATGTCTGACAAGTAGTATGGAGCTTCTTTAGTATAATTTACATTATTTGTGAATTTTAAAACATACAATCCACTTGCAGTGAAGCCATACAACATTTACATAACGTTTTAGGCATCTAGCAGAGGCTCCAATCCAGAGCAACCGACAAGAACCCCGCTCAAGGGCACATCGATGGATCCCCCACCCAGACGACTCTGGGGGCCCGAGGCAGCAGCCCAGTGCTCCCAACCACCAGGCCACCCTCAAAACAGGCATTGGCTGTAACAACCTTTTTTAGAGTCATAAAAAAATATTATTATTTTTTAACCGCCATTTTACCCATCAATCAGCAATTTCACTCACACTCATCTCCAGCTCCACATTCAAACCCTCGGTTTCCCTCATCCCATCCATCTCTGCTGGCTACTCCATCTGGATTTCTACACACCATATAGAGTATATTTCAACTATGCTGTGATGTTGAACATACAAGTTCAATCTAAATCGAATATAGAATCTGATTGAGAGTTAAATAATAATTAAGATAAATAATTTTGCAAAGAGCAGTGTTTCCGCTGCATATATGGCGCTGCATCACGGCAAAATTATTGCTGCCGCCCCCAAAGAAATATGGAACATGAAAATATATTTCTGCCGAGGCGCAATTTGAAGATGCTAGAACTGTCCACATTAACTTTTCCTCTGCAAACAAAAAGAGTAATGAACAGAAACAGACAACCCCATAGTAGAATAGTTTATCCATTTACCTAGTCGGCTTGTTGTGTGTTCTATAAGAGAAAAATATTAGAGGCGCATTGAAGTTACAGTGCATTCGGAAAGTATTCAGACCCCTGGACTTATTCCACATTTTGTTACGTTACAGCCTAATTCTAAAATGTATAAAATTAAATGTTTTACTCATCAATCTACACACAATACCCCATAATGACAAAGTGAAACAGTTTGACATTTTTGCTAATTTATTAAAAAGAAAAAACAGAAATACCTTATTTACATAAGTATTCAGACCCTTTGCTATGAGACTCGAAATTGAGCTCAAGTGCATCGTTTCCATTGATCATCCTTGAGATGTTTCTACAACTTGGAGTCCACCTGTGGTAAATTCAATTAATTGGACATGATTTGGAAAGGCACACACCTGTCTACATAAAGGTCCCACAGTTGACAGTGCATGTCAGAGCAAAAACCAAGCCATGAGGTCAAAGGAATTGTTCGTAGAGCTCCGAGACAGGATTGTGTTGAGGCACAGATCTGGGGAAGGGTACAAAAACATTTCTGCAACATTTCTTGGGGACCTTCAGAGTGGCCTACATCATTCTAAAATGGAAGAAGTTTGGAACCACCAAGACTCTTCCGGGTTTTTGGTCAGGGAGGTGACCAAGAACTCGATGATAACTCGGACAGAGCTCTAGAGTTCCTCTGTGGAGATGGGAGAACCTTTCAGAAGGACAACCATCTCTGCAGCACTCCACCAAATCAGGCCTTTATGTTAGTGGTCAGACGGAAGCCACTCCTCAGTAAAAGGTACATACATTACAGCCCGCTTGGAGTTTGCCAAAAAGCACCTAAAGGACTCTCAAACCATGAGAAACAAGATTCTCTGGTCTGATGAAACCAAGATTGAACTCTTTGGCCTGAATGCCAAGCGTCACGGAGGAAACCAGGCACCATCCTACGGTGAAGCATGGTGGTGGCAGCCCCGGCCAAAGCCCGGACTTGAACACGATGAAACATCTCTGGAGACCTGAAAATAGCTGTGCAGCGACACTCCCCATCCAACCTGACAGAACCTGAGAGGATCTGCAGAGAAGAAATGGGAGAAACTTCCCAAATACAGGTGTGCCAAGCTTGTAGCGTCATACCCAAGAAGACTTGAGGCTGTAATATCTGCCAGAGGTGCTTCAAAAGTACTGAGTAGAGTCTGAATAGTTTTGTAAATATGATTTTCAAAAAATGATGGGGTATTCTGTGTAGATTAATGAGGGAAAATGTCATCAATTTTAGAATAAGGCTGTAACGTAACAAAATGTGAAAAAGTCAAGGGGTCTGAATAGTTTCCGAATGTACAAACTTTTTGGGCGACCCAACAAAATTCACATAGAAATGTGAGTTATAAATCTGTCACTCATTGAAAGCAAGTCTAAGAAGCGGTAGATACTTTCTATGTGCGATATTTCTATGCTTCCCGTTTGTATGTTTAGTTTTTGCATTTTTTACTTTATCACAAACTGAAATTAGGTGAACTATTCAAATTTCTGCAACCAGAAAATGGCAGAGCGATTTCTGCATAGTGCATCTTTGAGAACAAATTGTTCTCCAGTTGACAGATTACATTTCCAATATCCCCATCCAAGTGATAATTCTGTAAGAGTTATATGAAGGCCAAGTAGTATGAAGCTGTGGCTTAGAGTATTGCTTCTTCATCCTTTGTAAAGTATTCCCAGTGAAACTGGTGTTTTTTTTCCCCTGTTCAGAGAAATTAGCCACTGAAGTCACATGCATTATTTAGCATAATTTACTGTTAAAGTAACAACCACTAAATGCAGTTGTTCCTGCTACTGCAGGGCTACACATTGCAACCATTTTAAATCGCATATGCACCTAAATATTTTGCTGTGCGACATGGACATTTTATTTAGGAACACCAGTGTGCCTTGGAATTATAAAAAATGTTAAATCACCCAGATGATTTTTGTTGTAATGATCACTTCACTGTAGCGCAGCCAGAGTGCCATGGTGCATACACTGAACTCAGATTCCTGACCATCATGCTTGTGCTCCTAAATGTCTGTGTGTGCTCCTACATTTTTGTAGTGTGCTCCTGCCATATTCTTGTCCCAAAGATTAAGCCATGCTAGTCTTAGTACACATGGTCGATACAGTGAAACAGTGAATGGCTCATGAAATCAGTAATTGTTCCATTGTTCCATCCGCTCCAATGTTACTTGGATAACTGTGGCTGAACACCAAGAAATGGCGCTGACTTTGGGGCACACATGCATTTATTAGACAAAACCTATACAGGGTGCTCTCTGGTGCCCCGGCCACTTTTGGTGACCCTTCGTGGCACTCATTCGAATTTCTGCCCCTATCAACTTTCAATGGAAGTTTCTGTGCCTACCATGGTGACCACGGGTAATGGGGAAATCAGGGTTCGATTCCAAAGAGGGAGCCTTGAGAAACAGCTACTACTTCCAAGAAAGGCAGCAGGCACACAAATGATCCACTCCCGATTCAGGGAGGTGGTGATAAAAAAAAATCCAATACAGGACTCTTTTGGGTCCCTGTAATTGGAATGAGTACACTTTAAATCCTTTAATGAGGGTCCATTACTGATGTTAAGGAGTTATGTTTAGAAGCATTTTTACAGTGGTCAAAAACTTCTGAAAGTATCATTGTTTTAACAGTAAAATTTGACTGCATGTTGTACATTGTCCATCGGTGTGACAATGTCCTATTAGGTGACGCCAAAAAATAAAAGGTGCTGTCTTGGACAACAGCCACCTTCGAAGCAGTGTTACCCACAACTACTTCAAGTCTCAGAGCGAGTGACGTTTGAAAGGCTATTAGCGCGCACCCCGCTAACTAGCTAGCCATTTCACATCGGTTACACCAGCCTAATCTCGGGAGTTGATAAGCTTGAAGTCAAAAACAGCGCAATGCTTGAAGCATTGTGAAGAGCTGCTGGCAAAACGCACGAAAGTGCTGTTTGAATGAATGCTTACGAGCCTGCTGGTGCCTACCATCGCTCAGTCAGACTGCTCTATCAAATCATATACTTAATTATAACATAATAACACACAGAAACACGAGCCTTAGGTCATTAATTTGGTCGAATCCGGAAACTATCATCTCGAAAACAAAATGTCTATTCTTTCAGTGAAATACGGAACCGTTGCGTATTTTATCGAACGGGTGGCATCCATAAGTCTAAATATTCCTGTTACATTGCACAACCTTCAATGTTATGTCATAATTACGTAAAATTCTGGATTTCTTTTAGCTAAATATGCAGGTTTAAAAATATATACTTCTGTGTATTGATTGTAAGAAAGGCATTGATGTTTATGGTTAGGTACAGTCGTGCAACGTTTGTGCGTTTTTCGCAAATGCGCTTTTGTTAAATCATCCCCCGTTTGGCGAAGTTGGCTGTCTTTGTTAGGAAGAAATAGTCTTCACACAGTTCGCAACGAGCCAGGCGGCCCAAACTGCTGCATATACCCTGACTCTGTTGCAAGAGAAGTTACACAATTTTCCTAGTTAAAATAAATTCATGTTAGCAGGCAATATTAACTAAATATGCAGGTTTAAAAATATATACTTGTGTATTGATTTTAAGAAAGGCATTGATGTTTATGGTTAGGTACACGTTGGAGCAACGACAGTCCTTTTTCGCAAATGCGCACCGCATCGATTATATGCAACGCAGGACACGCTAGATAAACTAGTAATATCATCAACCATGTGTAGTTATAACTAGTGACTGATTGATTGATTGTTTTTTATAAGATAAGTTTAATGCTAGCTAGCAACTTACTGTGGCTTCTTACTGCATTCGCGTAACAGGCAGGCTCCTTGTGGAGTGCAATGTAAGGCAGGTGGTTAGAGCGTTGGACTAGTTAACCGGAAGGTTGCAAGATTGAATCCCCGAGCTGACAATGTAAAAATCTGTCGTTCTGCCCCTGAACAAGTGGGATTAAAATGGATTTAATTGTCAACAATCTACTGCAAAATACTATAATGTCAAGGAGGAAGATTTTAGATAAGTTGTATAAGTATTCCGCCCCTAAAATTAATTAAGGAGTAACATTTGGCTTAACAAATCAAATAATAAGTTACATGGACTTACTGTGTGAAATAGGGGTTGACATGAGTTGATTGACTAACACTTCCTCTGTCCTCCATACATCCATCTGTAAGGTCCCTCAGTCAAGTATTGCATTTCAAGCACAGATTCAACTACTAAAACAAGGGAGCTTTTGAAAAGCCTCAAAGAAGGGTAGTGATTGGTAATAATAACAAATCAGATATTAAATATTTATTTTAGCAAGGTATTTATTTGTTTGGGGTGACAGGTAGCCTAGTGGTTAGAGCGTTGGGCCAGTAACCGAAAGGTTGCTAGATCGAATCCCCGAGCTGACAAGGTAAAAATCTGTCATTCTGCCCCTGAACAAGGCAGTTAACCCACTGTTCCTAGGCCGTCATTGTAAATAAGAATTTGTTCTTAACTGACTTGCCTAGTTAAATAAAAAGGTAAAAAAATATATTTATTTATTTATTTATTAAAAGTCTAGTTAATTATGCTGTGGATTATACAGTCTAAAAAACATTAAGGACACCTGCTCTTTCCATGACAGACTGACCAGGTAAAACCTGATCCCTTATTGATGTCACCTGTTAAATCCACTTCAATCAGTATAGATGAAGGGGGAGACAGGTTCAAGAAGGATTTCTAAACCTTGAGACAATTGAGACATGGATTGCGTGTGTGCCAGTCAGAGGGTGAATGGCCAAGACAAAAAAAGTTCCTTTGAATGGGGGTATTGTAGTAGGTGCCAGGTGCACCAGTTTGTGTCAAGAACTGCAACGCTGCTGGGATTTTCACACTCAACAGTTTCCCATATATATCAAGAATGATTCACCACCCAAAGGACATTCAGATAACTTGACACACAACTGTGGGAAGCATTGGAATCAACATGGGCCAGCATCCCTTTGGAACGCTTGACACCTTGTAGAGTCCTTGCCCCAACGAATTGAGGCTGTTCTGAGGTCAGGAGGGGGGCAACTTAATTAGGAAGGCGGTCCTAATGTTTGGTATACTCAATGGATATAAGGGCAGTTTGTGGGACTGGTAACAGATAAAGACTGACTGATGCTGTTGAAAAGCAGTTCTTGAGGAGAAACGACCACATCGGATGTCCAAGGAAAACAAGGCTTGGATGGCTGCAGGTCAAGTTGTCTAGTCCCTGTGTCCTTTTGTGGACAACAGGGGGAGGAGGTACCATTTCATAGAGCCTGTGCTGGCAGATTAAAGGGTGTAACATTAATACAAAGCATGAGCTTATATAAAAAATTTAAAAAGAATCGAGTTGTATGTTTATTCTGTTACCCAGTAGGTGATTTATTTCAGTCATTAATGATCTAGAAAGAAATGACTAAAACATACATTTAAAATGGAGTGCAGTGTCATTTGTCTGGTCTCTTTTGGGACCCTGTCACATCCATAACAACATTTTTCTCTAGCCTTATTATGAAAGCGCAAATACTTCTATAAATTGTTGAGGTCTGCCAATGAAAATACATTTTCAAATAAAGAATTCTAAATTGTAACTGTTCAAGATACTGGCGATTTCTTGTTTGAGGTACACTGCATTTTCAGATGACAACAAAAGTTTGGTGAAGAAATGTTTAATTTATAAACACTTATTTTGCACAAAGTCACATCCATAACGGAGAATGTCACATCCATAACGGTCAACTTCTTTAAAGTATATGACAATTTTTATATTTTCATCATTGTTGTTCATGTGTGGATCGAAGCCTTACTTTCAAAGTGGCTATTAACATTTTAACCTAAGACTTAGCGATTCACAGACATTTGCTGATGTGTCCATTCTCCCAAAAATGCCTGTCCATTTCCGTCACATCCATAACGCAAGTTGTTGTTCCGTTACTTCAAAGTGGTATAAGTTTGAATTTTGTAATTTTGTCTACACTTCCCCTATAGGGTTCTACAAATATACAGTACATTCGGAAAGTATTCAGACCCCTTCTATATCTCACATTTTGTTAAGTGACAACCTTAATCTCAAATTGATTAAATAAAAACATTTCCTCAATCTACACACAATACCCCACAATGACAAAGCGAAAACAGGTTTAGACATCTTTGCAAATAAAACAGAAATACCTTATTTACACAAGTATTCAGACCCTTTGCTATGAGACTCGGGTGCATCCGGTGTCTATTGCTCATCCTTGAGATGTTTCTACAACTTGATTGGACTCCACCTGTGGCAAATTCAATTAATTGGACATGATTTGGAAAGGCACACACCTGTCTACATAAAGGTCCCACAGTTGACAGTGCATGTCAGAGCAAAAACCAAGCCATGAGGTCGAAGGAATTGTCAGTAGTGCGCCGAGGCAGGATTGTAGTTGTAGCATCATGCTGTGGGGATGTTTTTCAGCAGCAGAGACTGGGAAACTAGTCAGGATCGAGGGAAAGATGAACGGAGCAAAGTACAAAGAGATCCTTGATGAAAACCTGCTCCAGAGCGCTCAGGACCTCATACTGGAGCGAAGATTCACCTTCCAACAGGACAACAAGCCTAAGCACACAGGCAACGCAGGAGTGGTTTCGGAACAAGTCTCTGAACGTCCTTGAGCGGCCCAGCCAGAGCCCGGACTTGAACCCGATCGCACATCTCTGGAGACCTGAAAATAGCTGTGCAGCGACACTCCCCATCCAACCAGACATCTTTCTAGATCTGCAGAGAAGAATGGGAGAAACTGCCCGAATACAGGGTTGCCAAGCTTATAGAGCCATACCCAAGAAGACTCAAGGCTGTAATCGCTGCCAAAGGTGCTTCAACAAAGTTCTGAGTAAAGGGTCTGAATACTTATGTAAATGTGATAGTTATTTTTAATACATTTGCTAAAAATTCTAAACCCATTTTTGCTTTATCATTATGGGGTGTTGTGTGTAGATTGAGAGGGGGAAAAAAACATTTAATCCATTTTAGAATAAGGCTGTAACATAAAATGTGGAAAAAGTGGTCTGAATACTTCCCGAATGCACTGTACACATTAACATTTATGCCTGATAAGTCAATTTTGTGAGACATTTTGTGTGCAAATGTCATATCCGTAATGCTGAAATTGCCCTTACTCATTGTTAGGAAGAATGATGGTTTAAAAATCAGATGATTTTATGAATCCCATAAATTAAAATGTACTAGCTTAATTTCTCAGATGAAATTACATTATCAGTTTCTAACTACAGAAATGATTTTTGCACAATCTGATATGGTGGGTGTCGAAATCCTATGTCCTTGTGCATGAGGGGGAAGAACCCATGTTTGAGTGACCAGGGAGGGGAACGCACAAACATGTGGACAGCTGCACTAGACTGGAGGTCAGCCAGGGGAGCTAAAGCAAAACACACCACTCATGCCCAAACTTAGGTCAGAGGAGTTCACATGGGTCAAAGCCTCAGAGGAGAGGACACAAGTCAAACCAGCAGCACATAAAAGCCTAAAGTACCCTGGAGAAAAACAATCTTGCGGGCAGTAATGCCCAGTAACAGTTCAGTAATGCCATTATCTGTTGCCTGGCTGAACAGGTCCATGCTGCTTGCTAGCTGATGAGATCAATCAACGGGGCACAATGCCATTGCCCTAATTAGGAAAGGTGAGAGAGTAGCTAGCTAGTAACTACCACCATTGAAACAAATTATTTGGTTCACTTCAAATGTACTCATGGAGCAACAGTGATGTTACGGATGTTACGGAAATAATGCTAGAGCCGGATATAAAATGGACATGATGAGGATAAAAATACCCAAAACAGATGGAATGTTTCAGACAGAGAGGAGAAGCAGCGCAGCGGAGGATTTCAGAAGTAAAAGAGATTAAATTACAGCGCTAACCTCGGCTTTCAATGCGGTTAGCAAAGCCTTCAATATGTGTCTAGTCAGAGATAATGACCTCCCTGGGAGATACAAATGTAAAGATAATCATACACGGTCCAGTGTGGCTGTGTAGGTGTTGACGCCAAGCCCACACTCGAGTGCAGCGTTCCGACGCCATTTCTGACAAACAACCTCTCTCGTAGGGTGCAGAGTTACACCAAGGCCTTTTTCCAAGAGACTTCTAATTGGCAACTTTAAATGACCCCATTAAAACATATGGATATACCAGCGTTTACAGTGACATTCAGGCTTCTACATGACTGGAGGAAAACAGAAACTTAAAATGTTGCAGAGGAAGCTCAATTTCTGGCTGGCTTCCCTTCACCAATCAGAAAATAAATGAGTCTTGCCATTTCATGTGGTTTCCCAGACCCACGCTCTGTATATTGCAGAGGAAGCTCAATTTCTGGCCCGGCCTCCCTTCACCAATCAGAAAATAAATGGGTCTTGCCATTTCATGTGGTTTCCCAGACCCACTCTCTGCAGGCTGCAGAATTAAAATCTTGACTTGCAACCTCTGAGCCCCCTATGCTGGTTTACCCTGAGATTCCATTTCATCTTTGAGATAAAAGGTAAGAACCCTACTGTGTGTGTGTACATGCATGCACACATCACCATGAGACAGTACTGTAGTTGACTTGTTCTCATAGTGATATTGTGCAACAATTCCCTTACCTCCCTCAAGGAGTTCTAGTGGGCATTTCTCTGTCGTGTATATCATGACCTGGGAAGTTAATTATTTTTCCTTCTCTTTAATATAATACAAATTGAGCATGGTTGACTCATTAACAGTGCATGGGACCAAGCTACAGATAAGTAAATATTTTCCTGTGGGGGAAAGACACATTATCAGCACTAAAATGTTTCCTGTCTCTTAAAGGTCAACAAGTCATCAGGGGTGGGGTGTTCAGCTGCTGTAAGGAAACTGGATTCAAATACCTTGGCCAAACTACAGTAACACAAAAAAATAAAAAAAAATGAATGTCACAATGCAGCAAACCAATGGCAAGCTGCACTAGTTGTAGTGAAGTAGTGTAGAGGAATGTTAGATTGGAGGGGATGGCAAAATATAGACCTACAGTATGTAATTTGAAAAAGACAGTGGTGAGGATGATTAATGTAGGAGTGCATCCAAACAGAAACACACCACAGCCATGCCGTTTAGTCAAACATGTTGGCCTTACCAATTTGATGGCCACATATTCGTTGGTGTAGAGGTTCTTCCCCAGCCGCAGCTCTCCAAAATTGCCACAGCCAATCTTTTTTCCGACACGGAAGTTTGGGCCAACCATAAGAACCCCAGAGTTGGTCCCTGTACCCCGGCCCCCATGTCCAGTCCTGCTGCCAGCTGCCTTAGACATCTTTTTCCCTTCCTCTGTCTCTCCTTTACTCCCCTTCTTGTCAAAATCCATAAGCTTGTGATACCCTGGCCTCTCCACGATTACTCTCCGGCCATGCAAATCACAGAGGGGCCAAAACAACCAGGACTCTTAAGGGAGGGGGAAGGCGATACAAAGACAGAGGAAAGGTGTTGTATAGAAATATGCAGTGTATTAAAAGCCACTTCCACAGGGGTAAAACTGCAACCAAAACACACAGTATGTCTATCTGCCAATGTTGTACTGTCCCCTTCTTGTTTATGGTGGTCGACTCCTTTCTTCTCTGTTTGTCCAACTCCAGTCTCAGAGTAGCATGTCCCGGCCTGAAGTGGGCAGGTTGTGCTAGCATGCACCCACAAACACAACAAGCACTTGGAATCCCAGCTACTGGATCCACAACGCAGCTTGGCAACTTTCCCCGGAGCCCCTCATTGCGTCCTTCTGGTCACTCTTTGGTAATACAGCAGACATTTTTCATGTTCCAGTGCCACGGCGGAAGAGGCAATGGTGTAGGCAGAGTCAACAATGATGATGAGATACTGCAGTAGAGTTCTGTTAAGTTGGATATCTGAAAAACACAAACAAACTGAATTATCCCTTAGGTGTAACAATCCATTACAGAACATCTTGCCAAATACACATTTGCAGTGGTCAGATATCAATGACATGTCTTTTCTAATTGAAAGCCTTAAAAATGCAGCAATCTGCATGCAACAATAGTCTGAGATAGAATTTTATAAAGCCTAGTATGTTACTGGTAATTCATACATTTCTAGCCTGAAGTAGAAATGGGATCCATTTTCTGAGTGGTACATGCAGTGAATTCAATAAAGCAATCAATACGGGTGGAAACATCACATACTAGACTGAGTGTTGTGATGAGAACAATGCACCCCTTTCCAGGACGTATCATTTTGAATGTCCAAAAAACCAACACTATAGGGCTATGGCTTTGGACAAATGGTGTTCCTTGACTATTAGCTATAAAGACTATCAAACATGCCTGATTCACAGGAATGTAAAATTTGACAAATTCAACTGGAGTGTGCTACATAGCCTATGCCTTGGCACACTCATCCACAACCTCATCAATATATCAGTTTTCACTGGTAGTGTGATTTGACAGCCTTTGAATAGTTAATAGCATACATGGAGGTTTCTGTATAACCCTGAGGCCCAGCTTCCCTCCCTATCCTTCCCTTGGGAACTGTGATGTTGCTGATATTCATGGAGAGCAGGTAATGCCAGCAATATCAGCAGGCAGCTATGCTTTCCTCAGGAAATGCACTTAAACTGATCAATGACTGCCAAAATGCCTCTCCATCCTGATAGCCTGGAAAACTGATTCACATCAGTTAAGGGGATACATTGAAATGGAGAGGGCAAGCCAAAGGGCTTACCTATATAATATGTTCATCATTGAAATAGCATGTAAAGAAAGCAGTAACACACAACATTAACCAATTTAACTTGGCCAATACCCAGTGCAAGCTTTATGCAGTAGTAGAATAAACTCATTTACATTTACATTTACATTTAAGTCATTTAGCAGACGCTCTTATCCAGAGCGACTTACAAATTGGAAAGTTCATACATATTCATCCTGGTCCCCCCGTGGGGAATGAACCCACAACCCTGGCGTTGCAAGCGCCATGCTCTACCAACTGAGCCACACGGGACCATGAGTAGAATTACATGAGTAGAATAGGCTAAATGTAGGAATGTGTGTGCCTTCACCTGTGCAAAGACAAACAGAAGCATGTGTTCAGAGTAGATAAGGTCAATTATTAAAAATCACTGTATCCTCTATGTAGTTGGACAAGTCTTGGTCAATAAAAAGGTCAATCAATGAAATGGAAACGCCATTACTTGCTAAATGTATCCACCACCACAAATTATGAAATTGTGAGAGCCCTGAATACATGCTACTTCCATCTCAGTAATGTAAACAGAGTGGGGTAGCAAGTGAGGCTGGTTTTAATAGGAAAAACATATTTAAAACCGGACAGTAAAAATAAAATAATTTGAGTCAGTGTGCTGATACATCTATCTATCTATCTCCAACTGACTTTGTTTAACTGAGAAATTGAAAAGACACAGAACTTAACACTACAGTTGACTAACTAAACAGTTGAATATTATTGTCACATTTTTTTTACCTGGCATAAATTGCCAACGTGGTTATGAGTGTAACCACCGCCTTTCATACATAAATTAGCCAGCATGTGTTTACAATATAGTCATCATTCAAGCAATATAAAGATACTAACTAGCTATGAATAATATAGCCTATATGAACCGTTGCATTTAATCCTATTTGGTAGCCAATTTGACACTGAAGAAACAATAAATGCCTGGTCAAATGTTTGCGCGACTAATTTTCACGAGATGTTGTGTTTGCTAGCTATTTGCCTTAGTAACCTGCTATATTCTCTTTCCAAATAGTTGAGTCCTAACAGTAACAGACACACGAAACAATAACGTCTACAGTAACTTAGCTAACAAGTAAGATTAGTGACAAAATATAAAGCTAGCTTATGTGATGAAGACAACTCCACTGGTTAATGAAGGCCTCACATCGAGCTAGCTCGCTAATTTAGCTAGCTCATTATTTTCCTCGCGCAGAGTTCATGCTAGCTACCGAGTTATCTAGTCTGATTATATGGCAGTTGCTGTCAGTTGTGTGGCCCATTTAGGAAAGGTAGCTTAACCTGGTACCCGTACGAAGAGGACAATGCTTGTGATCAGTCTGTAGTTTCCATATTTTTCTACTTGTTAACTCCGTAAATACTCCGCAGAAGTTAAAGAAACGGGAGTCAGATTTTTTTTTTAATCAAATCGTTACAGACTTGCAAGCGAGATAGCTACCGTACCGTCCGTAGTGCTACCTAGCTAACGTTAGCGAACTAGCTACTACTAGCGTGCTGAGGTGAGGTAGCTGACGTGTAATTGGCCAATACTGATACATTATCACCAGCTTGTTTTATTGTCAAACTATTCAAATTGATGATTAGTTAGCTACTCATCGAACATATCCTGGCCTACTAGCTACTTGTTCCCAAAACACACTGATCAGTCACGTACTAGCTAACGTTAGCAAGCTAATGCCGAGTAGAACAAGCTAAAACTGCATACAACATCAAATATTCATTGCCATAACCTTAATTACACATTAATCAAGGCAAACCCTTATATTATTGCAAACACATTATACGAAGTACGTAAAAGCGAATTAACAAAGTGCATTTCACCTAAATTAGCTGCGTTTGTTTTCAGTTCCCAAACATAACATCCGTGGGCAACTCCTTAATCCCTACAACATAAATCCAGTTTGTAGCTAGCTCTTTCCTTAGCTAGGTCGTTAATTTACGGCTAAATGCGATTGCCTTCGGAAAAAACTCCCCCACTTAACCATGTATCATCAAAGAAACGTATTTTACCTGTCAACGTGTATTTTCAAAGTGGACGTATCAACATGGTCATATATTTACGAGATTTTATCTCTTCTCCCTCGCTAGGTCTTGCTGTCTCTTTAAGTCTCCCAGACGATAAGCAAGCATTCAGCGTCATCTTTCACTCCTACCGTTATCCTTGCGCTGGTAAACTAGCGCACCTTGCTTGAAGAATAGGACCAAAAGCCATACAGCTCAATAACCCATGAAAATAGTCGAGTGTGGATGCTGTGGCTCAGTTTCCAGCTATACAATTTATGAAGCACAAATTCTGAGCTTTTGTGAACTACTGGACTGTCATTTGGTAAAGCATAGCAAAATCATGAAACATCAAGAGCATTTGTTTGTCTAACTTTGGTGTCTTGAGGGGGCTATATAACGTACTAGACATACAAGTAATTGGCATGTCCTACTGATTTACACAGCATGAGAATTTGGTAAAATATTTCCTCCTCTGCCATGACCCTTATTTCAATCATTTATTGTGCTTTTGACTAGTATATTAGTTCAATCTAACAATCTTCAATCTGAAGCTCTATAGTTGATGTGTGCTGTAGGCCTAAAATCACCATCTGCTACCTCTGGTCACCTGGCTGGTAGCCTCCCGTGCCAGGCTTATTGGGTGTCCTGACACAGGGGTATCTGGTTGGCACTCCCTCCCTGCAAAGAATCTGTTGGAGCACATCCCAGTCATTTACCTTCTGTTCTAACACCTTGACCAACCATTGCTTGAGTTATTGCCTTCTTCTGCCCTAGACCAGACCCAAACTCAACTGGGTTATTATTTTTCTATTTGCAAAAAGATACAAATGGAAACTAAAAAGATTCAAAATAATTGTATTGACACAAAGTTTAATTATAATTTTATTGTGTATTACCATGAAGTTAATGTAGGATAGGCCTAAAGATTCACTGGGGCGGCAGGTTGCCTAGTGGTTAGAGCATTGGGCCAGTAACTGAAAAGTTGCTGGATCGAATCCCTGAGCTGACAAGGTAAAAATCTGTCATTCTGCCCCTGAATAAGGCAGTTAACCAACTGTTCCCCGGTAGGCCATCATTGTAAATAAGAATTTGTTCTTAACTGACTTGCCTAGTTAAATATATATTTTTTAAATCATACCTTGAGACATTACAGAAAATTGTCTTGAACAAATGAATATATGATGTGAAAAAAGTGCCCGAAATCACATCTCAATTCTCTATTCTCCTAAGTGCTTGTCATAAGTGGGTAAAAACTGACTGTAACATCTCTATGCAAATGAAGTATGTACCAATCCACTCCTGATTGCGATCAACATACCTTGAGTGTTTCTTAATCAATCTAATCATCTACAGACATAATCACTTGTCAGAGGTCCTTCACACATACATACAGATGTACAGTGTCAAAGTATACAATCAGTAGTTTATGTGTCCGTATTGATACTAGTGCACCAGTGTACCAGTCCCTTTTTGCCATCACACACTGTAGAGAAGTTAAAGACCCAGGTTGGGGTGGGGTACAGCTTTACTGGGAAAGAAAGTCTGAAGGGAAAGGCTGCAGTTTTTACCAACCGGTGGGGCAACTCCTAAGCTGTGTTGCTGTAAAATGGGCCAGAATTTGGGGGTGAAATGTAGGCCAGCTGACAGCATCCCTAAAGCATGATGATGTGGAAGGTGGTTCCGCTCTCCATACACAAAGGGAAAAACGGGAGGATAATGTAATCTTGTGTGGACCTGAGTTGCAATGGCGTCTCCAGGACAAGAAATGGTGGGAGCATCACTGACTTCACAGAGAGGAGCGAATTTGCTTTGTGTTTTGGAGTCCTTAGTAGTGCTCTCTTCCCCTCCTTCCTTGGTCTGATGTGGTTCCTCCAGGCTTTGCTCTCTGCGAAGAGGGGAGCATCGCTGTCCCTTACGAAGCTTTGCTCTTCTGTTCTTGAACCACACCTGGAGGAGCATATTATTTAGTTATTGGTGAAGGGTTGAAGTGTTTATAAAGCTTTTAAAAAGTTATATCTAAAAGCACTACAGTTTTATATACAGTTCCTTTCAGGAAAGTATTTAGACCCCTTGACTTTTTCCACATTTTGTTACATTACAGCCTTATTCTAAAATGTATTAAATTGTTTTTTCCCCCCTCACACAATACCCCATAATGACTAAGCACATTTTTGCTCATTTATACAAAATAAAAATTAAACATATCTCATTTACATAAGTATTCAGACCCTTTACTCTGTACTTTGTTGAAGCACCTTTGGCAGCAATGAAAGCATCTTGGGTGTGACGCTACAAGCTTGGCACACCTGTATTTTGGGAGTTTCTCCCATTCCTCTCTGCAGATCCTCTCAAGCTCGGTCAGGTTGGATGGGGAGAGTTGTGCACAGCTATTTTCACCTCCCTGACCAAGGCCCTTCTACTCCGATTGCTCAGTTTGGCCGGGTGCCCAGCTCTAGGAAGAGTCTTGGTGGTTACAAACTTTTTCCATTTAAGAATGATGGAGGCCACTGTGTTCTTGGGGACCTTCAATACTGCAGAAATGTTTTGGTACCCTTCCCCAGATATGTGCCTCGACACAATCCTGTCTCGGAGCTCTACGGACAATTCCTTCGACCTTTTGGCTTGGTGTTTGCTCTGTCATGCAGGTGTGTGCCTTTTCAAATCATGTCCAATCAATTGAATTTACCAGAGGTGGACTCCAATCAAGTTGATGAAACATCTCAAGGATGATCAATGGAAACAGGATACACCCGAGGTCAATTTCAAGTCTCATAGCAAAGGGTGTAACGAATTATGTAAATAAGGTATTTCTATTTTTTATTTTTAATACATTTGCAAACATTTCAAAACACCTGTTTTTGCTTTGTCATTATCTGGTATTGTGTGTAGATTGCTGATAAATATTAATAAATAATAATAATAATAATACAAATATTTAATACATTTTCGAATAAGGCTGTAACGTAACAAAATGTGGAAAAAGTCAAGGGGTCTGAATACTTTCCGAAGGCGCTGTATATTACAAGAATAACGTTAGTAAAAGCAGCAGTTCAAATAAATATTATGAATGAATGAATGCACACAGGCTGGTCCTTTTTGAAGAGCGACCTTTACTGACCTGAATGCGAGCTTCAGGCAGGTTGACGCAGACAGCCAGTCTTTCTCTCATGCTTACATCAGGGTACTGGGTCTGTTGGAAGGCTTTCTCTAGAGCCTGTAGCTGGGACACAGTGAAGGCTGTGCGGCTCCGACGCTGCTTTTGCTGGTTCCCATAACGGGCCTCCAGGATCAACTCTGTGGGGACAGAGGAAAAGCCACAACAAGATTAGTGGTGAAACAGCCAGCCAGTTGGCATTTCAGATGTCGGGCTAAATGTGAAAATACCAGCATTTTGGCAGTCTACAAATGTTTTTTAATGTTTTTTTTTGTGTGTGTGTGAAAAATGTTGCCACCTGCATTTGTTTGATTGCATGCATCGATTGCAGACACTGTCATAAATTAAAGTAGTCTAGTCTAAATACCTGCAAGTCTTTCGGCAACAGAGAACGTGTTAACCGAGGAGGGATTGGCCAATGAATAAACCTGGTACTGGTCTGCCATCTGGTGGTGGTCGAAACAGACGGAGTTGAAGCTGTGTAGAGGATAGACTCCACTGTTGGATCCCCCGCAGAAATTCAAAGCATTCATAGCGCCCCTAAATTAATATAGACAAAATAACAGTTTTTATTTTATTGGCCTTACACCATAATAACTAAGCATACAATTTCGCCTATATAGCTTATTGTACATGTAGGACGCTTGCACTGTGCAAAATTGCACGGTGCAATTTTGATTTACAGTCTAAACTCACTTCAAAAATTAAAAAATACAGGACAAACGGTAAATATACATTTCCAACTTTCTTGATAGTTCAAGGTAATTGAAAGTTATTCTTCTCTAAGCATAAACCATTGCCACTTGATTTAGTGGGAATCTGCTGCAGTAGGCTACCAACATACAACTATTTTCAAAATACAGATCAGACAAAAAGAATATATTCCAGTGATGAAGTGTGTAAAAATTCCAGTATTTTTTATTTTACCTGAAAGCTCACAAAACAGCAGAAATGTAACCGATTCTCGTGCACTTTAGAGGCAAAGAGGTCCACCTATACAGTCCAATACTTTCGAAATGCAGGCCTTATCCTCGTCCACCACAGCATGGATCTAATTCTCTGAAAACCATTCTCACCCACCGACCCACGACTATTTAAGAAGCATTTACTCCAGCTCCCCTCAACCATTAGCCAATAGAAAGAAAGGTATTAGCCTGGATTAGGTGGGATGAGGGAAAAGAGGGGGGTCCAAGGGCTCAAGTTTTTGAAACTATTGAACTTGGGGAGATTTACGCAAAGGATCCCCCCACAATAAACGAGCGTTTCACTCCCTCCCGTTAAAACAATTAAAACAATGTGGTCTGCTAATCTCTGAGGCAGCCCAGATTAAAATAACAGCCTTTGATTGTCCCCTGTTCTCAGCCTCCTTTCTCCTAAACTCCCTGCTTTGTCAATCTCTACTTGGAGGGGGTTTGCTTTGCGGTTTGTTTTGCTAACAGACTCCATATTTTGCCCATAAACTGTCAGCCTATGAAATAAAATCTAGACATTGGCCATTAAAACCAATTTCCTAAGGTTCAACTAAACCAGATTCAAGATCTCTTCAAAGAGAACTATTATCCCACCACAATAAGGAAAATAATTAAACAATTAAGTTTTCCATATTATTGTGCTTTGCCACATTGTCACACTCAAATAATTAAAAACAACATGCAAATGTTTTATTCATAATTTGCATGTAGGTTAGATGGAGTGTTTTTTCAGTAGCACTTGCATAGAACTCACAGCACTTATATATTTTTCACAAATGCAGTATTGTGAAAGTAGGCTGTTGAATGGCACACCCTGAAAATCTTTCCAGCCTGCTCTCATAGACTAGACGTAAGGTAGTAAATGTAAATCTAGGACACTCAAATTAGTATGATATGGTTACATTTGGTATGGTTAGATAACACAGAATCTTACTTAAGGAAAAAACAAAGGTAAGGTTGTTGGTCAATGGGTGAATCTCATCAGGGACAACTTTAGCATTTTAGTTCAACTACTTACTACTTTTTAGCTACTTAAAATAAATAATAATAAGTATACTTCTAACCCATATCCCAGTGCTTAATTTGAGCTGGATCCTGCCGGAACAGGATCCGGCATCTCTCAGATTTGACTTGGTTCGTTCCGGCACCTATTTGCCTGGATCCGGTTCCTCTCGCGGCATGATTTATTAATTGAAAACATTATTTTTTAAAAGCGACCAGAGTTAAATCAAGTTGTCTCCTCGTTATTTCTCCCGCCCCCTAGAAAAACCATAACGTAAAAGTGCAGGGATCCTTCTGTGTAATCACCCTATCCTGCCACACTGATTCCAGACCTGCTCTTCGCTGTGTATCCACCGACATAGTGCTTGGAGCAGGTGCAATTTGGACGAAGGCTCAGTTCAAGAACAAGCAAACTTATAACCCCTGGCTTGTCATGCAAATTTCAAAGCTGGGCTGTACAACATGCAAAAAGGTAGGGAGCTTGGGTCTAGAAAAGACTGGTAGACAAGCCTAAAGAGGACACCCAGGTTATAGTTAACACTCAAAATGAAAAAATAGACACTACAGCCAGTGTTCCAAACAGCCTTACAAGGAGGCTAACCATCACAGCAACATTTCTTGCTTTGAGCAAGAAATTGACTGTCAGGAGTAAAATGGACTTGACATGGGGAGAGACGTTGTGGAAGGTTTTGAAAACTAAGGTAGGAACATATTTTTCCTTTACAAACTTGTTCTGTACTGTGAAGTTAATCTGAATATGTGCTTCATGTTATCACATAGGCAGGAGGTCTATATATTCTCATATGCGTGTTCTGCTAAAAAACAGCTAATTTTCCTCTCTGCCCCATGGCAAAATGAGTAGAATTGCATAAAATTAGGGTACGCACATATAGGTAAGCAGACCATCCCTGCTATAGACTATACGTATGGCGGGTGTTCTGCAGTGATGTCTAAAATGCTGCAAATGAATCAGCACCTTGGAGAGCGCTGTCCGTTTCACCAACATAGATAGTAGGATACTTGGGTGTTCACTCTGTCCTCTGCGCTGCTGCATTGTGTTTGTCACTTTCTCATGCGTTCCTGTATCACAGAGCCGCCTCGATAACCCCCTCTCGCTCTCGCTATGTGTTCAAATTAAGCACTGCCTTACCCTAACCTTAACCGTTTAACCTAACACCTAACCCTAACTCTAACACCTAACACCGAACCCTAACCCTAACACCTAACACCTAACATCTAACCCTAACCCTAATCCCTAGCCTATCTAACCCTAACCCTAACCCTAACACCTAACTCTAACCCTAACACCTAACCCTAACCCTAATCCCTAGCCTACCTAACGTTAGCCACCTAGCCACCTAGTTAACTACTGTTAATTCCAACAAATTGTAATTCGTAACATATTATACGAAATGGCGGACATCCACAAATGAATACATACAGTGCATTAGGAAAGTATTCAGACCCCTTCACTTTTCCGCATTTTGTTACATTAAAGTCTTATTTGAAAATGGATCAAATAAAACATTTTCCTCATCAATCTACACACAATACCCCATAATGACAAAGCAAAAACAGGTTTTTAGACATTTTTGCAAATGTATTACAAATAAAAAACAGAAATAACTAAATAAGTATTCAGACCCTTTGCTATGAGACTTGAAATTGAGCTCAGGTGCATCCTGTTTCCATTGATCATCCTTGAGATGTTTCTACAACTTGATTGGAGTCCACCTGTGGTAAATTGAATTGATTGGACATGATTTGGAAAGGCACACACCTGCCTATATAAGGTCCCACAGTTGACAGGGCATGTCAGAGTAAAAACCAAGCCACAAGGTCGAAGGAATTGTCCGTAGAGCTCCGAGACATGATTGTGTGGGAACAGATCTGGGGAAGGGTACCAAAACATTTCTGCAGCATTGAAGGTCCCCAAGAACACAGTGGCCTCCATCATTCTTAAATGGACAAATTTTGGAACCACCAAGACTCTTCCTAGAGCTGGCAGCCCTGCCAAACTGAGCAATCAGGAAGAAGGGCCTTGGTCAGGGAGGTGACCAAGAACCCGATGGTCACTCTAACAGAGCTCCAGAGTTCCTCTGTGGAGATGGGAGAACCTTCCAGAAGGACAACCATCTCTGCAGCACTCCACCAATCAGGCCTTTGTGGTAGAGTGGCCAGACGGAAGCCCCTCCTCAGTAAAAGGCACATGATAAGACAATTACTAATATGGAAATCACAGTCCACCTAACAAAGTTTATTTATTCTCTCACCAAAGTCCTGGCATACAGTACCAGTGCATTGTGACCCATTCCAAATTATAAACCGGTGGTTCAAACCCTGAATGCTGATTGGCTGAAAGCTGTGGTATATCAGACCCTATACCACAGGTATGACAAAACATTTCCTGATATTGTTTTAATTACATTGGTAACCAGTTTTATAGCAGTAGGGCACCTCTGGGGTTTGTAGTATATGGCCAATATACCACGGCTAGCGGCTGTGTCCAGGGGCAGCCGTTCTTAGTGCATAAGAACAGCCATTAGCCGTGGTATACTGGCCATATACCGCACCCCCTAATGCCGTATTGCTTAATTATAACACTCTCCAATAAAATAATCTCAAATAACCTAACTCTAGCTTTTGGCTGACGGGTTTGGACATGTAAATTCCACTAAGGTTTTGGCAGAGGGTGGAAAGGCAAAGCAATCAGAGTGAGAGATTATGCCACGGGTATCAGTTGTGTCCCAGAGACTGAGGGTGTTTTACCCTAACACAGGGTTTCACAAACTCAGTCCTGGGGCCCCCCCTGAGTGCACGTTTTGGTTTTTGATGAAGAGTTGGTTATTTGAATCAGCTGTGTAGTGCTAGAGCAAAATCCACCGGGAAAGGGGGGTGGGGGGGGGGGGGGCAGGGCCAAGTTTGTGAAACCCTAGGCTAACACACACCAAATACATCAGCCAAATACAGTCAGGAGAGGAGAACCCATTACCACAGAAAAAGAACACAGCATATTTGCAGGTGTTAAAATCTCGGTGTTGAGGTATAAAGTGTCGTGAGTGTTATATCTGAGTGCTGATTCCAGTGGGGCTAACCCCAGTGAGACTGAAATTGACGACACTTGCAGAGAATAAATTAAGTGTTATTTGAATTCACAGTATAATGTTTTTTTCTCAGGTCAGTTGACTGAGAACACATTTTCCGCAACAACCTGGGGAATAGTCACAGAGGATGGTATGAGGGCCAGATTGGGAATTTAGCCAGGACACCAGGGTTAACACCACTACTCTTACAATAAGTGCCATGGGATCTTTTGTGACCACAGAGAGTCAGGACACCTGTTTAACATCCCATCTGAAAGACAGAACCCTATACAGGGCCCTGGGGAACTGGGATATATTTCTTAGGCCAGAGGAAAGGGTGCTTCCTACTCAAATCAAATTGTATTGGCGCTCCAACATCACTTCCAACAGCAACTGGTCTCCCATCCAGGGACTGACCAGGACCAACCCTGCTTAGCTTCAGAGGCAAGCCAGCAGTGGGATGCAGGGTGGTATGCTGCTGGTTTTTATCAACACTTTGTTAATTTCCATTAATTCTTTCAGAGTGAAAAATTAATGGGAGGGGGCTCAAAATATATATCCCAGCATGAAACTAAGAAGATGACTTCCAAAGAGTGGCTGGGGAACCAATAGATGCGTCAACTTCGGGACACACTCGTGACTTGAATGATGCAATTCAGTTTCCACTTTTAAATACTAAAACAAGCGTGAAATTCGAATTAACAAATCCCCCTGTCATTTTACAAAATATAAACCTTAGTAACAGCTAAACATTTCATTTGGGAGGTATTTCATCTGTTACATGTGTCAAATCTCAAAATCAGACAATAACAAATGGATGTGGCATATAATTAATCACACCTCTCCATTTCTTTTGTATTACCATGCACAACCTCCAAACATATTACGGTGCATGTGAGGTGTGCATGAACACGCAAATAAGGGCAAAGGGGAAGGGACTGATTTTGGCGATAACTAACACAGTCATGGGCAGGTAACTCTAACATTCACTCGAAAGGTACCCTGGGAAATATGCAAATAAGACTTTGCACCATACAGTCTTAAAACAACACTCCCTAGAAATACTGTAAGACTACATCTTGTGACAACCCTCCCACTCTGTCTGCCATATTCTCTCTTTGCTCTTGTCTCCTTATTAGGATGCCGGTAGGCGGAGTTGAGAGGGTCGTCAGCTACATGGGAAACACCTGGGCCCGGGTGTGTCCCAGGATAAATAGACCTCTTCCACATTATTTGGGGAGACTCTCTCCATGCAGACACCGTCATAGATTTTGTTGTGGTATTTTTGTGGCCTTTTGGTTGTTTGCTTTAGCACCTTTCAACACCCTGCATTATCACATTTATGGAAGCAAAACACTCACTTACACTACTGATTACTGATTACACACACCATTGTTAATTGCATTTAGGTTACCTTAGTTAATAAATATATTTTGTTATTCCTTATCTCCATGTTGTCTCCCTTTTGTTACGGGCTTTGAGCCGGTTCGTGACAACGTGTTATTTTCTTACACATAGAAATAGTAACTGCATCAGCTCTAATAAAGTGCTAATTTAAGTAGGAATATGCAACACCCATGGTGTTAGGAACCCAGCACTCTGTTAGTTATCAACACTTTGAAGAGTGTTAGTTCAACACTATATTGGTGAGTCACATATAATTTCTAAGAATTGTTGAATTTCACACTGTAGGTGTTAAAATTCTGATCTCAAATACAGTGCATTCGGGAAAGTACTCAGCCCCTTGACTTTTTCCACATTTTGTTACGTTACAGCCTTATTCTAATATTGATTAAATAGTTTTTTCCCCTCGTCAATCTACACACAATACCTCATAATGACAAAGCAAAAACAGGTTTTTAGAAACATTACATTTACATAAGTATTCAGACCCTTTACTCAGTACTTTTTTGAAGCACCTTTGGCAGCGATTACAGCCTTGAATCTTCTTGGTTATGACGATACAAGCTTGGCACACCTATATTTGGGGAGTTTCTCCCATTCCTCTCTGCAGATACTCTCAAGCTCTGTCAGGTTGGATGGGGAGTGTTGCTGCACAGCTATTTTCAGGTCTCTCCAGAGATGTTAGATCGGGTTCAAATCCCACCTCTGGCTGGGCCGTTCAAGGACATTCAGAGACTTGTTCCGAAGCCACTCTTGCGTTGTCTTGGCTGTGTGCTTACTGTCATTGTCCTATTGGAGGTTGAACCGTCACCCCATTCTGTGTTCCTGAGTGCTCTGGAGCAGGTTTTCATCAAGGATCTCTCTACATTGCTCCGTTAATCTTTGACTCGACCCTGTCTAGTCTCCCAATCCCTGCCGCTGAAAAACATCCCCACAGCATGATGCTGCCACCACCAACTTTCACTGTAGGGATGGCGCCAGGTTTCCTCCAGACATGACATTCAGGCCAAAGAGTTCAATCTTGGTTTCATCAGACCAGAGAATCTTGTTTATCATGGTCTGAGAGTCTTCAGTTGCCTTTTGGCAAGCTCCAAGCGGGCTGTCATGTGCCTTTTACTGAGGAGTGGCTTCCGTCTGGCCACTCTACCATAAAGGCCTGATTGGTGGTTGATTGGCCTGATTGGCGGAGTGCTGAAGAGATGGTTGTCCTTCTGGAAGGTTCTCCCATCTCCACAGAGGAGCTCTGTCAAAGTGACAATCAGGTTCTTGGTCACCTCCCTGACCAAGGCCCTTCTCCTCCGATTGCTCAGTTTGGTCAAGCAGCCAGCTCTAGGAAGAGTCTTGGTGGTTCCAAACTTCTTCCATTTAAGAATGATGGAGGCCACTGTGTTCTTGGGGCGCTTCAATGCTGCAGAAATGTTTTGGTACCCTTCCCCAAAACTGTGCCTCGACACAATCCTGTCTCGGAGCTCTACGGGCAATTCCTTTGACCTCATGGCTTGGTTTTTGCTCAGACATGCACTGTCAACTGTGAGACCTTATATAGACAGGTGTGTACCTTTCCAAATCATGTCCAATCAATTCAATTTACCACAGGTGTACTCCAATCAAGTTGTAGAAACAACTCAAGGATGATCAGTGGAAACAGGATGCACCTGAGCTCAATTTCAAGTCTTATAGCAAAGGGTCTGAATACTTACAGTTGAAGTCGGAAGTTTACATACACCTTAGCCACATTTAAACTTAGGTTTTCACAATTCCTGACATTTAATCTTAGTAAAATTTGTTTTAAGAATGTGAAATGTCAGAATAATAGTAGAGAGAATGATTTATTTCAGCTTTTATTTCTTTCATCACATTCCCAGTGGGTCAGAAGTTTACATTCACTCAATTAGTATTTGGTAGCATTGCCTTTAAATTGTTTAACTTGGGTCAAACGTTTTGGGTAGCTTTCCACAAGCTTCCCACAATAAGTTGGGTGAATTTTGGCCCATTCCTCCTGACAGAGCTGGTGTAACTGAGTCAGGTTTGTAGGCTTCCTTGCTTGCACACACTTTTTCAGTTCTGCCCACAAATTTTCTATAGGATTGAGGTCAGGGCTTTGTGATGGCCACTCCAATACCTTGACTTTGTTGTCCTCAAGCCATTTTGACAAAAATGTGGAAGTATGCTTGGGGTCATTGTCCATTTGGATGACCCATTTGCGACCAAGCTTTAACTTCCTGACTGATGTCTTGAGATGTTGCTTCAATATATCCACATCGTTTTCCTGCCTCATGATGCCATGTATTTTGTGAAGTGCACCAGTCCCTTCTGCAGCAAAGCACCCCCACAACATGATCCTGCCACCCCCGTGCTTCATGGTTGGGATGGTGTTCTTCAGCTTGCAAGCCTCACTCTTTTTCCTCCAAACATAACAATGGTCATTATGGCCAAACAGTTCTATTTTTGTTTCATCAGACCAGAGGACATTTCTCCAAAAAGTATGATCTTTGTCCCCATGTGCAGTTGCAAAACGTAGTCTGGCTTTTTTATGGCGGTTTTGGAGCAGTGGCTTCTTCTTTGCTGAGCGGCCTTTCAGGTTATGTCGATATAGGACTCATTTTACTGTGGATATTGATACTTTTGTACCTGTTTCCTCCAGCATCTTCACAAGGTCCTTTGCTGTTGTTCTGGAATTGATTTGCCCTTTTTGCACCTTCAGGCGTTTGGAAATTGCTCCCAAGGATGAATGCACCAAAGTACATTCATCTCTAGGAGACTGAACGCATCTCTAGGAGACAGAACGCGTCTCCTTCCTGAGCAGTACGACGGCTGCGTGGTCCCATGGTTTTTATATTGGCGTACTATTGTTCGTACAGATGAACGTGGTACCATCAGGCATTTGGAAATTGCTTCCAAGGATGAGCCAGACTTGTGAAGGTCTACAATTTTTTTCTGAGGTCTTGGCTGATTTATTCTTATTTTCCCATGATGTCAAGCAAAGAGGCACTGAGTTTGAAGGTAGGCCTTGAAATACATCCACAGGTACACCTCCAATTGACTCAAATTATGTCAATTAGCCTATCAGAAGCTTCTAAAGCCATGACATCATTTTCTGGAATTTTCCAAGCTGTATAAAGGCACAGTCAATTTAGTGTATGTAAACTTCTGACCCACTGGAATTGTGATACAGTGAATTATAAGTGAAATAATCTGTCTGTAAACAATTGTTGGAAAATTACTTGTGTCTTGCACAAAGTAGATGTTCTAACTGACTTGCCAAGACTATAGTTTGTTAACAAGAAATTTGTGGAGTTGTTGTAAAACAAGTTTTAATGACTGCAACCTAAGTGTATGTAAACTTCCGACTCCAACTGTATGTTAATAAGGTATTTCTGTTTTTATGTTTGATACATTTGCAAACATTTATAAAAACCTGTTTTCGCTTTGTCATTATGGGGTGTTGTGTGTCGATTGCTGAGGGGAAAACAATTCATCCATTTTAAAATAAGGCTGTAACGTAACAAAATGTGGAAAAAGTCAAGGGGTCTGAATACTTTCCAAAGGCACTGTATGCTGTGTGAAAGTCTGGGTCACTAATAAACATTTAAAGAAGTATGTTTTCGTTGATGCACTTGATTCCACTATTTCTGTAGGCTTTGAATTGCCTAATGACCTGATTTTACCTGAATAGATTTCTCAGACCTCTTGGCTGGTTCCCTCACTATCAAACATGTTTCTCTTCTAATTTCTGTTGAATATTTTCAGTGACCCACATAGTCAGTCTCAGTGGTCACACAATTCCTTTTTTTATGAGCTCCACTACCCTATCTTGCTTATAGCCTATCATGCACTACACAAATTATTACATCTTTATCTGCCTAAAAAGTTTATCGTGAACAAATGCACATATTCTGTGTAGATAAGCATTTCAATTAGACTGAAAATGTAAATGTTTTGTTCATACTTGTACACCATCCAGATTCCTAAAATATGTGAAATCTTTTCTATTTTCTTACCCCTTGCTTTTCTCTGTTCTTGGCTGTCAAGCTATATTAGTGTCTGATAAAAAGAAATCATTTAGAACAGGCTCTGTAGGCCAGCCCCTGAACCCCACTAAAAGCTCCAGGATTAGGTCCCAGAGGCCTTTGTCTCCTCAGCCCGCAGGATTAGGGGAGATTTACTGCTAAGAAAAAAAGTAGTTATTTCATGGCACTTTCATGATGAAACCTGGCCAAAGCCGTGTTGGCTGGGGGGATTAAAGGCACACAAAGACTCTGGTTGTGTGCCACCCCCTCCCCATAGCCACCACCCTAACTCACTGTCCCCCTGGAAACCTTCCCCTCCACAGGCACACCTCCTCCCCATGTCACCAGCACCACTTCCCAGGCACCACCACAGCACTGTGGTTCCACTCTAAATTAGTGATGCCCTTACTGATTCCTCCCACTGTTCCAAGTCATTAAAAGTGCTCCTCACTGATTGCTTTGTTTGTCTTAAACCCCACACACCACCCACTTAGTAGTAGGATGATAGAACTTGAAGAATACACAGTACTGATGTCCAATGACATTTGCGTCTCTAAGCAATCACTCAAAATTCATAATTTGAGACTGGATTTATCATGATTCATTATGATTCACATGCTACTTATTTTCAACACAGTTGAGATTATTATTTCAGCAAATAACCTAGATTACTGTAAATAAATTACTGACTTGCAGTCCCTCGTTTAAAAGGGCTTAAGGGAGTTATACTCTTCCTGGTGGATCCACTTACACATGCACAGATTACTAGCACTAAAAGACAAAGGTTATCGTTAGTAAGTCACATCACAATGGTCTCACCATCAAACAGGTAAGTCTTTTGCAGCCGAAATTAGGTTTAATAACTGTAGTGGATAGACATGGTATTACTGGGAATTTGGAAGACTGATTGGGTCGAAAAATACTGTTGGAAGGGTGAAAAATGTCATCACTGACAAAACATTAAAACATTTTCCTGTTGCATGGAATGTTGCATGCAAAGGTTTTTTTTAAAGTAAAATTGTGTGGAAAAGGTCACAAGAAATGATTGTGTTGTAAAAGCAAAATGTTTACTTGAATATTTTCATGGTAATTTTATCAAAAGAAGACAGAGCAAGTTCATACTCCTGATATCAGACACATTGGAGCAGGAACAGTTTAAAGAACAAAAAACTATCAGTTTATACAATGTTTCTTTTATCTTGCCCATCCACTGAATTGTGTTTTAATATTCTTCAGATTGGTAAAAACTACAGGGGAGCCAGAGAAGGCGGAGGGGCAGGTTTTGTCTTCTAAAAGTGTTTTTGTTCATGTCTCCTGTTTAACAGATGTGTCAGTTGGAGAGCAGCAGTCAGAGGAGCACCCCCTAAAGCACCGCTTTCTCTTTTTCCCTGTCTTTAATTACTTATCAATAGTGGACATTTGTATTGACAAGCACCTGTCAAGAGGCAAGCTTTGTAGTTGTCAGTTATCTGTGGGAGAGCTGCTCAAAGGAGAGGCCCCTTGGACACCAACTGGATCGATCGGCATGCAAACACAATACAGAGGCTTTCAGGCCTGCCTTGTCAGGGCTGTGGCATGAGGACCAGAGGAGAGCGGGGAAGGGGCTAAAGACTTCTTCATTGGAGGAAATCGATGGGGCCGGCTGCCCTTTGACCCATAGGGGACAAGAAAAGCGAGCGGCGGGTCAGTAGCCCTTCTTAAGCCCCAGTGAGTGTTAGGATCACGCTGTGAGCCCTGACACTAGCTATGACACACACACACAGCTTAGACTGACAATGACCTCACATACACACCTAATAATGGAGCTATAGTGGCATCTGTGTTGTCCCTGTAACATAGGATTACTGCTTTAGAATAGCACTTGACTAAAACTTATGTGGAGTAATACTGAATACTCAGGACATAGAACCAGAACAGCATATCTTGATGCCAATGCAAAGTTTTGCAAACCTCTGCGGACTGATTCCTACCAGTTGCTCTCAAAATGTTCAACCAGCCTTTAACCAATCTATCATTCTCATCTAATAGATCTAGAGTTGCGCATTGAGATCTCTGAAAGTCATTGATTTTGGTAAACTGGGCACTAGTAATTCCATTCTTATGAAGCCTAGAGACATTAACTTCATATGATCTCTACCCAAACCCTAGGGAGCTTTGCCAGAGGCAGCTCATCTGGCAGATCAATATGAGAGACTGAATAAAGAACAGTCACTTAGTTGGGCAGCATGAGTCTGAGTTAATGACCGAGAGCGGGACAAGCGGCTGCTAGGCCGTCTGGGGGGTCAAGGGCAGCAATGGAGGGCCGGCTAGAGGCTGGCTAGGACCAAAGAGAGCACACAAGTGACCTTTTAAATGGACTCGCCTATTATGGGCCATAATCCAAACTCTCAACAAAGGCTTCAGTCAACTTGCAAGCAGCCACTATGATTCATACAGATTTGGAAAGAGAATTTAAATGATATTTTTCAGTTTCTGTGCACAAGTCATTTCACTGTACGAGACAATTCAAATTGCTATCTTTTCATTACAATATGAAATTCTAATTCACAAAAGCTTGACCCCTTTACACGTCTTCAGCACCAACACAAATATGCTGCCGTCACGATATGGGCAATTCCACAGTAACAGAGTGATACTGAGAATCAGATTTTTCACTTGTATGCCAAACAAAAAAACAAACCATACAACTCTATGCACAAGGACTAGTACTTGACGGTACAAACAGCACAAACCGTCATTCTGTTACCAAATTTTGCATCTGCACTGTTCTTCAAGTGAACGTGTTTTTGTAAAATCTTCAGTGGAAATTGTTAAAAGTAGTTATTGTGCATAGAGTTGTATGGTTTGTTAAACTTTGCAATCCCTGTTTTCTGTTTGGCATACATTTTAAAGTGAAAGATCCGAGTCTCAGCATCATTCCATTACTGTGGAATTGCCCATTATGTTCTTGATGCACAGTACAACTGGCATAATACAGGAATATGTTATACGAAGTAATATTTTTATAGATAAATGAAAACCTAACCAAGTTGATGAAATGTTTAAAACCAGTAAGAGTGAGAGGTATGTGGTCAGTGGTTTACCTTGAGGGCAAACCCAGTTTTATCCCAGCATGGGGTCATGTGTGTGCTCCCGCAAGCAGTCGCCAACCCCGGCACCAAGCGACCCCCAGCAGTCAAAGGTGATCAGAGAGCACGCACTGATCGATTTTGATAATGAAGAAGACCTCTAAGCTGCTTCGCCCCACATGCTCAAATCGCTGCCACACTCAAACACTAGGAATCTCCTCCCTGTCACTAGAACATTGTGTGGTTATTGATCTGTGCTAACTGGGTCTTTAATACCTGGGGTCTAGAAGATCTCTGGCCTGAGTTGGGGAAATGCATGCTGACACGTGACGGGAGAAGCTCAATAGGCAAACATGCAGAGCCTGGTGAAAAAGAAAGGATGGGCCTCTCCATTTACCATTTCTGTCCCGTTTTGTATCCCACACAATCATCTGCTAAGGAGACTTAATACCAGCGCACCTGCCGTAAGAGTATACACAAAAGGAAGAGACTTATACTGTACAGTGCCTTCAGAAAGTATTCACACCTTGTGACCTTTTCCACAATTTGTTGTGTTACAGCCCAAATGTTTTATTAACTGAATTAAGAGTTTGTGTCACTGGCCTACACACAACAACCCCATCACGTCAAAGAGGAATTATATTTAGATTTTTTTATTTTTTATTAATTAAAAAATAAACGCTGAAATGTCTCAAGTCAATAAGTACTCAACCCCTTTATTATGTCAAGCCTAAATATGTTAAAGTCATATACAGTTGAAGTTGGAAGTTTACATACACTTAGGTTGGAGTCATTAAAAATCGTTTTTCAACCACTCCACAAATTTCTTGTTAACAAACTATAGTTTTGGCAAGTCGGTTAGGACATCTACTATATGCATGACACAAGTAATTTTTCCAACAATTGTTTACAGACAGATTATTTCACTTGTAATTCACTGTATCACAACTCCAGTGGGTCAGAAGTTTACATAGACTAAGTTGACTGTGCCTTTAAACAGCTTAGAAAATTCCAGAAAATGATGTCAGGGCTTTAGAAGCTTCTGATAGGCTAATTGACATCATTTGAGTCAATTGGAGGTGTACCTGTGGATGTATTGTAAGACCTACCTTCAAATGCAGTGCCTCTTTGTTTGACATTATGGGAAAATCTAAAGATATCAGCCAAGACCTCAGAAAAGAATTGTAGACCTCCACAAGTCTGGTTCATCCTTGGGAGCAATTTCCAAACGCCTGAAGGTACAAAAAGTGCAAATCAATCCCAGAACAACAGCAAAGGACCTTGTGAAGATGCTGGAGGAAACAGGTACAAAAGTATCAATATCCACAGTAAAACGAGTCCTATATCGGCATAACCTGAAAGGCCGCTCAACAAGGAAGAAACCACTGCTCCAAAACCGCCATAAAAAAGACAGACTACGGTTTGCAACTGCACATGGGAACAAAGATTGTACTTTTTGGAGAAATGTCCTCTGGTCTGATGAAGCAAAAATAGAACTGTCTACAGGTATAAATACTTTTGTACCTGTTTCCTCCAGCATCTTCATAAGGTCCTTTGCTGTTATTCTGGGATTGATTTGCACTTCTCGCACCAAAGTATGTTCGTCTCTAGGAGACTGAACGCGTCTCCTTCCTGAGCGGTATGAAAGCTGCTTGGTCCCATGGTGTTTATACTTGCATAATATTGTTTGTACAGATGAACGTGGTACCTTCAGGCGTTTGGAAATTGCTCCCAAGGATGAACCAGACTTGTGGAGGTCGACAATTTTTTTTACTGAGGTCTTGGCTGATTCATTTGGATTTTCCCATGATGTCAAGCAAAGAGGCAGTGAGTTTGAAGGTAGGCCTTGAAATACATCTACAGGTACACCTCCAATTGACTCAAATGATGTCAATTAGCCTATCAGAAGCTTCTAAAGTCATAACATAATTCTCAATGAATTTCCAAGCTGTTTAAAGGCACAGTCAACTTAGTGTATGTAAACGTCTGACCCACTGGAATTGTGATACAGTGAATTATAAGTGAAATCCGTCTATAAACAATTGTTGGACAAGGACATTGAATGTTCCTGAGTCGCCTAGTTACAGTTTTGACTTAAATCTGCTTGAAAATCTATGACAAGACTTGAAAATGGCTCTCTAGCAATGATCAACAACCTTGAGCTTGAATAATATAAAAAATGATGTGCAAATATTGTACAATCCAGGTGTGCAAAGCTCTTAGAAACTTACCCAGAAAGACTCACATCGCTGCCAAAGGTGATTCTAACATGTATTGACTCAGGAGGTTGAATACTTATCTAATCAAGATATATTAGAGTTCAATTGTTTTTTGTATTTTTTGTATTTTATTTTATTTTTTTACAAAGGGTTAGAATTTTTCTTCCACTTTGACAGAGTATTTTGTGTAGATCGTTGACAAAATGTTTTACAATTAAATCCATTTTAACCCCACTAACACAACAAAACGTGGGAAAAGTCAAGCTGTGCGAATATTTTCTGAAGGCACTGTATATGCACAGGATAGGCAGGATAGGCACTAATATTTAAGTAAACCACCTACATTTGGGAAACTATACACAATGTTTATTATGCTTTGACATTGTCAGCAAAAATAAATTACATAAACCAGATCTTTTCAATCTTTTTAATAGAAAAAGATAAACCCCCCCAAAAAATACAAAAGGAAACAACTTACAGCATATTTACAGCACAAGTTTTTTTTACCCTCATATGTTATACCATATTTAACACAAAATTATAGCCGTTAGCTACTATAAACAATTTGATATCTGTCTGCATTGAATAACTAATTGTTGCATAATGTGGACAGTTTTCTACATACCCTGGGAGTAATAGGTTCTATCTGTGTGGCTATAAAAATAGCCCAAGTTCACTTTCATGCAGTGCACAGGACACAGAGATAGTGAGATTTGATGGTCAAGCTATTCAACACAATATCTCTAATCAACCATACCAGGACAATTTTTGACACATAAATATTTCTGTTTTGGGGTCTGACCGTCATGATTAATTAAGTTTGAGAGCCGACAAAATACTAAGAGATCGACCACATTTCATCTAACAGCACAGATGTGGTACAAACTAAGTGCAAACCCCAACACCAAGTGCATGTATGGTGGCACCGTTCCATGTCTGAGAATAACCATGTTTAGACAACGATGTAGCAAGTTCTTCAGTACTGTATTCATTCAACACAGATGAGGTACTTAAGCCCAATAGAAGAGAGCATTTCTATAGTGCAAGTTGGGCCAAGGATGCAGCTCAGCAGCAATAGAATTGTGTCCTTGTTCACATAACATAATGTGGACAAGAACCCCCCTGTCTTTCAGAGTTAGATCGCCGGAGAAGAATACATACCGACAAAAACTGGTGACAATCATGATCATGGATTTTCTAAATAAAACAGGAAGAGTAAATGAAAACTGTTGATTTCTGCCTTTTACCAACTCACTCTATCGAGGGCTCTGGCTCTGCTGGCACTCCAACAATGTACTCCAGCAGCACCTGTCCACTATGGCCCACCTGACCAGACAACACAGTGACTTGGCCATCCCTGCAGATCTCTTTAGAGGAGCCCATTCTCAGCATCTTGCTCTCTGTCACTGCCAAGGTCCCACCACAGTAGAACTCAAGTGCTGGGCTGTTGGCCTCTCAGACAGACAGTTCTCTCCAGGGCCCTCAGCTCCCCTTCTCTCCCCCTCCTTGTCCGTCTCTCTACAGCGGTCCGGTTAGAGGGGTGCAGAAGTCATCTCTTTACCTTGGCGTCTTCTCGGATCTTCCATATCATGAGCTCCATGCAGGCGCAGGCGTCCTCACTGGAGTCATGACCTTCAACTGAAACAAGAGGGAAATGGCCTACTAGTGATTTGTTGACATGTGACCAATGTATATCATACAGAGGAACAATAAACAGTGTAATGAGGGTTTAGCTGCTCACCGCTGTCCTGTATGATGCGTTTGAGGTGGTCTGCCATGAGGTTCCTCAGGGCACGCTTGTATGGCAAGCCCAGGCGATGGGGGAACACGATGGCTGTGTCCACTACAGTGCTGTGTATGACCTACAAAGACATCATGAGATACAGAGTGAGGGCCATTACACAGACACACCTACCTACGTCGTACTATAGTTGTGAGGGTTGATTCTCATTCAAAATCCTATTTTCCCTAACCTCTTAACCTAATCCCTAAACAGCCTTTTTTTTGTATTCTACCCCTTTTCTCCCCAATTTCGTGATATCCAATTGCAATCTTGTCTCATCGCTGCAACTCTGCAATGGGCTCGGGAGACGCGAAAGTCAAGTCATGCGTCATGACCCGCCAAACAACACTTCTTAACACTCGCCCGCTTAACCCGGAAGTTAGTCTATTCGTGTGAGGACTTCTGGTACTCACACGAATAGTATAGTAAAACACACACACGTAATGACCAGAGGGCAATCAGATTAGGGGAGTGTGTGCGTGTGTACCTTGAGGGCGAAGAGGTCACTCTCCAGGCTGTGTCCTATGAGGATGGAGTCAGTGCTGAACATGTTGAGGATCACAGCCTGCACGTCTCTCAGGGTGATGGTCGCATTCTCCAGGTCCTCCTCTGTTACACCCGAAAACCTGCGCAAACCATGATGAAAAGTTGTATATTTGTCCTAGCGTGTGTATGCGCATATGCTAGATATTGTATATCTCCACACTCAAGATTGAAAAAAGTTAATCTTGATCCCTTACCGTGTGTTGTAGTCAACCACTTTGCTTTCGGGTTTGACAAATGTGTCATAGATGACTTTCAGCTCAGAGTTGATAACAGTCACCCTGGTCAGCTCCAGACCCTGCTTTGTGTAACACTATTACCAAGGAGAAAGAGAGCGACAAAGACGACACATTATATAAGGTATTAAGAGGCCCTCTCAGCACTCATACAGCTAATTGTGCCCAAAGAAAAGCAGTGCAGCAGCAAGCTCACCATCTCACAGTCCAGGGCGTAGACTCCACCATTTCCGTCTGGGGGCAGCTGTTTCTCAAAGGTCTGAACATAGCCGTCCAATGATTCTTTGCGTCCATCCTGAACGTGTTGCTGTGGACAGACAGGAGGCAAGGAGAAAAATCAAATGGCAGGTATTAGTTGATTCTTAAAATGTAACACAAACAGAGAAAGTATTCTGCTTCGAATGGATGTCATCAAGCTCAATAAGTACCAGTCACGATGTGCCTTGGACACCACTGCCCCCTTGTGTTCCCATTGTTTCTCAGTTCAAACTCAGTATTGACATTATTACTGATCACACAGCAGAACTGTTAGGTGTTACCTTAGACACAGAGCAGCCAGGAGAGCCCACAGCCCCTGAGCAGCAGTTGTAGTTGGTCTCCCAGCCTCCCGACACTGTTACCACAGACACAAAGAAGCTCTTGCTAGTCCAATTCAAAATATGACACTACATTCAAATCCTAACATTCCTTTTACAACATGCACAAATTCAATAACTGCAAAAGTTCATAGACAAATACAGTAAGCTCCAAAGGTATTGGGATAGTGACACCATTTTAGTTGTTCTGGCTATGTACTCCAGCACTTGGATTTGAAATGATACAATGACTATGATGTTAGTGCAGAATGTCAGCTTTCATTTGAGGGTATTTTCAGCCATATCGGGTGAACTGCACTTTTTGTACATAGTCCCCCCATTTAAGTTTTGGTTGTGTTACAGATATATTTGTGCCCAATAGAAATGAATGGTAAATAATGTGTAATTTTGGTGTCACTTTTATTGTAAATAAGAATATAATACATTAAAACAGGGGAGGTTAGCATTTTGGGGGGGGATATGATATTTGTTCTTCTGTAACTTTCTCACTCATCATTATTCATTCAGGACTATCCATAATCATGGTAGCAGCCACATGAATCTAGAAATGTTTAGAAACATATTCTATTCTTATTTACAATAAAAGTGACTTCAAGATGACACAATACATTATTTACCATTAATTTCTATTGGGCACAAAATAATCTGAAACACAACCAAAACAAGTCACAAGCTACGAATATGGGACCAAATACTGAACTTTTGACTACTTTAATACACACAAGTGAATTTGTCCCAATACATTTGGTGCCCTAAAATGGGGGGGACTATGCACAAAAAGTGCTGTAATTTCTAAACAGTTCACCCGATATGGATGAAAATACCCTCAAATTAAAGCTGCACTTTAACTCTAGTCATTGTATCATTTCAAAGTGCTGAAGTACAGAGCCAAAACCAAAAAATTGCCACTAACCTCATTTCCAGCCAACCATTTCATGCGGATGAATTACCTGACGCATTACAATCGTGCTGATGGAAACATGAAATGTCGTTAAAATTTTATAAATGACCACAATTTGTTCATTCGACATGGTGGGATCTTTTGGGGTCTGTAAAATTAACTGTGAGGTGGAAACGCTTTTATGCGCAAATATTGATATAATAACCATCATATCAAAGTAAACTAGGAGTCACACTATGACATGTTGTGTGGTCCTCCCACTACGACTCATCGGGAAAGCATGCAGTTTATTAGGCTACAGATGAAATAAGTGATGAACTTCACAGGGTGGTGAAAGTGCACGCTGATGAGCTTGATGCTCAGTTCCAATAAATATCAAGGATCTTATTCTGGTGACATGATCATCGATGCTTGGCTGCTGTTTGACAAATACAAATAATATCTCTCTCATCCATAATAATCTCATAATGTAGGTAGCCTACCCGCACTATCTGAGTGGGTACATTTGCTATATAATGCAACAGTTTTTTTTTGACAAGACCATCAGTAAAGTTGAAAATGCGATGGAAACCCATTTAACTTTTATTTTTCATTTGGTATATGGGAATTTAACGGCAAAAGTTACACTACATTAACAAAAGTATGTGGACACGTGCTCGTCGAACATCTCATTCCAAAATCATGGCATTAATATGGAGTTGGTTCCCCCTCTGCTGTTTTCCACTAGATGTTGGAACATTGATGTGGGGACTTGCTTCCATTCAGCCACAAGAGCATTAGTGAGGTAAGGCACTGATGTTGGGCGATTAGGCCTGGCTCGCAGTCGGTGTTCCAATTCATCCCAAAGGTGTTCGACGGGGTTGAGGTCAGGTCTCTGTGCAGGCCAGTCAAGTTCTTCCACAGCGATCAACAAACCATTTCTGTATGGACCTCGCTTTGTGCACATTGTCATTCTGAAACAGGAAAGAGCCTTCCCCAAACTGTTGCCACCATGTTAGAAGTACAGAAACATCTAGAATGTCATTGTATGCTGTAGCGTTAAGATTTCTCTTCCCTGGAACTAAGGGGCCTAGCCCGAACCATGAAAAACAGCCCCAGACCATTATTCCTCCTCCACCAAACTTTACAGTTGGCACTATGCATTGGGGCAGATAGTTCTCCTGGCATCCGCCAAACCCAGATTCATCTGTCAAACTGACATATGGTGAAGCTTGATTCATCACTCCAGAAAACACGTTTCCACTGGTCCAGAGTCCAATGGCGGCGAGCTTTACACCACTCCAGCCGACGCTTGGCATTGCGCATGGTGATCTTAGGCTTGTGTGCGGCTGCTCGGCCATGGCTGTGTGCTAGATTTTAATACACCTGTCAGCAACGGTGTGGCTGAAATAGCCAAATCCACCCATTTGAAGGGGAGTCCACTTACTTTTGTATATATAGTGTATTTTTATATGCACTACGTCGTCACGCAAAACCTTTTATCCGCAAAAAGTCTGTTTGCTCGAAACATCTCTGGTGGGAAAATGCACATATTGTTTGATGCAGATTTTAGAATATTTGCATGAAAATCTGTTGGAAATTGGATGGAAACCTAGCTAGTGTCCAAATACTTTTGAAACTCACTGTATACATACAGACAGACCTACCTTTATGTCTGCGCAGACGGCCCCAGTGATGATTACACTCCTCCTTGCGAACACAGTTGCCGTTGGCGTTGATCTTATACTCGGCCCCACATCGACAGCACACCTTGGCAAAAGCTTTGAACAAATCAAAAAATCTGTTAGTCTGGCAGAGAAGGATTTGATCCAACCAGACTAAGGAGGGTGTGTGTAGGTGCTTTGTAGAGACTTACGGTCAACATTCTTCTTTTCTGGGACGTTGTGGACCACGGCTCGACCTGAGCGCTCAGGGTGTGGCCTGGGGTATCCATGCTCCTGCAGCTGCTCCTCCGTCATCAGATAGTCCCTCAGCTTCCTGTACAGCCTGACACCTGCAGCCGTGCAGACAACACATAGCTAGAATACAAAGCCCCTCATGCCTAATCAAACATCTACTGCCTGTAATACCAGCTCCAACCAGAGGTGGACTAGCTACTCACCACTGAGTTTCTCCTCCTGTTGCTTGCCAGTCCTGTTGACTGTGAAGCTGGTCTTGGCAGCGAGGCGTCCCCCCAGAACTTCCTCATGGGACTGGGCCTTCCTGTTCCCCACCACTGCAGGGCTCCCTGAAAGAAGACAAGCAGGCTGATTAGACTCTGATCTATGTCAGTTTGGTTCTTTTCACCTAAAGGTAAAGGTTGCCATTTTTGGAGGGAGATTTTATCCTAGATCTGTGCAAAAGGGCAACGACTTACAGAAGCGGTGCAACTACACCAAACACCATCTGTTAGTAATTGCTACATAGTTAATATATGTGTCAGTGACATACTGGCAACGGGTGAGGTGGGGGAGCTGCTCTTGCTGCGTAGCTTCTTCAGTGTGTTGACTGCCACGTTGAGGTAGATGTTCTTACTGCTGCTCCGGTCATACACCACCTTCTCCTCCTCCAGGGCCTAGAGACACAGTCCACTGTTAGAACTTCAACTCACATCAAATATTTCACAAACATAACTCATCCACCCTTTTCTAAAATGGGATACAACTAGCAGTGCTATGAGCACACATACTTAACTGTAGACATGGATAGATTAAATGATACATCAGTTCAACCCTGTGTGGTCTCACATACCATTTGGAAGGCCAAGTCTTCAGAGGGGCAGAACTTCATACACTCATCTATAAAGTTGTTGAGGTATCGCTGGCGGACGTTGGTGGGCACTTTGGCTCCAAACTCAGTGGGAATCACTGGGCGCTTCATTGCAGAGCTCTGAGAAGAACATAAAAATAATGTCAACTAAATAGACACAAATATCATGTTTTCATGATAATGTTCTGACATACTATAAATTCCTGGCGTTACCTTCATTGTGGGAGTGTGTGCCACCCTCTTCTGTGCAATAGTGGTGGTGGTCTTTGACAAGATGCCGGCTGATGTCTGGGCCTTCACAGAGACACCTCCTGGGAGGGTCCTGGTGGGCGACAACACTCTGCTGCCTGCTAGCTTTGCCTCGACAAGACCTGCAGTCAGATAAAGAAAGATTTCTCAACAACACAGTCCTTAAATTACACTTTTCTGGTCTCATATTTTTGGGCTATTGTAATGCATACTGTGTTAGATCAGGGTTTCCCAAACTCGGTCCTGGGGCCCCTGTGTGCACGTTTTGGTTTTTGCCCTAGCACTACAAAGCTGATTCAAATAACCAACTCATCATCAAGGTTTGATTACTTGAATCAGGCAGGGGGGGGGCAGAACTGAGTTTGGGAAACCCTGTGTTAGATGACATGACCATATATGGGGTGAAAGATAGAAAGGCCTTAGGCCAAGCATTCTTACCAGACTTGGAGGAGGATGGTAAGGGGTTGGGGCGGTGGGCTACTCTCTTCCTCTCCCCAGGGAAGGGGCTGAGGCTTGGCCTGGGTCTGGGTCTGGGTGTAGAGGCAGTCTTCACGGCTGCTGCAAGCTGAGATGCCTGCTGCTGGGCAATCTGCATGCGCTGGTAACAGATCTCCTGGGCAGTCAGTCTCCTGTACGGCGGAGGCTTTGGTGTTGCCTCAGTCTGAAACACAGAATCCAGTTTGTATTCAATGAAAGGCTTTTTGCTACGGTGGTTACCATAGAGATGTGGGTAAATACCAGAGAACAAACTCACACTTCCTTTGGCGGAGAAATGTGAAACCCTCTTCTTCTGCCCAGGAAAGAGAGTAGTTTGATTGCTGTCTGTGGCATCCTCATCATCAGAATCTTTAGAGGGCTGGGAAGGGAGAGGAAAAACTGAGCAGATTTACATTTCACACAATATTTCATGAACAGAATATTGGAAACAAACACATTACATTCAGTGCCATTCTAAAATGAATTACACACATTTTACTGACCTGTATGAACAGGATACACTGCAGTGAATGCTAACCTAAGGAGATATTGTACAAAACAAATTACAATGAAGGGAGATGGCAATCTATGGGTACCTTGGCTTGCCTTCCCTTGTCCTCTGTCTTCACATCCTTGGATTCATTGAAGATCCGTAAGCACTCCTCCATTGGGTCATCATCCAGGTCAAAGTCCATGTCCACCTGCAAACCGGAGTAGTCCACCCCACCACCATCCATGTCATCATAGCCTCTGTCATCCTCTGGACCAACGTCATCATCCTCTGAGGATGAGGGGGTGAGCTCTGAGGCATTCCTCTTATTCAAATGCCCCCTCTTGAAAGCAGCAGCTGACTTCCTCACAATTTTCTCCTCCTCGTCATCCTCCTCGCGTTTCTCCTCTGCACTCTCATCCCCAAACAGATCTACGTGACTCAGAGATCTTTGTTTCACCTTTCCTGTTTTGCCATCCGAGAAGCTTCTGCTGTTTTTCTTCACCTTGTCTTTACTGCTGTTAGAACTGTTAGAACTCCCTTTGCTGATTTTATTGGAGCCCTTTTCTCTTCCACTGCTGTCATGTTTACCATTCTTGTGTTCTTTAAACTTTGAAGAGTCCTTTTCCTTGTCTGAAGTCTTCAGTTTTTTACTATCCCCACCCCCCTTTTCTGTCTCACTCTTGCTTGACGCCCCTTTAACTTTGTCTGTCCTTAGCTTAATCTTTCCATCACTTCTCTTTTCTTCCTGTCCCTCCTTGCCTTTGTCTATGGATTTATCCTTCATCTTGCTTTTCTCCTCTTCTTTCTTTCCCTGATTCTTGCTGTCCTTCTTTGCAGTTTCGTGGCTTGATTTCTTTGAATCACTTATTTTCTTACCGTCCCCTGCTCCTTTTTCTTTACTACCACCATTCTTTTTACTGGACTCCTTTTCAGATTTATGCACCTTCTCTACTTTGATGCTCTTCATGTGGCTGGTTTTACCTGGCACTTTTTCAGTCTCTGGCTTGTCTTTTTGCCTTGCTACTTCCTGGTTCTCCGAATCTTCCTGCTCTTTAGCCTCCAAACTCCTCTGTTGTTTCAGCCCACCTAGAGCTCTTTCTGTCCTCTCTCCTTTCCCTGGACCAGAGGCTTCCTCCACTGACCCACTGCTGCTCTTCCTCCTCTGCAGACGGCTGAGAGAGGTGGGTCGATACTCTGTCCCAGAGCTCTCCTCATCAGACTCAGAGAAACTGGCAGTGTACTTCAGTGGGTCTGGTATCATCTGTCGAGGCTTCTTGGTGGTTGGCACATATTCCTCATCCGTTGACAGCTTTCCTGTCCCTGACAGGTGAGGTCTTTTCTTCCCTTCTCCCTTAGAAGCACCTGTCCTCTGGTCTTTCTTATCCTTGACAGCAATTTTAGCTGAATAGTTGGAGAGAGGGTCATATTCCATGTCTGTGGATGGTTTAGAATGATCCACTGTGTACTTGTTCTTGGAGAAGGCTGCATTATTGGAGTACTTAGGACTAGTAGGGGGAGAGGGTAGATGAGGAGATCGTGTTCGAGGAGCAGGCTTTTTCAAAGCTGTTTTGGAAACCGAGGTGGGCACATATTCCATGGAGCTGGCATGGTTGTCCATGCTGTCAGAGTCCAAGGTGTACTTACTGGAGCGAGGGGTGGGATTGTAATCAGCTGTTGTAGTCATCTGATAACTGCCTGGGTCATACGCCAAGTAGGATGCCACGGCCTGTGGTTTTGGCCAGTTAGCCATCACTTTGGGGGAACTGGCAGTAGGATCATATTCCTGGTCCCCAGTTCTTGAGAGTGGTTTTTGCACCACCTTGGGGGAACTGGCAGTAGGGTCATATTCCAGGTCCCCGATTTGTGAGAGCTTCTTCTTTTCCCGCTCCACCTCACTGCGTACCGCCTCAATAGCACGATTGACCAACTCAAGCTCGAGGGCACCCATGTCCACTGTTGCAGCAGCAGGCTCCCCATTCTGTTGCTCCTCTGGTCTTACTACCTCTGGGTTGAATGGGTCATAGCCACCTTGCTCTGAAGGAAACCATTAGATACCAATTAGGATTAGCAAATTGTCAAGCATGTTCTATGGTAAGCATAATGCAATTTTTTTCAGTAACATTTCAGTTGAATGTTATATTATGTCCCTACCTTGCATAAAAATAAGGTTTCAAATGCCATTGTCAACAAACCTGACTTGTCACAACACGCAGAACCATTGAGTTCAACGGGTAAACATAAGTACACCCCGTTACCTCACTCTGACTTCACTAACAGTTAACATGTACTAGCTAGCTAGTTAGCTAGCTAATGCAGCCATAACGAATTACACAGTATAGCCGATCGAGGATGTATTTAATGTACAAGATGTGATATCAACCCCTAAGTAAGGCGAAATATTTTTTTTAATATTTCACAATGGTTAAAATATTTAGCTAAACACTGTAGCTAACGTTATGCAGCCACTGCGACATAAACACTGGATAGCTAGCTAACATAGTTAAGTTAGAATACAAAATAAATGCAAGTCACCCTTTTGTTTGGAGTAAAGTTCTTTTGATGTTCTAGTGTCATTTGAGCCATAAGACGCACGTCTATATTTGCTGTGTCTGAAGTGACAGTATGGTCTGTTGCAACCATATTTGCCGCTTTTCCCATTGCAGCTATCCGTGTAAAACGGGCAGTCAATTCCACGGAAGAAACCGGTGGATCTCAGCATAGTCTTCCTAGACCTCTCATACCCGCAGAATCGAGACTGACAATTTGGTGTAGTTCGTTTTTTAGTTGTAATAAATCGAGAGGAACCCACTTGTCACATAGCTAGGTGCATGTAAAACAACAATACAGCATCCCTACGACGCCATGTTGGATGGCCAAAAAAGCTATCGCGAGAAGCCACACGTCGCACATATAGACGTAAATGAGAATACCAAGTACTTGCCTGTGGAAATTCAGGCCATGGCAATGAGAGCACATGGGTATAAGAAAGCTACCCACGGCATACTTATGTTCAAAATTTGGTCGGTTCATTTTCACCTTGAAATTGTGTTAATTTGCCATCTCATTGTATAAACGTGACTAAGGACTTACGAAAGTGACTGAACATTAACAGTTCACCCTGATATCGCAGCCTTGCTGACACAGGTATCAGCAATACTAGCTACCTCACGCTTCTGCAAAAAAAACTGGTAGCCTTCTAAGTCTGTGTAGTCAGTGTGTACAATGAGTTGAGGCCCAGTAGTCGGGTCCAAGGTTAGCCTAATGTGTTCAGTTTTCCTTCTGGTGTTTACACAGGTAGCCAGATGTTGTGTTTTCTTCACTAATTGGTCTATTGACCAATCAGAGCTGAAAAAAACTGATGTGATTTGTCAAAAGACCAGTGGGTGTGTGTGTGTGGGGGGAGGGGGTTCAGAATTGGGCTGCCTGTGTAAACGCAATATTCTATAGCATAATACCTGTGACTCAGATCTGAGTTCACCATTAAAGAAACCAGACAAAAGTTTATTTCACAAAAAGGTACTTTTTTTTCAGTCCTTATATGGTTATCAGAACAGCTGACGGCTTGATGAGAAACTGCACTCATCCTAATCAAACATGTAGGTAGGGCTATAGGAGAACGAAAACATTGTTTACCAGAATTGCACTGTTTTGAGATTGTTTGAAAGAGATGTTACCACATTCAAACTTTAAATGGATATATATATATATATATATCCATCACAAAATACACCCATTTACTTTAAGTCTGAATGTTCAATTTTGTTGCCAAAATTGTACTCAGAATTTTGGCAAAAATGAGTTTAAACCTAATACGACGCCAATTAAGGATATGAGTCTATAAAATCAATAAAAACATAAACAAATAATATCCCCGCTTTAAAAAAAAAAAAAGCCCACATAATGGGCATGCACGCAGTAACCCAACCATACCTTCCTGAGCTGAACCTCAAAGTCACCGACTCGCATACGAGGCAAGCTCTGCCCTTTTATACATGTTCTTCACCTGTTGCGCACAGCTGATCAATTAAACAAATCAATTATGCAAATTGTTGGGCTATGTAGATGTAACGGATGTGAAATGGCTAGCTAGTTAGCGGTGGTGTGCGCTAATAGCCTTTCAATCGGTGACGTCACTTGCTCTGAGACCTTGAAGTAGTGGTTACCCTTGCTCGGCAAGGTCCGCGGCTTTTGTGGAGCGATGGGTAACGATGCTTCTTGGGTGACTGTTGTTGATGTGTGCAGAGGGTCCCTGGTTCGCGCCCGGGTCGGGGCGAGGGAACAGACTAAAGTTAAACTGTTACATAGACCTAATAATAATAAATTAGAATGTATGAAACTTTCATACCGCTTTTCTATTATCAGGGCTATGCTTAGGCTATTAACCCTCCTGCTGTGTTCCGGTCGAATTGGACCGATTTACAAGTTTTCTCTGAAAAATGTAGTTAATTTAATCTGATTGTCATAAGGTTCCATGACTGTGTCCACACAGGGCATCTGAACACACAAAATACATTTGGATGATTTTCATAAAATTTGGGGTGTTTTATTTGACTTTGGTACACATGTGGTGTTCCCGGTCAAAAATGACCAGTCATTAGAAATGAATAGGTGAGACTACAATTAGTGTAAAAAAAATTGTTCAGGCACATGCCCATTCATCGGATGGACACACGTCCTCTCCCAGACCCCCACATGCATGAAACTGACAATGAAGACGCATTAGAGGAGAAAGTAGTCTGGAATAAATAGCACAATATGTTTCATCTGAGTATTTGTTATAGTCAAAATAATCCATATATTATGCTTTTTTTTTTTACTTAAAAAACGAGTTGTATGAGCTCAGGTCAATGAGGCCTACAGGCCATAAATATCAAATAGAAGTTCAAAACGTATAATATTCACAAGAACTTAAGTTGATAAAAAAGATCTAACACAACATTAGGTGATAATATATGGATTGTTATGGATTTATAATCAGCTATAAACTATAATCATTTTGGAGCGGGAACACATAATTCATTAACATGAAACGAACACAATAGGAGGGTTAATTAGACTATAAGGAACAAACACTTTTTTTCATGATAGACATTCAAGTAAATACGTCGATTAAAAGCAAATGCATGCATTTTATTACTGTGTATAGTTGTCTTTGACTTTTCTTGAAATAGTTGTGTGTCTACTGTGTCACAAATGACAAATTAGAACGCAATTCGCAATTGTTTATGACGCTTAGACCGCTCCAATGTATGTCCTTGCCGAATTTTCGAAACGCACCATTAACGGGGAAAATTCTGAACACAAAATGTAGTAAGCTAGCTAGATGATGGTTTCCATCGCCAATATGTTTGCTATCGCAAATAATGATTTCAGCAACGGGTTGAATGTCTCTTCTCGACCTCTATTCCTGGGTCTTGATGTGGCAATCCTTATCAAGACCGTTGTGTTTTTATTCTGCTCGGGCCTCATACTGTGGTGCTTATGGGATATATGGAGAAGAAAGGATGAAGACTTCGACGACACAGATTTGTTGTAAGTTTAGAAACACGTTTGTTTTCGTGTGTGTGTGTGTGTGTGTGTGTGTGAGAGAGACCCCATTTGCCCCCCTAGACACAACATAACAAACAAAAACGGGTCACAACTCCTGCAGCTCTGTCGGACGCTGGGTATGTACATAGTCAATTGGAGGCTTCGAGAGGACTCCTACGGTAGGTACACATATAGCTCATCTCTTGGCAGTAATACTGTAGACTACTTTATCACTGACCTCAACCCAGAGCCTATTAGAGCATTCACACTCAGTCCACTGACACCCCTATCAGATCACAGCAAAATCGCACTCCACCTGAACAGAGCTATGCTCAATCATGAGGCATCAAAGCCGAAGGAACTGAATAATATTAAGAAATGCAATGGGTGGAAGAAAAGTAGTGGAAATCTACAACAAAAAAAGTTGCAACAACAAATTCAATCCCTTCTAGACAATTTCCTGGACAAAATGTTTCACTGTAATAGTGAAGGTGCAAACATGGCAGTAGAACACCTAAACAGTATATTTGACCTCTCAGCTTCCCTATCAGATCAAAACATTTCAAGCAGACAACCTAAGAAAATTAACAACAATGACAAATTGTTTGATGAAGAATGCAAAAACGTAAGAAAGAAATTGAGAAACCTATCCAACCAAAAACATATAGACCCAGAAAACCAGAGCATAGGCCTTCACTATGGTGAACCACTAAAATAATAAACAACAACACAAAGAGCTATCTATCCAAAATGGAGATGTATGGATAAACCACTTCTCCAATCTTTTGGGCTCTATAACAAAGAACAGCAAAAACATATACACGATCAAATACAAATTTTAGAATCAACTATTAAAGACTACCAGAACCCACTGGATTCTCCAATTATATTTAATGAACTACAGGACAAAATACAATCCCTCCAACCCAAAAAGGCATATGGGGTTGATGATATCCGAAATTAAATGATAAAATATACAGACCACAAATTCCAATTGGCTATACTTAAACTCTTTAACATCATCCTCAGCTCTGGCATATTCCCCAATATTTGGAACCAAGGAAAGATCACCCCTGTAACGTTCTTCGTCGGGCGAAAGAGAGGAAGACCAAAATGCAGCGTGATGATTATCCATTTTAATAGAATACTTTAACAACGAACAAAAAACAATAAACCGACAAAATGAACGAAGACGAAACAGTCCCGTAACGTGAACACAGTAACAGGAACAATAACCCACAATACAAAACAGGCTACCTAAATATGGCTCCCAATCAGAGACAACGACTAACACCTGCCTCTGATTGAGAACCATATCAGGCCAAACACATAGAAACAGACAAACTAGACATACAACATAGAATGCCCACTCATATCACACCCTGACCAAACAAAACATAGAAACATACAACGCAAACTATGGTCAGGGCGTGACAACCCCAATCCACAAAAGTGGAGACAAATTTGACCCCAATAATTACCGTGGGATATGCGTCAACAGCAACCTTGGGAAAATCCTCTGCATTATAATTAACACCAGACTCGTACATTTCCTCAGTGAAAACAATATACTGAGCAAATGTCAAATTGGAAAACATACAACATTATAAAATCCATATACACAAACAACAAGTGTGTCGTTAAAATTGGCAAAAAACACACACATTTCTTTCCACAGGGCCGGTGGGTGAGAGAGGGATGCAGCTTAAGACCCACCCTCTTCAACATATACAGTACCAGTCAAAAGTTTGAACACACCTACTCATTTAAGGGTTTTTCTTAATTTTTTTTCAATTTTCTACATTGTAGAATAATAAACTATGAAATAACACATATGGAATCATGGAGTAACCAAAAAAGTGTAAAACAAATCAAAATATATTTTAGATGTTAGATTCTTCAAAATAGCCACACTTTGCCTTGATGACAGCTTTGAAGGAGTTCCCACATATACTGAGCACTTGTTGGATGCTTTTCCTTCACTCTGCGGTACAACTCATCCCAAACCATCTCAATTGGGTTGAGGTCGGCTGATTGTGGAGGCCAGGTCATCTGATGCAGGACTCCATCACTCTCCATCTTGGTCAAATAGGCCTTACACAGCCTGGAGGTGTGTTGGGTCATGATCCTGTTGAAAAACAAATGATAATCCCACTAAGCGCAAACCAGATGGGATGGCATATTGCTGAAGAATGCTGTGGTAGCCATGCTGGTTAAGTGTGCCTTGATATTGAAATAAATCACAGAGAGTGTCACCAGCAAAGCACCCCCACACCATCACACCTCCTCCTCCTCCATGCTTCAGGGTAAGAATTACATATGCTGAGATCATCTGTTTACCTACTGTGCGTCTCACAAAGACACGGCAGTTGGGAAAAAAATCTCAAATTTGGTCTCATCAGACCAAAGGACAGATATCCACCGGTCTAATGTCCATTGCTCGTGTTTCTTGGCCCGAGCAAGTCTCTTCTTCTTATTGGTGTCCTTTGTAGTGGTTTCTTTGCAGCAATTCGTCCATGAAGGCCTGATTCACGCAGTATTCTCTGAACAGTTGATGTTGAGATGTGTCTGTTACTTGAAATCTGTGAAGCATTTATTTGGGATGCAATTTCTGAGGCTGGCAACTCTAATGAACTTATCCTCTGCAGCAGAGGTAACTGTGGGTCTTCCTTTCCTGTGGCGGTCCTCATAAGAGCCAGTTTCATCATAGCGCTTGATGGTTTTTGTGACTGCACTTGAAGAAACTTTCAAAGTTCTTGACATTTTCCAGATTGACTGACCTTCATGTTTTAAAGTAATGATGGACTGTCGTTTCTCTTTGCTTATTTGAGCTATTCTTGCCATAAAATGGACTTGGTCTTTTACCAAATAGGCCTATCTTCTGTTTATCGCTCCTACCTTGTCACAACACAACTGATCGGCTCACATACATTAAGAAGGAAATAAATGACACAAATGAACTTTTAACAAGGCACACCTGTTAATAGAAATGCATTCCAGGTGAATACCTCATGAAGCTGGATGTGAATGCCAAGTGTGCAAAGTTGTCCTCAAGGCAAAAGGTGGCAACTTCGAAGAATCTCAAATATAAAATATATTTACATTTGTTTAACACTTTGTTTGGTTACTACTTCATTGTTCTGAAGTCTTCACTATCATTCTACAATGTAGAAAATAGTAAAAAAAGAAAAACCCTTGAATGAGTAGGTGTGTCCAAACTTAAAACTGGTACTGTATATCAACGAATTGGCTAGGGCACTAGAACAGTCTGCAGCACACGGCCTCAACCTACTAGAATCTGAAGTCAAATGTCTACTGTTTGCTGATGATCTGGTGCTTCTGTCCCCAACCAAGGAGAGCCTACAGAAGCATCTAGATCTTCTGCACATATTCTGTCAGACCTGGGCCCTGACAGTAAATCTCAGTAAGACAACAATAATGGTGTTACAAAAAAGGTCCAATTGCCAGGACCACGAATACAAATTCCATTTAGACACTGTTTCCCTAGAGCACACAAAAAACTATACATAACTCAACCTAAACATCAGCACCTCAGGTAACTTCCACAAAGCTGTGAACGATCTGAGAGACAAGGCAAGAAGGGCCTTCTATGCCATCAAAAGGAACTTAAAATTCGACATACCAATTAGGATCTGGCTAAAAATACTTGAATCAGTTATACAGTGGCTTGCGAAAGTATTCACCCCCTTGGCATTTTTCCTATTTTATTGCCTTACAACCTGGAATTAAAATATATTTTTGTGGGGTTTGTATCATTTGATTTACACAACATGCCTACCACTTTGAAGATGCAAAATATTTTTTCTTGTGAAACAAACAAGAAATAAGACAAAAAAAATGAAAACTTGAGCATGCGTAACTATTCACCCCCTAAGTCAATACTTTCCAGCAATTACAGCTGCAAGTCTCTTGGGGCATGTCTCTATAAGCTTGGCACATCTAGCTACTGGGATTTTTGCCCATTCTTCAAGAAACAACTGCTCCAGCTCCTTCAAGTTGGATGGGTTCCACTGGTGTACAGCAAGTCATACCACAGATTCTCAATTGGATTGAGGTCTGAGCTTTGACTAGGCCATTCCAAGACATTTAAATGTTTCCCCTTAAACCACTTGAGTGTTGCTTTAGCAGTATGCTTAGGGTCATTGTCCTGCTGGAAGGTGAACCTCCATCCCAGTCTCAAATCTCTGGAAGACTGAAACAGGTTTCCCTCAAGAATTTCCCTGTATTTAGCGCCATTCATCATTCCTTCAATTCTGACCAGTTTCCCAGTCCCTGCCGATGAAAAACATCCCCAGAGCATGATGCTGCCACCACCATGCATCACTGTGGGGATGGGGTTTACAGGGTGATGAGAGGTGTTGGGTTTTCACCAGACATAGCGTTTTCCTTGATGGCCAAGGTACCAGAGTACCTTCTTCCATATGTTTGGGGAGTCTCCCACATGCCTTTTGGCGAACACCAAACGTGTTTGCTTATTTTTTTCTTTAAGCAATGGCTTTTTTCTGGCCACTCTTCCGTAAAGCCCAGCTCTGTGGAGTGTACAGCTGAAAGTGGTCCTATGGACAGATACTCCAATCTCCGCTGTGGAGCTTTGCAGCTCCTTCAGGGTTATCTTTGGTTTCTTTGTTGCCTCTCTGATGAATGCCCTCCTTACCTGGTCCATGAGTTTTGGTGGGCGGCCCTCTCTTGGCAGGTTTGTTGTGGTGCCATATTCTTTCCATTTTTTGATAATGGATTTAATGGTGCTCCATGGGATGTTCAAAGTTTCTGATATTTTTTTATATCCCAACCCTGATCTGTACTTCTCCACAACTTTGTCCCTGACCTGTTTGGAGAGCTCCTTGGTTTTCATGGTGCCGCTTGCTTGGTGGTGCCCCTTGCTTAGTGGTGTTGCAGACTCTGGGGCCTTTCAGAACAGGTGTATATATACTGAGATCATGTGACAGATCATGTGACACTTAGATTGCACACAGGTGGACTTTATTTAACTAATTGTGTGACTTCTGAAGGTAATTGGTTGCACCAGATCTTTTTTAGGGGCTTCATAGCAAAGGGATAGCATAGCATAGCAAATACAGTTGAAGTCGGACGTTTACACACACCTTAGCCAAATATATTTAAACTCAGTTTTTCACAATTCCTGACATTTAATCCAAGTAAAAATGCCCTGTTTTAGGTCAGTTAGGATCACCACTTTATTTTAAGAATGTGAAAGGTCCGAATAATGGTAGAGACTTATTTCAGCTTTTATTTCTTTCATCACATTCCCAGTGGGTCAGAAGTTTGCATACACTCAATTAGTATTTGGTAGCATTGCCTTTAAATTGTTTAACGTGGGTCAAACATTTTGGGTAGCCTTCCACAAGCTTCCCACAATAAGTTGGGTGAATTTTGGCCCATTCCTCCTGACAGAGCTGGTGTAACTGAGTCAGGTTTGTAGGCCTCCTTGCTCGCACACGCTTTTTCAGTTTTGCCCACAAATTGTCTATAGGATTGAGATCAGGGCTTTGTGATGGCCACTCCAATACCTGGACTTTGTTGTCCTTAAGCCATTTTGCCACAACTTTGGAAGTATGCTTGGGGTCATAGTCCATTTGGAAGACCCATTTGCGACCAAGCTTGAACTTCCTGACTGATGTCTTGAGATGTTGCTTGAATATATCCACAGAATGTTCCTGCCTCATGTTGCCATCTATTTTGTGAAGTGCACCAGTCCCTTCTGCAGCAAAGCACCCCCACAACATGATGCTGCCACCCCCGTGCTTCACGGTTGGGATGGTGTTCTTCGACTTGCAAGCCTTCCCCTTTTTCCTCCAAACATAACGATGGTCATTATGTCCAAACAGTTCTATTTTTGTTTCATCAGACCAGAGGACACTACAATCTTTGTCCCCATGTGCAGTTCAAACCGTAGTCTGGCTTTTTTATGGCGGTTTTGAAGCAGTGGCTTCTTACTTGCTGAGTGGCCTTTCAGGTTATGCCAATATAGGACTCGTTTTAATGTGGATATATATACTTTTGTACCTGTTTCCTCCAGCATCTTCACAAGGTCCTTTGCTGTTGTTCTGGGATTGATTTGCACTTTTTGCACCAAAGTACGTTCATCTCTAGGAGACAGAATGCGTCTCCTTCCTGAGCGGTATGACGGCCGCGTGGTCCCATGGTGTTTATACTTGCGTACTATTGTTTGTACAGATGAGCGTGGTACCTTCAGGCATTTGGAAATTGCTCCCAAGGATGAACCAGACTTGTGGAGGTCTACAATTCTTTTTCTGAGGTCTTGGCTGTTTTCTTTTGATTTTCCCATGATGTCAAGCAAAGAGGCATTGAGTTTGAAAGTAGGCTTTGAAATACATCCACAGGTACACCTCCAATTGACTCAAATTATGTCAGTTAGCCTATCAGAAGCTTCTAAAGCCATGACATAATTTTCTGGAATTTTCCAAGCTGTTTAAAGGCACAGTCAACTTAGTGTATGTAAACTTCCTACCCACTGGAATTGTGATTCAGTGAATTACAAGTGAAATAATCTGTCTGTAAACAATTGTTGGAAAAATTACTTGTGTCATGCACAAAGTAGATGACCTAACCGACTTGCCAAAACTGTAGTTTGTTAACAAGACATTTGTGGAGTGGTTGAAAGAATAGTTTTAACCGACTTCAACTGTACATATAGTATGCACACACGACTTTTCCATATTTTTTTTTCATAATTTTTTTAAACAAGTAATTTTTTTCACTTCACCAATTTGGACTATTTTGTGTATGTCCATTACATGAAATCCAAATAAAAATCTATTTAAATTACAGGTTGTAATGCAACAAAATAGGAAAAACGCCAAGGGGGATGAATACTTTTGCAAGGCATTGTAGAACCCTGTGCCCTTTATGATTGTGAGGTCAGGGGTATGCTCACTAACCAAGAATTCTGCCAAAATATCCTCAGTGTACAACGTAAAAAAACAAATAATGCATGCAGAGCAGAATTCGGCCGATATCCGCTAATTATCACAATCCAGAAAAGAGACGTTAAATTCTACAACCACCTAAAAGGAAGTGATTCACAAACTTTCCATAACAATGCCATCACCTACAGAGAAATGAACCCGGAGAAGAGCCCACGAAGCAAGCTGGTCCTGGGGCTCTGTTCACAAACACAAACAGACCCCACAGAGCCCCAGGACAGCAACACAATTAGACCCAACCAAATCATGAGAAAACAAAAAGAGAATTACTTGACACATTGGAAAGAATTTACAAAAAAAACTGAGCAAACTAGAATGCCATTTGGCCCTAAACAGAGAGTACACAGCGACAGGATACCTAAAATTAAGGAAATCTTTGACTATGTAGACTCAGTGAGCATAGTCTTGCTATTGAGAAAGGCAGCTGAAGGCAGACCTGGCTCTCAAGAGAAGACAGGCTATGTGCATACTGCCCACAAAATGAGGTGGATACTGAGCTGCACTTCCTAACCTCCTGCCAAATGTAAAACCATATTAGAGACACATATTTCCCTCAGATTACACAGACCCACAAAGAATTTGAAAACAAATTAAATTTGATAAACTCCCATACATATTGGGTGAAATACCACAGTGTGTAATCAGAGCAGCAAGATCTGTGACCTGTTGTCACAAGAAAAGGTCAACCAGTGAAGAACAAACACCATTGTAAATACAACCTATTTGCACATCATTACAACAATGTATATATTCTTTTGGAACTTTTTGTAAACTTTTGTAATGTTTCCTGTTAATTATTTATTGTTTATTTCTCTTTTGTTTGTTATGTATTTTACTTGCTTTGGCAATGTAAACATATGTTTCCCATGCCAATAAAGAGAGAGAGAGAGAGAGAATGCTATTTGGCCCTAAACAGAGAGTACACAGTGGCAGAATACCTGACCACTGTGACTGACCCAAACTTAAGGAAAGCTTTGACTATGTACAGACTCAGTGAGCATAGCCTTGCTATTGAGAAAGGCCGCCGTAGGCAGACATGGCTCTCAAGAGAAGACAGGCTATGTGCACACTGCCCACAAAATGAGGTGGAAACTGAGCTGCACTTCCTAACCTCCTGCCCAATGTATGACCATATTAGAGAGACATATTTCCCTCAGATTACACAGATCCACAAAGAATTCGAAAACAAATCCAATTTTGATAAACTCCCATATCTACTGGGTGAAATTCCACAGTGTGCCATCACAGCAGCAAGATTTGTGACCTGTTGCCACAAGAAAAGGGCAACCAGTGAAGAACAAACACCACTGTAAATACAACCCATATTTATGTTTATTTATTTTAACTTGTGTGCTTTAACCATTTGTACATTGTTACAACACTGCATATATATAATATGACATTTGTAATGTCTTTATTGTTTTGAAACTTCTGTATGTGTAATGTTTACTGTTCATTTTTATTGTTTATTTGACTTTTGTATATTACCTACCTCACTTGCTTTGGCAATGTTAACACATGTTTCCCATGCCAATAAAGCCCCTTGAATTGAAATTGAATTGAATTGAGAGAGAGAGAGAGAGAGAGAGAGAGAGAGAGAGAGAGAGAGAGAGAGAGAGAGAGAGAGAGAGAGAGAGAGAGAGAGAGAGAGAGAGAGAGAGAGAGAGAGAGAGAGAGAGAGAGAGAGAGAGAGAGAGAGAGAGAGAGAGAGAGAGAGAGAAAGAGAGAGAGAGAGAGAACGAGAGAGAGAACGAGAGAGAGAGTGTGTGTGCTCTAGCCAACACTTAAGTAATTTCATACATTTCTTCAAAAAATATTTTTACAAATATCAGTGGTATCTTTTCTCACTAGGGACATACTGAAGGATTTGACCACCCAGAGCTACACCCTATACAGTAGCTGCTTAGACCATGTGAATGAACTGGATGATCTGCTGGAGAACAGATCTGTGCACGAGGTCAGCTGTAGAAACAGAAGACAGAGGAAGCCAAGGTGGCAGCGGTCTCTAGATTCCTATGTTGACTCAAGCTCAGGTTATAGCCTTACTACTGAATATGACTCTGAATTTGACTCTTTCCTCGACACGGCAAGTGAACTGGATACAACGGGAAAACCTTCATTTTCCTCCAAATGTCATGTCGAGTTACCGTCTGACTGCAAACAGTGCAGGTCTATGCACCTGTGTAACAACGATGGTGGCAGGTGCGTCGACATCAGGGTGGACACTCCAGATTCCAGAAACGAAACCACCACCAGCAGTAAGACTGAGGACAGCTTTTGGCCTCTGAGCATTATGGGGTCATCTGATTATATCAGCTCATTTAACTCCTGGTCCTCCCTCAGCTCCTCAACATCCAGTCTATCCACTCTTGTGTCTGTAAGATCTGAGATGAGTGAAGTGATCCATGCTCCACCAGTGGTTTCCAAGGATGAGCCATGCTCTACTAACAAAGGTCCTGCTGGCAGGTCAGAGTTGAATAACCCACTGCCTGTAGAATTGCAGGGGATGCACAGTCTAGAGAACAGTATCTGGAAAGAGGCCACAAAGAGGATTCCTGAGCTTGTTTTCAATGTTGAAGAGGAAAAAAATCGTACTATGGTGTGTGACAAAGTTACAGATCCCGAACAGCAAAATGCAAAGACACCATTTCAAAAAAGTCTTGCAATGTTTGAATATCTTATCAAAATCAAGGAAAATTCTTTTGGCAAATTATCAAAAATGAACTCTACTGATATATCCCGGGTAGCCTTCAATGATCAGAAAGATCAGAAACGGGAAAAGATGGACCTCTTGTCTAAGCCACAGGGAAATGCTTGTCCTAACAGGTTAGTGAAGAAGCTAGTCGGACCAGGTATTCGCATCCCTATACCCAGAGTGAAACATGTTTTATTCATGGCAAAGGCATCCATTCAACTTCTTGAGATGAACCTGAAACAGAAACGTTTGGCAAATGTATTGGGAGCGCCCACCATCTTCAGCAAGTCCATGGAACTGATCACACCCAAAGAAACTTCTCAGCCTAAGGAAGTGACATCATCAGAGGTAGAGTTGGAATTGAATTGCTCTAAGACACTTTTCATCAGCAAAGAAATGAGAGACAAGCTAGAGTTCCACATCAAACGCAAGAAAATCCAACACCTCTGGGGTCTGCCTCATGTGGTGACAAAGTCTATTGATGCCCTTATTCCCAAGGCACCAAAGATAGACCGTAGCAGAGTTTCCCCAAAGCCCAAGTATGACATAGAGGTGATGACAAGTGACTTGCCATTTTTGACTGACGAACAGAAAGAGGCTTTAGAGGGCAATGTGAGGAAAAAGAAGGCTCACAAAAACTGGGGTTACCCAAAACGGATAATGGACTCTCTGAAGGCATTTGAGGTTCCTGAGGGTGTGGCCAAAGACCTGTACAAGAGACATCGCCCTGGACCCGAAGTCCAACACCCCCGAGCGGCCTCTAAGGTTAAGGATATCCCTGTGGAGCCCAAAGAGCCTCAGACATCAGCTACATCCAAAACCAACGACCTCAAAGAAATGAGTAATAAACAACAGAACAACTCCCATAGCCTATCAGAATCTAGCACCGCTGAGACTCAAGAAAGAGGATTTCCCAAAGTCACTTTTGTGCCTTTTTCTAAGAAGTGTTTCCTTTCCGAGTATCCAGTACTCACAACGTGTTTGAAATGTGGATCCAATCTAAATAAATATTCACTACACAAAGGCTCCAACGTGCACAGAGAGTTGTTAGCAAGGAGCACAGAAGGGGAGGGAAGAGACAATGCATCCCCATCTCCACAGACACAGACTACCTGTCTGTCAGAGCAGCCATCAGTGTCAACTAGCAGACCCTGCAGGAAGGAACATATTTTGTATCACTGTGAGTACCAACATAAACAATTTACTCTATGGCTGATACAATGCAATGTTATCATTCGAAGATATTTGCCCTTTAGTAATAATTTCTTATTTTCCCTCAACAGGAGTCCTGAAGGAAGAAAAGTGTATTTCCCTCAACAGGAGTCCTCTTTCTGAAGAAATAATAATGTATTTTGACCAAAATCAAATAAATACAGATATTATTATTTTGCATTTATCCCTTAATTCTGTGCAATATTTTTAGGCGAGCTGGAGTAGTTTCAGAAAGTAAACACTAGGGGGACACATTCTCTTAGGATTTGAGCACTGATCTAAATGTACTAAATCAGATTTTAAAAAATGTTTTTACTTTACCTTTATTTAACTAGGCAAGTCAGTTAAGAACAAATTCTTATTTTCAATGACAGCCTAGGAATAGTGAGTTAACTGCCTTGTTCAGGGGTAGAACAACAGATTTTTACCTTGTCAGCTCAGGGATTCGATCTTGCAACCTTTCGGTGACTAGTCCAACGCTCTAACCACTAGGCAACCTGACGCCCCAAAAATATAATATAAGATATAAACTCTCCTACAAATGTATTTGGACAGCAGTGCTTGACTTGGACCGAAATAGGTACCGGTACTCATTTTGGGTGCCAGTACTGTTTATATTTAGGTGCAGGAGCTCCACAATACTTTGGAGTTAAACAGTGCTTAATTTGTAAATCGGGAGGCAAGAACATAAAGTAAGCACGAGAGGGAGGTGACCTGGAGAGCTCTGAGGTACCGGAACATCACCTTTATAATAAAGCATTGCATGCATATCATTGCATTTGTGAAGTGGTCTAGACTAGAGGAGTGGAGGTATATAAATTCAACTTGTAAAGTGTTGGCCCCATGTTTTATTAGCAGAAATAAAAGATCCCAGAATTTTTCCAAATGCACAAAAAGCGTATTTCTCTCAAATGTGGTGCACACATTTGTTTACATCCCTGCTAGTGAGCATTTTTCCTTTGCCAAGATAATCCATCCACCTGACAGGTGTGGCATATCAAGAAGCTGATTAAACATCATGATCATTACACAGATGTCTCAAGTTTTGAGGGAGCATGCAATTGGCATGCTGACTGCAGGAATGTCTACCAGAGCTGTTGCCAGAGAATTAAATGTTTATTTCTTGTAAAACAAATGTAAATGTAAAACAAAAAAAAACAAAAAAGAATTTGGTGTAACAGTTTTGTTACCGTCCCTCTCCTCGCCCCTACCTGGGCTCGAACCAGAGACACTCTGCACACATCAACAACTGCCGCACACGAAGCATCGTTACCTATCGCTTCACATAAGCCGCGGCCTTTGCACACAGGTTTGGCAGTATGTCCAACTGGCCTCACAACCGCAGACCACGTGTAACACGCCAGCCCAGGACATCCACATGCGGCATCTTCCCCTGCAGGGTCGTCTGAGACCAGCCACCTGGACAGCTGATAAAACTGCAGAGTATTTCTGTCTGTAATAAAGCACTTTTGTGAGAAAAACTCATTTTGATTGGCTGGGCCTGGTTCGCAAGTAGGTGGGCCACCATAGCTGCACCCCTGCCCAGTCATGTAACTCAGTAAAATCGTTAAAATTGTCGCATGTTGCATTTATGTTTTTGTTCAGTATAAAAGGAGAGAGATAGGATTTTGGCACGAGTGCATCGGCCATCGCCGGTGAGTGATCATTGGCTTAGTCTGAGCAACTGAAAAGCTTTTTTAGGACTATAATTTTCCCCTCATATTGTACAATATGTGTTTCTCCTCCACACATTTAGGACTAGGCTATTGATGGATTCAAGACTAGGTCGTTTTTAATGATCTCACATTTTCAGTTTGTCAGTGTCAAAGTAGCCTGACATTATAATAATTTGTGCGGTATTAAAAAATATTCTGCTAAAATCTCCAGTCATGTAAAATGAAATAGAATTGCATGAAATGCGTTTATAAAAGGCCCAATTTTCCAACTAAAACACAATGCAAATGCATCCAACAAGTTTGTAGAGTCACAAGCTTGGTGCAGTCATTGCGTGCTAGGAATATGGGACCAAATACTAAACTTTTGACTAAAATGAATACACTATAAGTGAATTTGTCCAAATACTTATGACACCTTCAAATAGGGGGACTAGATATATAAAGTGCTTTCATTTCTAAAGGTAAAACAGATAGGCCAATGTATGAAAATATCCTCAAATAAAAGGTGACATTCTGTACTGTCCTCTCTGTAAAATATTTGATCTCAAATCCAAAAAGCTGGACTATAGAACCAAATTAAACGTTTTAGCTTCCCTGTCCAAATAAATATGTAGGGGAGTATAGCTCAACCCCAAGCAAACTAGCATTGCTAATGTCTAATTTCCTCGAGACCTATTTGCGCAACAAGAAATTTGGGCAATGAGATAGCAGTGTGTCTGTTACATAATACAAGATATATGATAGAGACCTAGGTGGACATTCCTTTTTTGTATGATGTTGAGCAATTGGGAAAGTACAGTATCAGATTCAGAGCATATGACTTGTGTGTGCTGACTGAGTATTTGCAGGCATTCAGTGTCCCCAGCCCCTGGAATGGTAAGCAACACTGCCAGATCTCCTGGGGAAACATTAGGTGGCAGCTCTTACAGCAAGCTGCATCAGTTTCTTAATGTGAATAGACAGTCATGAATCCTTAACACCTCTGACTAGGGACAAAACCATTACGTGTGACTAGGTTGATAACTAATATTTACTAACCACCCCCAAGCCAAGGTCAAACAAGCCCTTTACTCAGGTATCGGCCTTGTATCTGTTAAAGAGCCATTTACAGTAGAATGCTGGCTGGGGGTGGTCAAATTACTTCAGCCTTGGTCAAGAGATAAACTGGTAGAGTAAAACTATGGTGATTGTGCCAGTTAACAAGTGACAACATGCTGCAGATGGTTCAGCAGTTACTTCCTTGAATTGGCCCCAAGGCATCTACAGTGCCTTCAGAAAGTATTCATACCCCTTGACTTATTCCACATTTGTTGTGTTACAGCCTGAATTCAAAATGGATTAAATACATCGTTTTTTTCATCTACACACAATACCCATAATGACAACGTGAAAACATGTTTTTAGAAATGTTTGCAAATTTATTGAAAAGGAAATACAGAAATCTCTCATTTACATAACTATTCAGTATTCACGCCCCTGAGTCAATACTTTGTAGATGCACCTACAGCTGTGAGTCTTTCTGGGTAAGTCTCTAAGAGCTTTCTACACCTGGATTTATAAAATTATTTTCAAAAAGTGTCAAGCTCTGTAAAATTGGTTGTTGATCATTGCTAGACAACCATTTTCAGCTCTTGCCATAGATTTTCAAGTAGATTTAAGTCAAAACTGTAACTTGGCCAGTCAGGAACATTCACTGTCATCTTGGTAAGCAACTCCAAGGTAGATTTGGCCTTGTGTTTTAGGTTACTGTCCTGCTGAAAGGTGAATCCAACTCCCAGTGTCTGTTGGAAAGGAGACTGAACCAGGTTTTCCTCTAGGATTTTGCCTGTACTTAGCTCCATTTCATTTATTTTTCATCCTGAAAATGTCCCCAGTCCTTAATAGTTACAAGCATACCCATAACATGATGCAGCCACCACGATGCTTGAATATATGGAGAGTGGTACTCAGTGTTGTGTGTTGTAATGTTTTGTTTTTGCCCAAAGCATAACACTTTGCATTCAGGACAAAAAGGGAATTGCTTGGCCACAATTTTTGCAGTATTACTTTAGTGCCTTGTTGCAAACAGGATGCATGTTTTGGAAAAATAATATTCTGCATTGTAGAGTAACTACAATGTTGTTGACCCATCCTCAGTTTTTTCCTATCACAGTCATTAAACTCTGTAATTGGCCTCATGGTGAAATCCCTGAGCGGTTTCCTTCCTCTTCGGCAACTGAGTTAGGAAGGACGCTTTTATCTTTGTAGTGACTGGGTGTATTGACACACCATCCAAAGTGTAAATACACTGAACAAAAATATAAACGCAACATGCAACAATTTCAAAGATTTTACTGAGTTACAGTTCGTATGAAGAAATCAGTCAATTTAAATAAATTCAAGGGCGCAGCCATAGGTGAGCCTGGGAGGGTATAGGCCCACCCACTTGAGAGCCAGGCCCAGCCAATCAAACTGAGTTTTTTCCCACGAAAGGGATTTATTACAGACAGAAATCTGATCTGCGGTTGTGAGGCCGGTTGGACATACTGCAGAATTCTCTAAAACAACGTTGGAGGCAGTTTATAGTAGAGAAATTAACATAAAATTATCTGGCAGCAGCTCTGGTGGACATTCCTGCTGTCAGCATGCCAACTGAACGCTACCTCAATACTTGAAACATCTGTGGCATTGTGTTGTGTGACAAAACTGCACATTTTAGAGTGGCCTTTTATTGTCTCCAGCACCCGTGTAATGGTCATGCTGTCTAATCAGCTTCTTGATATGCCACATGTCAGATGGATGGATTATCTTGGCAAAGGAGAAATCCTCACTAACAGGGATGTAAACAAATTTGTGCACAAAATTTGTGACAAATAAGCTTTTTTGTGCACATGGACATTATCTGGGATTTTTTGTTTCAGCTCATGAAACATGGGACCAACACTTTACATGTTGCGTTCATATTTTTGTACAGTATAATAACTTCACCATTCTCAAAGGTGTAACGGCAGCCTTCCTTCTCTTCGTCTGAAGAGGAGGTGTAGCAGGGATCGGACCAAGACGCAGCGTAGTTCGTGTTCAACATGTTTAATAAAAGACGATAAACGTGAACACTACACAAATACAAAATAACAAACGTGGCAAAACCGAAACAGTCCTATCTGGTGCAGAGAACACAAAGACAGAAGACAACCAACCACAAACCCCAACACAAAACAAGCTACCTAAATATGGTTCCCAATCAGAGACAATGACTAACACCTGCCTCTGATTGAGAACCATATCAGGCCATACATAGCAACGGACAAACTAGACACACAACATAGAATGCCCACTCAGCTCACGTCCTGACCAACACTAAAACAAAAAAAACACAAAAGAACTATGGTCAGAACGTGACAAAAGGGATATTTAATGTCTGCTTTTTAATTTATTTACCCATCTACTAATAGGTGCCCTTTGTTGCGAGGCATTGGAATACCTCCCTGGTCTTTGTGGTTGAATCTGTTTTTGAAATTCAGGGACTGTACAGTCGTGGACAAAAGTTTTGAGAATGACACAAATATTAATTTTCACAAAGTCTGCTGCCTCAGTTTGTATGATGGCAATTTGCATATACTCCAGAATGTTATGAAGAGTGATCAGATGAATTGCAATTAATTGCAAAGTCCCTCTTTGCCATGCAAATGAACTGAATCCCCAAAAAACATTTCCACTGCATTTCATCCCTGCCACAAAAGGACCAGCTGACATCATGTCAGTGATTCTCTCGTTAACACAGGTGTGAGTGTTGAAGAGGAAGCTGGAGATCACTCTGTCATGCTGATTGAGTTCGAATAACAGACTGGAAGCTTCAAAAGGAGGGTGGTGCTTGTTCATTGTTCTTCCTCTGTCAACCGTGGTTTCCTGCAAGGAAACACGTGCCGTCATCATTGCTTTGCACAAAAAGGGCTTCACAGGCAAGGATATTGCTCCCAGTAAGATTGCACCTACAGTGGGGAGAACAAGTATTTGATACACTGCCGATTTTGCAGGTTTTCCTACTTAAAAAGCATGTAGAGGTCTGTAATTTCTATCATAGGTACACTTCAACTGTGAGAGACGGAATCTAAAACAAAAATCCCGAAAATCACATTGTATGATTTTTAAGTAATTAATTAGCATTTTATTGCATGACATAAGTATTTGATACATCAGAAAAGCAGAACTTAATATTTGGTACAGAATCCTTTGTTTGCAATTACAGAGATCATACGTTTCCTGTAGTTCTTGACCAGGTTTGCACACACTGCAGCAGGGATTTTGGCCCACTCCTCCATACAAACCTTCTCCAGATCCTTCAGGTTTCGGGGCTGTCGCTGGGCAATACGGACTTTCAGCTCCCTCCAAAGATTTTCTATTGGGTTCAGGTCTGGAGACTGGCTAGGCCACTCCAGGACCTTGAGATACTTCTTACGGAGCCACTCCTTAGTTGCCCTGGCTGTGTGTTTCGGGTCGTTGTCATGCTGGAAGACCCAGCCACGACCCATCATCAATGCTCTTACTGAGGGAAGGAGGTTGTTGGCTAAGATCTCGCAATACATGGCCCCATCCATCCTCCCCTCAATACGGTGCAGTCGTCTTGTCCCCTTTGCAGAAAAGCATCCCCAAAGAATGATGTTTCCACCTCCATGCTTCACGGTTGGGATGGTGTTCTTGGGGTTGTACTCATCCTTCTTCTTCCTCCAAACACGGCGAGTGGAGTTTAGACCAAAAAGCTCTATTTTTGAATCATCAGACCACATGACCTTCTCCCATTCCTCCTCTGGATCATCCAGATGGTCATTGGCAAACTTCAGACGGGCCTGGACATGCGCCTGCTTGAGCAGGGGGACCTTGTGTGCGCTGCAGGATTTTAATCCATGACGGCGTAGTGTGTTACTAATGGTTTTCTTTGAGACTGTGGTCCCAGCTCTCTTCAGGTCATTGACCAGGTCCTGCCGTGTAGTTCTGGGCTGATCCCTCACCTTCCTCATGATCATTGATGCCCCACGAGGTGAGATCTTGCATGGAGCCCCAGACCGAGGATGATTGACCATCATCTTGAACTTCTTCTATTTTCTTCTATTTTCTAATAATTGCGCCAACAGTTGTTGCCTTCTCACCAAGCTGCTTGCCTATTGTCCTGTAGCCCATCCCAGCCTTGTGCAGGTCTACAATTTTATCCCTGATGTCCTTACACAGCTCTCTGGTCTTGGCCATTGTGGAGAGGTTGGAGTCTGTTTGATTGAGTGTGTGGACAGGTGTCTTTTATACAGGTAACGAGTTCAAACAGGTGCAGTTAATACAGGTAATGAGTGGAGAACAGGAGGGCTTCTTAAAGAAAAACTAACAGGTCTGTGAGAGCCGGAATTCTTACTGGTTGGTAGGTGATCAAATACTTATGTCATGCAATAAAATGCAAATGAATTACTTAAAAATCATACAATGTGATTTTCTGGATTTTTGTTTTAGATTCCGTCTCTCACAGTTGAAGTGTACCTATGATAAAAATTACAGACCTCTACATGCTTTGTAAGTAGGAAAACCTGCAAAATCGGCAGTGTATCAAATACTTGTTCTCCCCACTGTAAATCAACCATTTATCGGATCATCAAGAACTTCAAGGAGAGTGGTTCAATTGTTGTGAAGAAGGCTTCAGGGCGCCCAAGAAAGTCCAGCAAGCGCCAGGACCGTCTCCTAAAGTTGATTCAGCTGCGGGATCGGGGCACCACCAGTACAGAGCTTGCTCAAGAATGGCAGCAGGCAGGTGTGAGTGCATCTGCACGCACAGTGAGGCAAAGACTTTTGGAGGATAGCCTGGTGTCAAGAAGGACAGCAAAGAACCCACTTCTCTCCAGGAATAACATCAGGGACAGACTGATATTCTGCAAAAGGTACAGGGATTGGACTGCTGAGGACTGGGGTACTGGAGTCATTTGGAGTCATTTTCTCTGATGAATCCCCTTTCTGATTGTTTGGGGCATCCGGAAAAAAGCTTGTCCGGAGAAGACAAGGTGTGTCATGCCAACAGTAAAGCATCCTGAGACGATTCATGTGTGGGGTTGCTTCTCAGCCAAGGGAGTTGGCTCACTCACAATTTTGCCTAAGAACACAGCCATGAATAAAGAATGGTACCAACACATCCTCCGAGAGCAAATTCTCCCAACTATCCAGGAACAGTTTGGTGACGAACAATGCCTTTTCCAGCATGATGGAGAACCTTTCCAAAAGGCAAAAGTGATAACTAAGTGGCTCGGGGAACAAAACATCGATAGATTGGGTCCATGGCCAGGAAACTCCCCAGACCTTAATCCCATTGAGACCTTGTGGTCAAACCTCAAGAGGCGGGTGGAATATCAAAACCCCACAAATTCTGACAAACTCCAAGCATTGATTATGCAAGAAGGGGCTGCCATCAGTCAGGATGTGGCCCAGAAGTTAATTGACGGTATGCCAGGGCAGATTGCAGAGGTCTTGAAAAAGAAGGGTCAACACTGCAAATATTGACTCTTTGCATCAACTTCATGTAATTGTCAATAAAAGCCTTTGACACTTATGAAAAGCTTGTAATTATACTTCAGTATTCCATAGTAACATCTGGCAAAAATATCTAAAGACACTGACGCAGCAGACTTTGTGAAAATAAATATTTGTGTAATTCTCAAAACTTTTGGCCACGACTGTACAGTATATACAGTTGCCGTCGGAAGTGTACATACACCTTAGCCAAATACATTTAAACTCAGTTTTTCACAATTCCTGACATTTAATCCTAGTAAAAATTCCCTGTGTTAGGTCAGCTAGGCCCACCACTTTATTTTCAGAATGTGAAATGTCAGAATAATAGTAGAGAGAATTATTTATTTCAGCTTTTATTTCTTTCATCACATTCCCAGTGGGTCAGAAGTTTACATACACTCAATTAGTATTTGGTAGCATTGCCTTTAAATTGTTTAACTTGGGTCAAACATTTCAGGTAGCCTTCCACAAGCTTCCCACAATAAGTTGGGTGAATTTTGGCCCATTCCTCCCGACAGAGCTGGTGTAAATGAGTCAGGTTTGTAGGCCTCCTTGCTCGCACACGCTTGTTCAGTTCTACCCACAAATTTTCTATGGGATTGAGGTCAGGGCTTTGTGATGGCCACTCCAATACCTGGACTTTGTTGTCCTTAAGCCATTTTGCCCGTGCTTCACGGTTGGGATGGTATTCTCCAGCTTGCAAGCCTCCCCCTTTTTCCTCCAAACATAACGATGGTCATTAATAATGGCCAAACAGTTATATTTTTGTTTCATCAGACCAGAGGACATTTCTCCAAAAACGTACGATCTTTGTTCACATGTACAGTTGCAAACCGTAGTCTGGCATTTTTATGGCGGTTTTGAAGCAGTGGCTTCTTCCTTGCTGAGTGGCCTTTCAGGTTATGTCGATATAGGACTCGTTTTACTGTGGATATAGATACTTTTGTACCTGTTTCCTCCAGCATCTTCACAAGGTCCTTTGTTGTTGTTCTGGGATTGATTTGCACTTTTTGCACCAAAGTACGTTCATCTCTAGGAGACAGAACGCGTCTCCTTCCTGAGCGGTATGACGGATGCGTGGTCCCATGATGTTTATACTTGCGTACTATTGTTTGTACAGATGATCTTGGTACCTTCAGGCATTTGGAAATTGCTCTCAAGGATGAACCAGACTTGTGGAGGTCTACAACTTTTTTCTGAGGTCTTGGCTGATTTCTTTTGATTTTCCCATGATGTCAAGCAAAGAGGCACTGAGTTTGAAGGTAGGCCTTGAAATACATCCACAGGTACACCTCCAATTGACTGAAATGATGTCAATTAGTCTATCAGAAGCTTCTAAAGCCATGACATATTTTTCTGGAATTTTCCAAGCTGTTTAAAGGCACAGTCAACTTAGTGTATGTAAACTTCTGACCCACTGGAATTGTGATACAGTGAATTATAAGTGAAATAATCTGTCTGTAAACAATTGTTGGAAAAAATTACTTGTGTCATGCACAAAGTCGATGTCCTAACCGACTTGACAAAAATCTAGTTTATTAACAAGAAATTTGTGGATTGGTTGAAAGACGAGTTTTAATGACTCCAACCTAAGTGTATGTAAACTTCCGACTTCAACTGTATATGAAAGTAGGTGGAAAGCCCTTGAAATTAGTGTATTCGGCTATTTCAGACACACGTTGCTGACAGGGGTATAAAATCGAGCACACAGCCATGCAATCTCCATAGACAAACATTGGCAGTAGAATGGCCTTACTAAAGAGCTCAGTAACTTTCAACAAGGCACCATCATAGGATGCTACCTTTCCAACAAGTCAGTTCGTCAAATTTCTGCACTGCTAGAGCTGCCCCAGTGAACTGTAAGTGCTGCTACTGTGAAGTGGACACATCTAGAAGCAACAACAGCTCAGCCACAAAGTTGTTGGCCACACGAGCTCACAGAACGGGACCACTAAGTGCTGAGGCACATAAAAATCTTCTGTCCTCGGTTGCAACACTCACTACCGAGTTCCAAACTGCCTCTGGAAGCATTGTCAGCACAAGAGCTGTTCGTCGGGAGCTTAATGAAATGGGTTTCCATAGCTGAGCAGCCGCACACAAGCCTAAGATTACCATGCGCAATGCCAAGTGTTGGCTGGAGTGGTGTAAAGCTCGCCGCCATTGGACTCTGGAGCAGTGGAAACAAGTTCTCTGGAGTGATGAATCACGCGTCAACATCTAGCAGTCCAACGGACAAATCTGGGTTTGGCGGATGCCAGGAGAACGCTACATACTCGAATGCATAGTATGAACTGTAAAGTTTGGTGGAGGATGAATAATGGTCTGGGGCTGGTTTTCATGGGTCGGGCTAGACCCCTTAGTTCCAGTTAAGGGAAATGTTAACGCTACAGCATACAATGACATTCTAGACAATTCTGTGCTTCCAACATTGTGGCAACAGTTTGGGGAAGGCCCTTTCCTGTTTCAGCATGACAATGCCCCTGTGTGCAGAAAGCGAGGTCCATACAGATATGGTTCGTCAAGATCGGTGTGGAAGAACTTGACTGGCCTGCACAGAGCCGACCTCAACCCCATCAAACACCTTTGGGATGAATTGAAACGCGGACTGCTCGACCTCAGTAATGCTCTTATGGCTAAATGGAAGTAAGTCCCCGCATCTAGTGGAAAACCTTCCAAGAAGACTAGAGGGTGTTATAACAAAGGGGCGGGACCAACTCCTTATTAATGCCCATGATTTCAGAATGAGATGTTCTACAAGGTGTCCACATACACAACCAAAAGAATGTGTGGGGTACAGAGATGAGGTAGTCATTGAAAAATCATGTTAAACACTATTAGTGCACATTTTCTCTTGAACCTATTTAAGCTTGCCATAACAAAGGAGTTGAATACTTGACTCAAGACTAACTTTTCATTTTAAATTAAAAACATAATTCCACTTTGACATTATGGGGTATTGTGTGTGGGCCAGTGAATTCACTCTCCTATTTAATACATTTTAAAATTCTGGCTGTAACAAACATTTTGACAAACTCAAGGGGTGTGCATTTTCTGAAGGCATTAAGTATTCTTAACCGAAGAAAAAAATAACAATTGTTCAAAGCATTTTTATTGTATCTTTAGAAAAACAAAATTCTGCAACAGTCAAATGTTGCTTTATGTGAACTGCAAAATCAGTCACATGGTACAGTAAAGTGCTTATTTAAAATCAATGTTTGTCTCTGATGTAATATGTACTTTCCAACATTTTTCCCCATCAATATTTTTGGGCTGGGAGAGGTTAAAAACAAGTATCAACAACACTCAAGAGAAGCCTCAAGGCTTGAGGATATCATAACCACATGGTAGAAAAACAAGTCTACATGTTACCTCCCTCAAACTCAACTATTTATAAAAATGTCAATGTTAAAATGCATTGCCGGTGGGCTACATTCAAATTGTGGGGAAGTGGATTATGACTGTCCAGTTGACTTATTAAAAAGGTCTTACAAAAAGCTAAAAAAAATTGTTTTTAAAGAGGCTAGGGATAGCTTGTATTCATTCTCTCCAAATAAAAGGCAGTCCAAAACTACTGCATTGGGTAAAAGTAGAAATGATTATGACTAATGTAACTCATACCTTAATTATATCTTAGAGTACTACCAAAGTCTTGATGCATTTCTGAGAATCCCAACCCTAACGAAACGTAGAGAGAAACATGTTTGATACTTTTTTTTTTAAGTAGAAACTGAATTGAATATGTATTTTCAAAACCCTAAAGACCACCTTACTTAGCTTAATGCTTTTGTTCAGATTCTTGATAGCAAGGTAGTTTCACAAACAAAGAAAACAGCTGCATATACAAATTCAAGTAAGTCTTACTATAAGACATTAAACCCCACAAAGATGCATTGGTAGGTTTCTTTAAAAGATTACAATCAGTGTCCTATTATCAGCATAATGGGCCATATGACTTCAAGGGAGGCATTTTTATTTATTCCCCCCCCCCAGAGTACCACACTGCGGTGCTGGCAACACCACATGGACATTCATGAGTTTAGGAGTTTTACTCTTTGAGAATGTGTGCTCGTGTCAAAAAACCCCAGGTCAAAACACTTGTTTTCATGACTTTTACCCTCTTTGGCAAATGGCTACAGTGTCTTGAGACCATCACCGTAAAATAATTGTTCAAATTTCAGAAAGAGCCTAACTTGTTTCCAAACAGATAGTTACCAACACTTTTCACATACAAAACAGTAAAAGCCTTCACTGGGCATTCATTATTTTGCTCCAGATACAAATAAATTTCATTAAAAAAAAAAAATCTTAAAAATAATGAAAACTTTCCCCATCCCACGTCCTCTCGTACATTCAACACTTAAAAAATAATCTTAGAATATAAAAACATCCGGTGTTCCACCTGAACGCCACATGCAGGTCGACATAAAAAACTAAAATATCAGTGGCACATTTAAACATTGACATGGAGTGAAACATTAGATAAAGTAAACTTTTTTTTAAAGAACTGATTATTTACAGCTACATGGCCTCAGAATACTTTTTTTCTTCGGAATGCTTTTCCATTTTGTATTTTGTATTTTTTTCCCAATAGTCTCCTTCACCATGTTTTATGCAAAGTTATGATGCAGTTTAGAATCATTCTGAGAGGGTGTGTCACATAATAAAGGACAGTATCAGGTTACCCCCTTAACGGAAAAGCCTGATTGGATTTGAAACCTGATCTCAGAACAAATACAATAGGTAAGTCACAGCGGCCAAAATGTGCTTTTCTAACCCTGCTATGCTTGACAGGTTATGACAGCCATGGCATACAATCACTTCACACTAACCAGCAGTCAAATTACTTAAGATGTATTAGATGTGAACAGCTAAATGGTCTGATAACAACAACTTAGTACACAACTCGGCATGGGGAAACAAATTTGCCATTTTTAAGCAAGGGTAGCGTCAGGCAAACCCCTTCAATATGTCAGCGGGGTATACATCTAAGCTGGATCAAGGAGTTAGCCAGCTAACGTGCCTAAATGTTCAGAAATTACTTTTTTTTAAAGAGAAGCTTGAAATGGGAAGTCTCATTAGCTAGGTTTCCATCCAATTGGCGACAGATTTATGTAAATATTCTGAAACTTTGCAGAAAAACAAATACGTGCATTTTCCCAGAGATGGGTTTCCATCAAGTTGACCTGTTGAGGATAAAAATGCTGTACGTGATGACGTAATGCACATAAAAATAACTTTTGCGGTTAAATTCCCATGTACCAAATACAAGTTTCCCTCGCATTTGCAACTGATGGTTTTGTCAACAAAATAAAAATGGTGTTGTATTGCAAATACGCCCACTGGTCTTGGTACATGTGCTCTAGTCAACAGCTTGCAGATAGAGTCCTTGTAGGATAGCCTACATGAGATTATGGACAAAATAGCAAGATGTGTCAAAAAGCAGCCAAGCACGATCATGTTTCCAGAATAAGACCCTCGATATTTATTGGAAAGGAGCAGACACTGCATGATCTTTCTCCACCTTGTGAAGTTAATCATAACTTATGTCATCTGTAGCCTAATAAACGGCATTCTTTGATCAGTCGTAGTGGGCGGACCACAACATATCGCATGACTCCAAGCTTACTACAATATGTTATATCAATATTTGCGCATAAAAAGGCATTTGCGTTGCCATCTCCTCACATAATTAATTGTACTGACAAATCTCACCTTGTCTATCATATTTTGTTTAAACATTTGTTAAAGTTCACCGACAAATTTGCCGTTTCCGTCAGGCCTGCCGTGACATTATCAGACATGCCATTTAAAAATCGCATAAAAAGTTGATGGAAACATGGTTAGTGACTAAACCAAAAAACATTATGTTTAGCTTATTTAATGAACAAAAAATCTAGTTATGGTTTTTAATCCAAGTTAGGTGGCTAATTTATTTATCCTGCCTTGTAGTATACCTGTCTGGTATCAAATTAGTTACATGCACCAAGAACTTTTGGTTGGTGCATAAAGCCTCTCTTGCAGAGGCAGGCGACACTAATGTAATTCAACCCCTATTGCGTTGTAGAAATTCAGGAGGAATGAATGTTGAATGATACATGGCCAGTGCTAGTTTGGCATAGTTCATTTCATCTATGAAACTGAATTGGTAGACATTGCAGCGTAATAAGGGCTGGTTATAGATACATTCTCTGGTACTAGAGGCTCAAGTGCACAGCCACAAGGTTTTGTACTGTGGGCTTAAAATCTACAGAGGAGGCTCAGTTGAAGAGGAATTTATCCATTAAGATAAAGCAAAATAATCTGAAAGCTTTGAAAGTCCCAGCCAAACAATGGACTACACCAGGACCTAACAGCATCCGCTTCCAGCATTCTGAACTTTTCACTGAATCCCTCCACAACATCTTGGCTATTGCATAAGCATGTATGTATCTGCTGCATTCATGCATACAGGCAAAGAGAACATTCCAGGTAAACTTAAGTCACAGTTGATCTAGTTATAACGTGAAAGCAGCACAACAGGTAGTCCTTTGGTGTCTGAGCTTGGTTCAAACGTTCTGCCTTAGACTTCACAAAATAAAAACAGAGCTTGAAGAGCCGTCCCATCCCATCGACCTCCCAGTCCCTAGCAGACCCAGCAGCCTGGATGTGCATGTGTATGCATGCCCTGGCTGATGTGCTTTATAAGTGCTGCTGTGGGGCAGAAGGCAGTTAGGAAACAGACAGCAGGCATGGTAGCAGTCTCCTGTTAAAGATGGGGACATGCCTGCAGTCAGTGTGGCTGAAGAGCTGCGGTCAGGTAGAGGCCAGGCTGAGCGGTCGTCTAGAGATCTGAGTTGGGGGGTGGGCAAAGGTGGTGGTTTAGGCACATGATGACGTGATGACGAGGGGGGTGAGGAGCTGACTGAGCTCGGAGGCAGAGACGGGTCCAGTCTTCAAGAGGCTGCCCCTCTGCCTGCGCTTGGCCAGCTTTGAGTTGGATGGAGGGGAGAGGTGCATGGAGGTGGAGCTGGCTGTGATGACCATGGGAGCCTCGTCAAGCTGCTGCTGCTCCTCCATCACAGCCTGCTCAGCCAATTGCCGGTTCATGGCCACCGCCTTGCCAGCAAAGAACGTCAGGTCCTTGGCACTGTTTCTGATAGGATGAGACCAAATATAGACATTAACAACGCAGAAGGTGACACTCCATTTTCAATAGTTGTACTTTCCTATAATGAGTTGATCAGGATACACTACACAAAACATACCCCCTATCCCTCAAGAACTCTGAAAAGATGAACTCACCTTTGATGTAGGATGGATGTTGGCAGAGTGTCAGAGAAGCCCTAAAAAATAAAATAAAGCAGAAGGACCCATTTTAGACAAAAACAACCCCCACCCATTCTACCCACTGAAATGTGTGTCAAGGAGTGGGCGGGAGAGCGCACGAGACTCACCCCCTGCACCCATGGGTGCTGCAGAACCTGTCCGGCACTCAGGCGGTTCTTGGCGTCCCGAACTAGCAGTTTGGAGATCAGGTCTTTGGCACTTGAGGAGATGTGAGCCCAGTCCTTCTCAGGAAACTCATACTTCCCTTCCTGGATACTCTCGAACAACGTGTTCTGGAGAAGAAATAAGTGCTTTCTTTACCGTCACATAGTAAGGAACGTACAGCTTGAATTTCACAATTGTGTGCAAGCCACAGGTGTCCTATAAATGTACACATGCATCTAGGACTACTATACTCCCTACTAAACAAACAGAATACAGTTTCAGGAGAACACATGATAAAGAAAAGGGAGAGAAAGCTAGAGTGAGAATCTGATGCAGCCGGAGGTGGTCTTTGATTCCTTCCTTACCTGGCATGTGTGGCACGGTTCTCCCAAATCCCAGCCACAGTCACCGCCGCAGCGGCCCACAAAGGGCGGGTAGCCGCTCAGCAGGATGTAGAGGATGACCCCCAGGCTCCACAGGTCACAGCGCTTGTCATAGTTGGTGGCCTCCTCACTGAAGGCCTCCACCACCTCAGGGGCCATGTACTCTGCTGAGCCACACTGCAGGAAACAGACAGATGGCAGGGTTAGTTAGCTCTGGGCTGGGAACAGTCAACTCCCACCTGAGGCTATTGCTGCAGCTATATAAAAACAGCTGAATGTAATGTGTGTACAACAGCGAATAGGAAAAACAAAGTCTATGCTGTCCAACGTCCCTGAACAAAACATTTCTGCCTGCTCTATTCAGCTGATGCCTCATGTGCCTCTGCACAGAAGAATAAGCCTGTATGAAAGTCACATGGTAGACAGCAGCTCTGGGCTAAACTAAAGAAGTACAGATGGGCTCAAGGGGGGGGGGGGATTATCCACACTGATGGATTTCTTTAAGTCCCCCTGCTTTCCAAAACATCTCTGCAGAAAATGTAATGAGGCATGAAGAACATTATGTGCAGTGAGCTGAGAGGTGAGGGCAGTCGGCAGGGATGAGTGGGGCCTGATCTTAGCACTCGGCTCAAAGCCCACGGTGGACCGACTGATCAGGCTACAGGCTCAGCGTGACTGTGGGATGTGAAACTAGGCCAAACACTGAGCTAGGAAAAGAGGATTGTCGGTGGGTCAGTCTAAGAAAGCCTAGCACAGTTGCATAACTCCGTCAAACAAACACCCAATGGTGTTTTAATACTTTGAGCAGGGATGAAGGAATGCGTGGGTCGCTAGTTCAGCAGGACAGGAGAACAAAGCAATTCCTTAGGAGTTGGCTGCCCTCAGTGCCCTGCTCAGATTTAATGAGCTTCTCTTCTGTTTACTTTCAGAGAAACTGAACAACCTCTTGGAAGTCAGATGTATTATTTGCCATGTCAAGCGAGCAGTGTGTTAAGAAGCAGTGCGGCTCGGCGGGTCATGTTTCGGAGGATGCATGTCTCGACCTTCACCTCTCCAGAGACTGTTGAAGCGATGAGACAATTGGATATCACAAAAATGCAGTACAAATTACAATAAACAACAAACATGATGATTCCTCAATCTGTGGGGTTAGATTGACCAGACCACATAAACTAAACCCAGAGCTCGGGTCAGGAGAGGTATCAAGGACACCCTTTCAACACTCCTGATTGGCTAGCTAGCTTTATCATGAATGGTGCTCTGGTTGAAGGAGATACCAAGATAACCTCTGGTAAACCAAACATTCATAAAACATAAAACCCAAACAATGTGAACCTGCTGCAACACCATGGCTCTGAACAGCTGTTTTCATGGGGGGGGTTAAAGCTGACACAGGGGTGTATGTTTACTCAAAAATAGCATTCATCTATCCGAGGAGAGGCTGGAGTGGTCTGTTTGCACACAGCTAGCCTCTATTGTGAGCGCTGGTCCAGCTGTCACCCCAGCTCTGTCCAACTGCACCTTATGGAATGTAAATTCACAGTGCAGGACTCAGAGCAGACAAAGCCTAGTCTGTTGGCCAGCGAGCCCCAACCCCTGCACAGCTGGTTGCCTTCCTTAACAACATTCCCAGATTCAGGTCAAATCCAACCCTCATGGAAAAACCAGGAGAAACCGCCACACTGCCAGCTAAAACACAACAGCATCATGGAAAAATATATATTTCTGTCCACCAAGGTGCTTTAGAGGAGTAATGGGATTATGATCATCAAGAGTACTCATGTTTCAGAGCTCCCTTCAAAAACATGGCTAAGCCCAGCAGCCAGAGATAGGATGGCTAGACTATGACTGCTCAAGGCACTGATAAGGGTGTGGGGCAGCTAAAGGGGGTAAGATGAGAGCTCAACTGATACCTGTACAGCAGCAGATTTGACTTTCTAGAGTAGCTAAACATAACCATGCTGGTGCAATACTGCTGAAGACTTGCATCAGTCAATACTGCTGAAGACTTGCATCAGTCAATACTGCTGAAGACTTGCATCAGTCAATACTGCTGAAGACTTGCATCAGTCAATACTGCTGAAGACTTGCATCAGTCAATACTGCTGAAGACTTGCATCAGTCAATACTGCTGAAGACTTGCATCAGTCAATACTGCTGAAGACTTGCATCAGTCTCAAACCATCCTGCTGTGACACAGATAGTGGTTAATCAGCTGACGTCTGTAGATTTGTTGGTTAACTCAACCTGGGACTTTCCTAACCATGTGGCCAGCCAGCCCATACAGTCATGTGACAACACAGCTGTTGTTTGAGGACAGCTTACAGAAAGAGGAGTTGGTCTTTCATCAGCTACACCAGAGTGCCTGACAAACCTCTAACAACTTCTGTGAATTCCCCTTAAGGTGCAGCACAGGCCTGTATGTACTGCTACACAGCCCCATGCCGATCTGTTTTCACCACTAAGTTCAGGAAACCAAACACGATTCTCAGAAAAGAGACCAGCTATTCCCAACCTCTACAAGTACAGTAAACAAAATTGTCTTAGTGTGCCTTTTATCAAATTCAAATTTACTCAAGCACATGAACAATCTGTAAATACTATGAAACTATATATTGGAGAACAACATGGCCTAAGTGCAGACATGTAGGTAAGGGGGGGGGGGGGGGGGGGGGGTTGAGGAAATGAAAATCAGATTGCCCCTGATGAGGCGAAAGAAAAACAAGGGTGAACGTATGAGCAGCTCTGTGCACACACACACACGTCACCCCCCCCCCCCCCCACTCCCCCTGGCTCAGCCAATCAAAGCACAGTTGCTAGGTACAAGGGCAAGACTCAATTTCTATAGAACAAGCTTCAGACATGGGGCTTTTGTTTCATGAATACAAAGAGAAATGCAGGCTTGCACAAATGTGGTGAGAGAAAGTGGGAGGCAACTACAGTGAGAAGAGACCAGAGCGTGGGTGGCAATGTTATTTCTGTTTCTGCATGTTACAGCTCAAGTGATAACAGAGAAATGCAGCAGAGGCTCAGTGAAGGGAGACATTGTTTCATTCCAATTACCATTCCAAGGAAAATAAGGTTCTCATTCAGCCACTTCCACATACCATAGTTTAGCCTCGCTGTCTGTGCAATCTGTTCCCTGTAGCCTTAATCCTACAAGGATATTACATCTAGTTCTTTCCACAGGAATGACAAAATACCTTACTTCAAAAAAAGTCTGACCTGACCCAGGGCAATCTCTTAGATAAAGACCAGGCTCTTGTTGAAACCAGAGAGGGATGCAGGCAAGGTGAGGGAGAGAGCAGAGACCCAACATCATAGAGGAGACCACTCAGCACTCACGCCACCTAGTCGGTCTCCAACGTGGGCCAAATGTGCAAGTGTGACCCACCCCACCACAGACTAAACCCGTGAGACCCCTGGCTCCACAACTATTCTACCAAGAGGCCAAAGTTGGCCCACCAACAGGCTGCTAAAGCTAGGTCAGGTTCCAATGCAAAATCCACCACCCCCTACATTTCTCCACATTCCCCCTCTTGCTAGCCTGGACGGGCTATCAGCTTCACCTGCTAACACCCATCTCCCTTCCTCTGACAACTATGGGAGGGGCAAATAATGAGATGGGTTCCCTTTACATTTGAATCATTCCAATAACTGCCATTCCGGGTTCAAAATAGTTATTTTTGACAAAACGTGGGGTTAAACCATCATAACCCCATGTGCCTCACCATTTCCACTGATAAGTATAAGGATGTGGACATTAGACTTTTGGGAATTCGAATGGAGCAATTCAGATATCTAAGCCTAGGAGCTGCCAGATAGGAGAGCGCACCGGGGGGGGGGGGGGAATTGACTCAGGCTGTGTGTACCAATCCCCAGGTGACACCACTGGGGAGCGGCATCGTAAAAACACCCTGCATATTATCTACCTGCCTCAGGGAAACAGCCAGCGGCAGAGCATGTGACCGATTAACTGGGGCTTTGTGCCACGTCCTATAAATCACATCTGCCTTCTAGGGACACGCACCGTTCCCCGATTCAAATGTTTAAGATATGACTGCATCGGTCCGCGAACCCCAAACCGATCCAAATGTAACATGCACCAGTCAAAAAAAAGATTAAAATGCTACGAATTGCTGATTCATTCCAATTACCTTTCTACCTTCCAAAAATACCTAATATTTAGTGACAACTGATGCGTCCTCTCCTTCAGTGTCGAACTAAGCATGTAACCGATGAGCTACAAGTCACTTTTCATGCCGAACAACCCTAGGGAATTTCAGTAGTCTAGTCAGAGTGCCCAGCTTTGCACGCTGACCACTGCGAGTTAGGCGCCGGAAACAACTACCAGAGACCACTCATCTGGCTATACCTGCTGAAGGGGGCTTACAATAGATTGTTCAGGTTCCCCCATCAGCAATAGTTTTGCTTTAAGCAATCAGTGTATATGGTCATTTCTAGATATCAAATTATCAAATTTTCATTGTATAACAAGGAATCACTTTTGCGAGGTGCACTGCATGGCCAACGCTGGTGGAGAAAGGAAGCGAGACAAACTTTGAACCAGTCAAAACCATTCGATTTTGAGATAGGGTGAAATCCAAAGTTGTGCTACACACCACCGTTCAAAAGTTTGGGGTCACTTAGAAATGTCCTTGTTTTCCATGAAAACATACATGAAATGAGTTGCGAAATGAATAGAAAACATAGTCAAGACGATGACAAGGTTATAAATGATGATTTCATTTAAATAATTGTGCTTCAAACTTTGTTTTAGTCAAAAGAAAATCCTCCATTTGCAGCAATTACAGCCTTGCAGACCTTTGGCATTCTATTGTCAATTTGTTGAGGTAATCTGAAGAAATTTCACCCCATGCTTCCTGAAACACCTCCCACAAGTTGGATTGGCACTTCTTACGTACCTTACGGTCAAGCTGCTCCCACAACAGCTCAATAGGGTTGAGACCGGTGACTGTGCTGGCCACTCCATTATAGACAGAATACCAGCTGACTGCTTCTTCCCTAAATAGTTCTTGCATAGTTTGGAGCTGTGGTTTGGGTCATTGTCCTGTTTTAGGAGGAAATTGGCTCCAATTAAGCGCCGTCCACAGGGTATGGCGTTGCAAAATGGAGTGAGACTTCCTTCTTCAAGATCCCTTTTACACTGTACAAATCTCCCACTTTACCACCACCAAAGCACCCCCAGACCATTACATTGCCTCCACCATGCTTGACAGATGGCGTCAAGCACTCCTCCAGCATCTTTTCTGCGTCTCACGAATGTTCCTCTTTATGATCCGAACACCTCAAACTTACATTTGTCTGTCCATAATACTTTTTTTCAATCTTCCTCTGACCAGTGTGTTCTTTTGCCCATCTTAATCTTTTCTTTTTATTGGCCAGTGAGATATGGCTTTTTTCTTTGCAACTATGCCTAGAAGGCCAGCATCCCAAAGTCGCCTGTTCACTGTTGACGTTGAGACTGGTGTTTTGCAGGTACTATTTAAAGAAGCTGCCAGTTGAGTACTTGTAAGGCATCTGTTTCTCAAACTTGACACTCTAATGTACTTGTCCTCTTGCTCAGTTGTGCACCGGGCCTCCCACTCCTCTTTCTATTCTGGTTAGAGCCAGTTTGCGCTGTTCTGTGAAGGGAGTAGTACACAGCGTTGTACTAGATCTTCAGTTTCTTGGCAATTTCTCACATGCAATAGCCTTCATTTCTCAGAACAAGAATAGACTGACGAGTTTCAGAAGAAAGGTCTTTGTTTCTGGCCATTTTGAGTCTGTAATCAAACCCACAAAAGCTGATTCTCCAGATACTCAACTAGTCTAAAGCAGGACAGTTTTATTGCTTTAAAAACAGAACACTTTTCAGCTGCGCTAACATAATTCTAAAGATCAATTAGCCTTTTAAAATTATAAACTCGGATTAGCTAACAACGTGCCATTGGAACACAGGAGTGACGGTTGCTGATAATGGGCCTCTGGAATATCTCCATAGGCGTACATTTTTTTTTTAAATCTGCCGTTTCCAGCTACAATAGTAATTTACAACATTAACAATGTATGTCTTATCAATTTTAAAATGGTCAAAAATGTTGCTTTTCTTTCAAAAACAAGGACATATCTAAGAGATCAAACTTTTGAATGGTAATGTATATTCATTGGCTATGTCATAGCTGAATTTGTAAATATCGATACATTACTAGCTCAAACACTTAATCTGCAAAAATGACAAGTTAGAGAGTGATTGTAATTTCACAACCAAGGCGGGGGGGACAAAAGCATAGGCTACATTGCGACCCCCCCCAATTTGATAGTGTGGTGGTAGATGCCTAGTCTCCCTTATGGCTCAGATGCCTTCAGCATATACACCATAGATATACATAATTTACACCCACACAAGTCCGCACAGACAGATCCAGCTCATGAGCTCCATCAACAGCAGAATTTAGCACAGAAAATGAATACGTTTATGCAACAAATGTCAGTAAATCGCATCCAATCGTTCTCTAGTCAAACCAAAATGCACCGAATCTTTTCAGACTAAAAAGTACCGTTTTGGAGCTCATGTATTTAGATAAGTATCGAATCGTCTTGAAAGGGAACGATGCAGATCCCTACTGCCTTCCATAAAATGTATGTTTCCCTCCCATACCATTTCCACAAGACTATTTATACATGCAGTCAAAATGAATCAAGGTGAACTGGACTGGCACAACAGTGTAGTAGACTGACTGACCGGAGTGAGGAGCTCTGGGGTGGAGATGGGTGAGCTGTCGCTGTTCAGCTTGATCCCACTGCCCAGGTCAAAGTCACAGATCTTCAGAGGAGAGATCTACAGAGGAAGGGAGAAAGGCACGTTTTAGATGTTACAAAATCATCCTTTCTTCTGATGCCGCTCAAGAGATTAGTGACCAAAGTTCAGGGTGTTGGTTGTTGTTTATGCCTTTCATTGGGTATGATAGCACTTTAGGAAGGCAACTTACTGGCAATCATACTTAACTTCAGATTAGCGTGCCCTTGTGCCAGTGACTAAAGATATCAGACACCCAGCAATGGAAACATACCTTGTCCACGTGCTCACACAAGATGTTTTCCGGCTTCAGATCTCTATGTGCCATTCCTTTAAAAAAAAAAGTTTAAAAAAAAGTTGTCATTCTAAGGTATGGTGAATTAAACAGTACTGGTGGGTTGTATGTTGGCATGTGTCAAATGACCAGTATGGGATCACAGGGGGCCTATGGCTGAGCTTTCACCCAACAGCCCAGGTGTGGAAGCAACACGCGAGACCTTAAGCCCATTTATTATACCCAGGAGTACAGTGGGTCGAGCCTTCCAACCATCTGCTGAAACCAGATCAGATAGTTGCAGTGCAAAGCCCTCGTGAGACACGCCAGCCCATCTCCAGGCCCTTCCCAGTACCAATGTGAAACCCAATCCTCCCCCTTGGCCTGGCAGGCAGGCCCGGGGCTGTGGCTCGACCCTGCTGGAGGACGCTTACCTTTGTTATGCAGGAAATCCAGAGCGCTGGCGATGTCCTGCACCACAATGCAGGCTTCCTGCTCGCTAAAGTGTTGTCTCCTGTGGATGTGAGCCAGGACCGAACCTGCGGGTCAACAAGACTTATTACTCTGCTCCCTTACATTGTCTTGTTTAAAAAGTGTCTGTATTAAGCTACACCGACCAATTCAATGAGACGCATGCAAGAGGAAATAGTGTATTTTACTAAAGCATTACATTAGCCCCTGAGACTGGTGGTGAGTGTTCAGAGCATTTAAGCCTGGTTGGAAGCACTCACCTCCTCTTAACATTTCAAACACCAAGTAAAACTTGTCTTCCTCCTCAAAGAACTCCACCAGCTCCAGGATGTTTCTGCAGTGAAGGAAACAGGACACGGTAATTTTTTGGTCACACGATTATAACCATTACTAAAAAATATATAATTCTGGAAATATTTGTATTGAATAACTAGAAAAACTTGTCTCAGAGCATTACTCATTTAGTGGTACACTGCTTTCTACAACAACAAAAAGTGTCAAAAGTCAGCCATGTGGTTGGCATATAGGCAGTAATCTTACCTGTGACCCTGGCACTGGTACAGCATCTCCACCTCCCTGAAGACACGACTGCGGCTGTGACCTGGTCTCTTCTCAATGATCTGGAGTGGAGGAGTCTGGGTTAGGGGATAGGCTTCCAACCACCATGTATGTATCATACTGTGCCCTTAGCCCCACTTCCCCCTCACCACTTTAGGCACAGCTAGGATGAAGGGTTAACCTAATTCTGAGGTTGCCTAGTGCCTACCCACCCAGACAGTCAATAGGTTAAGAATCATAGCACCACACCTCTAAATATAGTATAAGTGTGTAACCTATATTGCAAAAAGGGGCAAAGGGTTCATCCCAGCCATCACGGGCAGCCAGTTCCCAGTTTCGTCAACAACAGAGTGGAGACTAAATTTAGCTGTAGTACTGTTGTGGGCTGCTGCCTGGCAGTCCAGCTTGTTGCAAAGCCAAAAGAGACTGCTGACACTAAAAGCAAATACCAAAATTTTCCAGCTGTCCCCTCTTCTCATTGTCTGAGGGTGTACGTGACGCTCTTCCTGCTAGCTGGATTAGAGCTGCATTGAAACCCACTGGGCCAGAGCACAATGTTTCTAGGATTAGAGGCCTGTGTTGACCAAAGCTTTCTCCTGAACACAACTTCCAATGAGTAGCCTCCAAGTAGCAGACACTAGTATTAATTAACTGATAATGGGAGAATTGATAGATGGCTAAATGAATAGCCAACGCATGAGGGTGAGCCTCTTATCCCTATGGAGGGTTGTGGGGGTTTTACTGTCAGAGACAGTCACCCAGCAGGGAATATACATCCCTGCAGCCTGGCTTCAGGATGGCCTCATTGAGTCATACTGCAGGTCTGTAAATAAACCCAAACATGTGAATTCCCAGGCAGCCGAGGAGCACTCAGTATGCTGGGCCCCAGGATGAAGCTAGCCAGGCAGGAAAGAAGGCAAGCAGATAGAAGACCGGCCCCTTCAGTTTGTTTTCCTGTAGCTCTGGCTTTTGTTCTAATGTTGCAACACTAGAGTCTTCCCCCCCCCCCCCCCCCGTCCAGACGTTGGGAGGGGGAGGAATAGTTGACGAGGACATCTGGTGTGGGCAGTCTGAGACCCCTCCAAGCCCCAACTGACCTTCAGACACGGGTTCTCCCACATACCACCCCCTAGAACCCCTCTTAAAATGAACAACTATTACTAGAAAGATTTGAGGGGAACAAAGATCATTAATATACTGGATGCAAAAGTAATGTTTGTCTTACAGCATCCAAAGAATCCATACAAAATGTGGAACAAACTAAATCTTACAACACTATTGCAAAAATGAAAAATATACCAAATTGAATTTCACAACATTTCCCTCAAGGCAAAAGGAGGGCGAATGAGTCACAGGAAACCAACAACTGTTTTTCAAACCACACCCCATTTTGTAGGGGGGGGAAAAACAGTGCTGCTAGAGGAACAAAAAAATGATAAATAAAGTGAACACGCCAGGTCATAACCCTTACCCGGGTTTATGCGGGAAATGGCGCCGACAGAGAGGGCTGCCTCGCTTCTAGTTCTACAAGCATTTCGCTACACCCGCAATAACATCTGCTAAACACGTGTATGTGACCAATAAAATGTGATTTTATGTTTTGGCACTGCTGCCAGCACACACACCTCCCGCCACTAAGAGCCTGGCTGACGAATGAGAGCAAAGAGAGGGGGTGGAAGCAGCCTTTGGCTGGCTCTTATTGAATGGCAGAGACAGAAAAACACAGTAAGGGGGAGTTTGTGATAGCAGTAGCTAGGTACCCAGTGCCCATTAAAACTACAGCAGCTTCAAAACACTGACAGAGCCTCAAACATCTGTTAAACAGAACAAAAATGATAAAGCCTGTCTTGAAATGTCCCAAACAAGGTTACAAGAGTACAGTACACAAATATAGATGCCAGAGCAGACTGGGTCAAAGAGGGGCAGCAGGTAGCCTAGTAGTTAGAGTGTTGGGCCAGTAAGCGAAAGGTTGCTAGATCAAATCCCCAAGCTGACAAGATAAAAATCTGTCGTTCTGCCCCTGATCAAGGCAGTTAACCCACTGTTCCTAGGCCGTCATTGTAAATAAGAATCTGTTCTTCACTCACTTGCCTAGTTAAATAAAGGTTAACTAAAAAAAACAAATCATTAAATGAAGGGGCTATATTTCCTGAGCAATGCCTTCATGTGCACAATTCACAGCTTGTGGCTAATGATCAATGTAACATTCCTATATTGCGCGCAAGCCAAGGCCCAAACAGCAAAGTAGTGAGACGATAACAGTCACAGGCCCATGTCAGGAGTGACGCACACTTCAGACACTACCCTCTGAAGTTGGCAATATCCTGGGAAAGCCTTCAATAACCTTTCCTATAAAAATGGGTACGTTCCCAAATTCTATACAAACCATTCATTACAATAACAGTCAGGCACTCAATGATATTGGGGTTTCTTTTCAAAGAACTTGTGCAGCATGAGAAACATCTTACCTTCACAGCATATTCTTTATTGGTGATGAGGTTGATGCAGGTCTGGACTCTTGCATATGCCCCCTCTCCAAGAACCTCTGCCTGCAGCCTGTAGACATCTAGTAGGACACATGTACAAAAAATTGGAACTGTAAAAAAAATTCTGTATTTTGTACTATAAACTACAGAATCTGTCCTTTACATGAGATAAGACTTTTACTCACCCTCAAATCGGCCAGAGAAGCTGTCAGTTGCCCTGCAACGCTTTTTCTTCTTATTTCTCTTCTTGGCATCAGGGATGTCAATAGGTTGGCTGGAGGGAATATCTACAAAATCACAAAAATCTGTAAGAATAATATAGAATTACAGCGTGCTACTTAACATAGGAAATGGTACTACAGAGTGTGTCCAAGGATGCCGTTATTGACCTATTGGAGTAAGATGAGAACTTCAGGGGTATGGGTTCAGTACAACAAAGGAATGCACTTACCATGTCTATTCGACGACTCAAAATTGAAGTCGGAATCAAGGAGGGATCCATTTTCTGTGAATTCATCAGTCTCAAAGGGATTTTGGCCCTAGATGAGCAGAACAAACCGGTGAATTTAAACTAAAAGTTAAGCCTTGTTCAAAATGACCCACACAATTTATGGTAAAATTAGCAACCTATTTGCTACAGTGGCCATGGTCTCAGCCATCACAATATTGAATCAAGCTTCAAGAATTTCACAGCTGATACTGTATCCAGTGTACAATTCTGTGCACTTGTACCCAGGCTTCATATATACAATAACAACTGAACCAATCTGTGCTGTTGTGCCATTTAAAAACATTGTCCAAGTAGGCCAGTTTAACAGTCTCCCTCTAACTCACTTTGTCATTATTCATATCTGCATGTGTGAACTGTAAACATTGGTAGCAAGGACACATGTTTGTCACCCAAGTGTGAAGACAGATGTAGTTAAATATAGCAAGATGGAGTCTGGTCTCACTTTTCCCATCTTGTAACCAATGCAATCTAATAGAAACACTTATTCACCTTGAAAGAGCTATGGAATCCAGTGATTTCGCTGATCATATTTTGCACCATTTTGCTTTGATTATGAGGGACTGATGGCGACTGCAGCGTTTGTGGTATCAAAGTATACTCTCCCAAAACAAAATGCTTATTTTAGAGAGAATGCAGCAAATTATCGCTGTGTTGTCTGGTCAAGATGATGCTGTGCTTTCAACCAGACGGGAGCACTGGGGGGGGGGGGGGGGAATAAAAAATACATTACACAACAATCGGGAATATTTGACAATAGCCTAGTTTGGCCTAACAAGCTAGACATGGGGTGAAACATTGAAAAATATTTCGTTACTTTCACGAGTAGCTGTAATATTACATTTAAAAATAGTTCACCCAATTTACATAACGCAGCTAGACCTGTTGTCTGTTGTCAAAACACATTTACTGAACCCACACTGCGCTAGTAGAAGCAAACACTGTCCGTGAGAACACTGCACAGCAACATGCATTTGCAGCTAACTAATCAACTAGCTAGCTAGTTAGTTAATCAATCGCATCAATATCCTGAAATGAATTACCAACGGAGTCAACCGACTAAACAAGTTAAGCGTGAAGAAATATGGAAATGGCATTTTAAATCAATGAATCGATTTGGCTAGCCAGATAGCTAGTTAACTGTTAGTTACTTATGCTGACGCGCTGTCAACCATCGACAAAGCATTACTTTCGATAAACTCCGAGTAGAAAGGACGTCATGCCAAAGTAACTATCGACAAACTACTTTTAATTTACCCCGTTTTCGATTTTCACAGCTCCAGTGTTAAAGCCGTTATTTGACCCACTGCTTTCATCAAAACTGCAGAGATGGTCGAGGGGAAGCCAGATCGTGAGTATGTGGAAAATGGAACGAAGTTCATCCCGACAAGGCTTTTTAATCTCACGACTGTTTCCGCCCACTTCTCGGTTCATCCAGCCCCTTCGGCTACTCGCACCCAAAACACAACAACAGACTGTTGGTTCATCACATGGGCTGGGATTAGGAATTACGTGTGTTCTCGTCGAGTGGCGCAGCACTGCATCTCAGTGTAAGAGGCGTCACGACAGTCCCTGGTTCGAATCCAGAGTGTATCACATCCGGCCGTGATTGGGAGTCCCATAGGTTTGGCTGGGGTAGGCCATCACTGTGAATAAGAATTTGATTTGCCTAGTTAAATAAATAATAGTTCTGATTCCATTTCAGCCAATTGCATCTTTCCTAATATCTTCTCAATTATTAGGTAGGTATGCAAGCAGACACAGCCTTTCACCACATTGTGGAGATTCTGCCATGTTGTTTTCCTCTATAAAGCATTTTCAGTGTGCTAGGTTTTAGGAGAGGGGACAGAAATGGAACTGGGTGAGAGTGGATTGCTTTGTTCCCCCTGAATTCCAGTGAAGAGGCATGCTGGAATGAAGAGGATGTAGACTAGTGTGTGTTTAGGACACAAACAATGATCATGTTTATTCAGGTGTAGGCCCTATCGTGTTCTGTCAGACATGGCGAGAGACGCATTTCAGCAATAGCATAAGGCTAAGTATTTTTCACATTCGATTCTGAATAAAAAGTGCCAGCCAGACAGTTATCCTACTCAGGGAATTAATCCTTATTACTTAGGCAGGCTGGGGATGACAAATTGCAATAGGGATACATGACATAGACTGACCAGGTGAATCCAGGTGAAAGTGATGATCTGTTTTTGATGTCACTTGTTAAATCTACTTCAATCAGTGCAGATGAAGGGGAGGAGACAGTTTAAAGATGGAATTTTAAGCCTTGAGACAATTGAGACATGGATTGTGTATGTGTTGAATGGGCAAGACAAAAGATTTATGTGCCTTTGAACGGGGTGTGGTAGTAGGTGCCAGGCGCACCGGTTTGTGTCAAGAACTGAAACAGCGCTGGTTTTTCACACTCACAGTTTCCCGTGTGTATCAAGAATGGGGGGGTGCAACTCAGTATTAGGAAGGTACCCCTAATGTTTGGTATACTCAGTTTATGTGAATGCACACACTCACACACACACACACACACACAAGTTTAGTGCAACATACATGTCATATACAGGGCTATTCATTGATGGAGAATAGAGGAGGACAGTAAAATATTAGTAGTATAGGACCCTTCATCCAGTGGCAATTTTAGCATGTAAATATTGGTGGGATAAACAAAATCAAACATTTGTGATGCATGCCAGCAAAGCCACTACACAACACTAAACAATACATTAATTGCACTATAACGGTGACAAACGGTGCACACAAACTGTTAGGGCCTACATAAATCTGTCCCAACAGCAGAGTCCCAACAGCAGTCCCAACACCTTATCACTGCTACACCTGGCTATCAGCGGAGCCTTGTCTGTCAGTAAAACAATTCATTCAGCCTCATTTACTGCCTTTTAAAAAAACATAGCTGATATGGCTGACTTGCTTAAACAAATGTGGTTTCTACTGACAATTGAGATGTACAAACTATGGTATAAAGGGACGACAAGCGAATAAGTGGCAATCCATAATTTCGATTAAGACATTAATGAGCGAGCTAAGACGGATTTAGTCAATATAACCATTTGTTCAGCACTGACATAGACAGCGACAGAATTCAGAACATGGGCCGTTCTTACAGTGTTCTCCCTGTACACCAAGTCAGAACCGTAGGATAAATAAAGGGGGCATATAAGCAAACAATGAAAGCTCTTACAATATTCAATGATTACATTTCTCTAAAACAGGTTATAAAAGTTTTAAGTTCCTTGGCGTACACATCACGGACAAACTGAATTGGTCCACCCACACAGACAGCGTGGTGAAGAAGGCGCAGCAGCGCCTCTTCAACCTCAGGAGGCTGAGGAAATTCGGTTTGTCACCAAAAGCACTCACAAACTTTTACAGATGCACAATCGAGAGCATCCTGTCGGGCTGTATCACCGCCTGGTACGGCAACTGCTCCGCCCACAACCGTAAGGCTCTCCAAAGGGTAGTGAGGTCTGCACAACGCATCACCGGGGGCAAACTACCTGCCCTCCAGGACACCTACACCACCCGATGTCACAGGAAGGCCATAAAGATCATCAAGGACAACAACCACCCGAGCCACTGCCTGTTCACCCCGCTATCATCCAGAAGGCGAGGTCAGTACAGGTGCATCAAAGCAGGGACCGAGAGACTGAAAAACAGCTTCTATCTCAAGGCCATCAGACTGTTAAACAGCCACCACTAACATTGAGTGGCTGCTGCCATACATGTAAAAAATGTATCACTAGCCACTTTAAACAATGCCACTTAATATAATGTTTACATACCCTACATTACTCATCTCATATGTATATACTGTACTCTATACCACCTACTGCATCTTGCCATCTTTATGTAATACATGTATCACTAGCCACTTTAAACAATGCCACTTAATATAATGTTTACATACCCTACATTACTCATCTCATATGTATATACTGTACTCGATACCATCTACTGCATCTTGCCTATGCCGTTCTGTACCACCACTCATTCATATATCTTTATGTACATATTCTTTATCCCTTTACACTTGTGTGTATAAGGTAGCGGTTGTGAAATTGTTAGGTTAGATTACTCGTTTGTTATTACTACATTGTCGGAACTAGAAGCACAAGCATTTCACTACACTCGCATTAACATCTGCTAACCATGTGTATGTGACAAATACAATTTGATTTGATTTGCACCACTAAGTCAGAACCGTAGGCGAAATTAAGAGGGGAAAATAGACCAAATTATTAGGGTGAGGCCCATGGGCTACTAACAGTTTACTACACAACATACACTTAGTATTACTTTCTTTGCTACAGTATACATATCTCCCTGGCATATTACATAATTTATGCAGCAGCATACAATACATTTTTGAACTCACCTTGTTGTGCTGTGCTCACTAGAACAGGAAGGTGTTGCGGCAGTCCTTCGTGGGCAAATTTTGTCATGAAACTTTGTCATCAAAGTTAGGCATTCTTTGGATTTATAGTGCTTTCAAGAGAATTGGGAACTCGGAAAAGAACAAGGTCAAATCATGATGATGATTGTCAGTGAACTTCATGTTGTAGCTCTAGAAAGAGGCCAGAGTTCCCGATTTACAATTCAGAGTTGGTTGACCGTTCAAAGCGTATTTTCCCAGTCGGAGTTTGTTTTTTCCCCGAGTTCCCAATTGTCTTGAATTCACTAAAGTCATATTTCCCAGTTCTGAGTTAACAGCTGTTTAAAGCGCGGCAGAAATAATGCCAGATTGACAGCATGGCCAATGTTGAATGTATATAATTTTAAGCTTGGAAAAGAGACCCTTAAACCCAGACTTGGGACCACACACCCACTCCACTGAATAGCAGGCTAGTGATATCTTTGCAATGCTAGCAGTTAGCCACTGATTCCTTCCAAACAAGAAAACAAAAAAGAGACCATGTTTGTATGCGGCTTTATTAAGTCAATGATTATATATATTTTTTTACATTGTTTGCAAACTGACACGTATTAATGCCAAAACAACATGCAAAACAATATACGTTTTTTTTTAGCTACGAATGTGGGGCTCAAAATGACGCGTCTAGTGAGTCGTGACATAGCATCGCACGTTTCAGAAATTGCTGAGGAGGTGGTACACGGGCAATCAATTGTCTCTCACACCAGTGATAATGAAATAATTTTCAAATTAGCTACTGTATCTTCCCGTAAGGCCTAAGCAACATTGACACAATGAGTAAAAGAGGGACCCCATTTATTTTGATCATGTGCAATGGATTGCTTTCTCACAATGTTTAAGATCGAGCTTTAGCAAGTTCTATAAAATTACTCATTACATGCAGTGCCTTCAGAAAGTATTCATACCCACTGACCTTTTCCGCATTTTGTTGTGTTACAAAGTGTGATTAAAATTGATTTAAGTATCATCTTTGGTCAACAATCGACACAAAATACTCTATAATGTCAAAGTGGAAGAACATTTCTAACATTTATTAAAATGTATGAAAAATACAACTAGTTAAGTATTCAACCCCCCAATGCATCTTAGAAATTACAGCGATTCCACCGTGTCTTTTTAGTTAAGTTTCTAAGAACTTTGCACACCTGGATTGTACAATATTTGCCCATACATTTTTGGTTTTATTCTTCAAGCTCTGTCAAGTTGGTTGTTGATCATTGTTAGAAAGCCATTTTCAAGTCTTGCCATAGATTTTCAAGCTGACTTAAGTCAAAACTGTAACTAGGCCACTCAGGAACATTCAATGTCATCTTGGTAAGCAACTCCAGTGTAGATTTAGCCTTGTGTTTTAGGTTGTTGTCCTATTGAAAGGTGAATTTGTCTCCCAGTGTCTGTTGGAAAGGAGACTGAACCAGGTTTTCCTCTAGGATTTTGCCTGTGCTAAACTGTATTCCATTTGTTTAATTAATAACTTCACCATGCTCAAAGGGATATTCAGCGGCTGCTTTTTTAATTTTTACACATCTACCAATCGGTGCCCTTCTTTACAAGTCATTAAAAAACTTCCCTGGTGTTTGTGGCGGAATCTGTGCTTGAAATTCACTACTCGATCGAGGGACCTTACAGATAATTGTATCCGTGGGATAGAGATGGGGTATTCATAAAAAATATTTTAACCACTTTTATTGAACACAGAATGAGTCCATGCAACTTATTATGTGATATATTAAGCACATTTGTACTCCTGAACTTATTTAGGCACGCCATAACAAAGGTATTGAATACTTATTGACTCAAGACATTTCAAATTCCACTTTGACATGATGGGGTATTGTGTGATCAGTGACACAAAATCAATTTTAAATTCAGGCTGTAAGACAATAAAATGTGGAAAAAGTAAAGGGGTGTGAATACTTTCTGAAGGCACTGTAGCCTATGCCACACCCAAAATAATGTACTGTATCTGTTTATTTAATGGTTGTGCAAAATATGTTGAATTATTGCCATGACCCAAACCTGTAGACCATGTTCTTTCTGTTGTTTACCTATTGTTACTATGTGGCCATGAAACACTTGCTACTGTATGTGCTAGTATCCTTGTAGGACTTGTTTATAAGAACAGGAACATCTTGTGACTGTGTTCTCTCTCCTTCCCTCTCCCCGGGCCCTCCGTGTATTTCTGCCCATATACTTGGGCCTTAAACTTCAGCAAACATTATGTAAATGGATTGGCTGCTACTCAGTAGGGCCAGGACCACATGATGCAATCCAAGGTTAGGTTGGAAAACAAACCATGGGGCTGAGGGGCACTATGGGGTAACAGTAGCAGGGGCATAGTAAAAGGCTTCAAGTGGCAACCTCATTCCAATAACAACATCCCAGGGGGTAGTCTTTCAGAGGGGATATTTCTGCCTGCTCACGGATTGGCTGAGATCAGGAGGTGTGGCTGAGAGGATGATAACAATAATGGATTGCATTTATACAGCACTTTTGTGTGCTACAGTCATAAGTATGAGTTACTCATTCACCACCAGTGTGTAGCAACCACCTGAGTGATGTATGACTGACATGCATCAGAACGTGCACAATACATTAACTACCAACCTCTGCAAACTTCTTGAACTCCTTGATTTATTCCCCCATTAAATGTGTGTACATTACTGTATTTATACTTAAGATACTTGGGGTATTTTCAACAGGAAAAGTAAAAGAATAGCTGGAGTTTTTTTTACGTGTAGTAGCTCAAGACAACATACATAACAGCTTAATTGATTTAAACAACATACTTACAGTAAGTATTAACAGGTATGTACATACATTAGGCCTACAACTACACTAAGTACTGTAGAGGATTTAAAAAATAAAAATAAATGTTTTGTTCAGGGGGGTCAACATGTCCAGTTATGCACGTCACGTGTGTCTGTGATGTATGCAAATACGTGTGTATGTATCGTAGGTGTGTGGATGTGTGCACAAATGCTTATTACTCTCCACAAGAGACATGTGTGCTGCAGTTAGCAGTCCTCTTCTGTTTCATCTTGGCTGCTGGGTTTTTCCAAAGAGTCAGCAATCAAGGTCACATGGTGAAGATTTACACACACTTGTTCTTAGAATGAGGTTCCCAGAACATTTGAAAACATGACCACCTTTAAAGGAAAGGAAACACTACAACTTTCAAGCAAAATAAAATACTATTATAGCAATACATGTTATCCAAATAGCACCTTTACAAGTCCCAATGGCACTTTAGTTTAGGATAAAGACATAATAGCACCAAAAGTACACATCACTAGGTAGGTTCCAGAGTCCACACATGATACAGCCCGCCCAATACTCTCTCCAAGATATTCCCACTAAGGACATGAAAAATTGCTCAAATGTGCTGTGAAATTAATATATATTCAGTTCACTTTAGGACTACAGTGTTTGTCATTTTGTATATTATTTGAAGAAGATCTCACTTAAATGTCGGACTAGTCCAGACCAACCAACAGACAACCTTAACTGAAAGAATTCCCTGCGTTGTCCCTAAAACGGTATTTGCATGCCTATTCAGGTAGGCAGGTACATTTTCTATACGTGTTATCTTACATGTCAGGCAACTTTAGTAATTACTATGCTGGCCTAATAATATGTTCCTACACTGTAGTTACACTGTACCTGTCCTTGTACTTATCTAGTAAACATATATATTTAGGGACTTCAAATTTAAGTAGAACCACAAATTGTGAAGGAAATTGTTTTTAATGAGTAGCATAGATCGACGGGATGGTTGTTTAGCAACAAAAGCGACGCATTCGCAACTATGGGAAAAACAGACTGGGTATTGTTGACAACGTAAACTATATTTTGTCTCCGATTTTAGGCTATTGAAAACATACTGTAAATACATTTGCACAATGATGAGCACTTGTCTCACAAATATATCCTTACAGTTGTTGGTTAGCGAATTTGAGACATATTAGCATAGACGTGACATCAGTCAAAACACCTTAAAACAAGACATGGTATCAAGAACAAGACATAACTAACTAGCTGAAACGAGTCACCTATGATTCCACACATGGCAGCTTCTTGCCATTGTTGCTAGTTATCTGGCCATCCAGAATCATAACACAAGGACTTTTGCCCCATTGAAGAATGCGCATAGTTTCCGGGACGTTGTCAGCTAACAGTCTAAACAGTATGACATATTTATACATACACAATGAAGTACTGTATACTGTAACTACCAAATTCTACTTTAACCCAAATTGACACTTTTGGTCCCTTTCTGTGTACATTTGAGAATATATATTACAGACATCACAAGCACATGTTTTATTGAAATATCCTACTATCTAACAGGAATAAGATCCTATTTCAATTAGAACTTCATTCTGATTTAAATAAGACCATTTTTACTGACACTCAGTCTGCGAGATAATACAGAGGACCATACATGAGGCAAACTGACTTGCAAGTCATGAAACCGTTAGGGTGTGCACTGTCACATAATCCACCGTGTTAACAATCACATTTGCATTCAAAACAGTAGAAGCACATTGTCATTGCAACAACTCAGACAGAGTTGAGTAAATTTACGTTTGATTGGTGCTACTGAAATTCTTTAATTTGATCCCGCCCTGATCCAGTTGAAACTCCGCCTTTCATGCCAATTCTCCAAATGTCGAGTGGAGTCTAGTCTGGTCTAAAACATTTCACACACAAAAAAAACTAGCAGGTTGAGATGAGTCAAATCATCTCTGGTCGGTCTCACATGTAGCTCACGCAGGGAGACCAGTCCCAGGGTGGCAGTAGGGGAGAATGCGGGATAATTACTCTTGTGAGTTGGCACGGAGACTACATAGTCAAGCAGATGCAGAGAGAATTTTGATTAGAACCTGCTATGTACTATTGTTGACCGAGGGTAGATAGAAATAATCATCTTCCCCTCACAGCTAGTGGTCATGTACTCCTGTAACATGGCCAGTGGGTACTCTTGGCACACAGCCTGAAATAAAGGTGGTTTCCAAGTGTTGCAACCTGGTCTCAGAGCATTTTGTATTATTCTGTACGTAAATCCAAGACATTGCATTTAGTATGATGTGCGGCAGAGTTGATTTCCGCGCTTATAAACCCAGGGTCGTTACACTATGTTACATTTCATATGGTATGTATTAATTTGTGGTTACCAATCACCCATTTTGTATGATACTGTATGTTACGAATGACAATTTGTATTATATGTTAAGAATTTGCAAACCGTATGATATGTTACAAAATCTAGCTAGATGGCTAATGTTAGCTAGGCTAGGTGTTAGGGTTACTTTTAAGAGTTAGGTTAAAGGGTTAGGAGAAGGGTTAGCTAAAAGGGTTAACTAGGGGAAGGGTTAGCTAACATTTAAGTAGTTGATAAGTTGGTAATTAGCTAAAATGGTCAAGTTGGCCGTGATAAGATTTGAACTCGCAACCTTTGGGTTGCTAGACATTTGCATTATACGCCCACCCATCCTGACCGACCACCCTACTAAGTAACCATCTATCTTATGGAGTGGTGTAAAATACTTAAGTAAAAATACTTCTTATTGCTGAGATCCTGTTAACGAGATCGACAACAGCCAGTGAAAGTGCAGGGCGCCAAATTCAAACAACAGAAATCTCATTATTAAAATTCCTCAAACATACAAGTATTTTACACCATTTTAAAGATAAACTTGTTGTTAATCCCACCACAGTGTCCGATTTCAAAAATGCTTTACGACGAAAGCACACCATCTGATTATGTTAGGTCAGTACCTAGTCACAGAAAAACACAGCCATTTTTCCAGCCAAAGAGAGGAGTCACAAAAAGCAGAAATAGAGATAAAATGAATCACTAACCTTTGATGATCTTCATCAGATGACACTCATAGGACTTCATGTTACACAATACATGTATGTTTTGTTCGATTAAGTTCATATTTATATCCAAAAATCTTAGTTTACATTGGCGCGTTATGTTCAGTAATGTATTGCAGAGAGCCACATCAATTTACAGAAATACTCATAATAAACATTGATAAAAGATACAAGTATTTGATATGGAACTTTAGATAAACTTCTCCTTAATGCAACCGCTGTGTCAGATTTCAAAAAAGCTTTACTGAAAAAGCACACCATGCAATAATCTGAGTACAGCGCTCAGGCACCAAAACAAGCCATACAGATACCCGCCATGTTGTGTAGTCAAAAGAAGTCAGAAATAGCATTATAAATATTCACTTACCTTTGATGATCTTCATCAGAATGCACTCCCAAGAATCCCAGTTCCACAATAAATGTTTGTTTTGTTCGATAACGTCCATAATTTATGTCCAAATACCTCCTTTTTGTTTGCGCGTTTAGTTCCAAAATCCAAATTGATGACGCACAGGCCAGACAAAAAGTCAAAAGTTTCCTATACAGTTCGTAGAAACTTGTCAAACAATGTATAGAATCAATCTTTAGGATGTTTTTAACATAAATCTTCAATAATGTTTCAACCGGAGAATTCCTTTGTCTTTAGAAAGGAGAAGGAACGCAGCTACCTCTCACGGGGGCGCGCCTGAGTGAGCTCGTGGCACTCTGCCAGACATCTGACTCAATCAGCTCTTATTCCCTCATCCTTCACAGTAGAAGCATCAAACAAGGTTCTAAAGACTGTTGACATCTAGTGGAAGCCTTAGGAAGTGCAATATGACCTCATAGACACTGTATATTGGATAGGCAAACCTACAAACCTCAGATTTCCCACTTCCTGGTTGGATTTTTTCTCAGGTTTTTGCCTGCCATATGAGTTATGTTATACTCACAGACATCATTGAAACAGTTTTAGAAACTTCAGTGTTTTCTATCCAAATCTACTAATAATATGCATATCTTAGCTTCTGAGACTGAGTAGCAGGCAGTTTACTCTGGGCACCTTATTCATCCAAGCTACTCAATACTGCCCCCAGCCATAAGAAGTTTTAAAGTACTACTTAAGTCGTTTTTTTTTTAGGTATCTGTATTTTACTTTTATTTATTTTTTTACAACTTTTGCTCCACTACATTCCTAAAGAAAATAATGTACTTACTACTCCATACATTTTCTCTGACACCCAAAAGTACTTGTTACAATTTGAATGCTTAGCAGGACAGGAAAATTGTCCAATTCACACACTTAAAGAGAACATCCCTGGTCATCCCTAGTGCATTTCATCTGGCGGACTCACTAAACACAAAAATACTTTGTAAATGTCTGAGTGTTGGCAATCCGTACATTTAAAAAAACAAGAAAATCATGCTGTGGTTTGGCGCCATCTGGTTTGCTTAATAAAAGGAATTTGAAATGATTTATACTTTTGACACTTAAGTATAAATACACTGCTCAAAAAAATAAAGGGAACACTTAAACAACACAATGTAACTCCAAGTCAATCACACTTCTGTGAAATCAAACTGTCCACTTAGGAAGCAACACTGATTGACAATAAATTTCACATGCTGTTGTGTAAATGGAATAGACAACAGGTGGAAATTATAGGCAATTAGCAAGACACCCCCAATAAAGGAGTGGTTCTGCAGGTGGTGACCACAGACCACTTCTCAGTTCCTATGCTTCCTGGCTGATGTTTTGGTCACTTTTGAATGCTGGCGGTGCTTTCACTCTAGTGGTAGCATGAGACGGAGTCTACAACCCACACAAGTGGCTCAGGTAGTGCAGCTCATCCAGGATGGCACATCAATGCGAGCTGTGGCAAGAAGGTTTGCTGTGTCTGTCAGCGTAGTGTCCAGAGCATGGAGGCGCTACCAGGAGACAGGCCAGTACATCAGGAGACGTGGAGGAGGCCGTAGGAGGGCAACAACCCAGAAGCAGGACCACTACCTCCGCCTTTGTGCAAGAAGGAGCAGAAGGAGCACTGCCAGAGCCCTGCAAAATGACCTCCAGCAGGCCACAAATGTGCATGTGTCTGCTCAAACGGTCAGAAACAGACTCCATGAGGGTGGTATGAGGGCCCGACGTCCACAGGTGGGGGTTGTGCTTACAGCCCAACACCGTGCAGGACATTTGGCATTTGCCAGAGAACACCAAGATTGGCAAATTTGCCACTGGCGCCCTGTGCTCTTCACAGATGAAAGCAGGTTCACACTGAGCACATGTGACAGACGTGACAGTCTGGAGACGCCGTGGAGAACGTTCTGCTGCCTGCAACATCCTCCAGCATGACCCGTTTGGCGGTGGGTCAGTCATGGTGTGGGGTGGCATTTCTTTGGGGGGCCGCACAGCCCTCCATGTGCTCGCCAGAAGTAGCCTGACTGCCATTAGGTACCGAGATGAGATCCTCAGACCCCTTGTGAGACCATATGCTGGTGCGGTTGGCCCTGGGCTCCTCCTAATGCAAGACAATGCTAGACCTCATGTGGCTGGAGTGTGTCAGCAGTTCCTGCAAGAGGAAGGCATTGATGCTATGGACTGGCCCACCCGTTCCCCAGACCTGAATCCAATTGAGCACATCTGGGACATCATGTCTCGCTCCATCCACCAACGCCACGTTGCACCACAGACTGTCCAGGAGTTGGCGGATGCTTTAGTCCAGGTCTGGGAGGAGATCTCTCAGGAGACCATCCGCCACCTCATCAGGAGCATGCCCGGGCGTTGTAGGGAGGTCATACAGGCACGTGGAGGCCACACACACTACTGAGCCTCATTTTGACTTGTTTTAAGGACATTACATCAAAGTTGGATCAGCCTGTAGTGTGGTTTTCCACTTTAATTTTGAGTGTGACTCCAAATCCAGACCTCCATGGGTTGATAAATTTGATTTCCATTGATAATTTGTGTGTGATTTTGTTGTCAGCACATTTAACTATGTAAAGAAAAAAGTATTTAATAAGAATAGTTCATTCATTCAGATCTAGGATGTGTTATTTTAGTGTTCCCTTTATTTTTTTGAGCAGTGTATATTAGCAATTACATTTACTTTTGATACTTAAGTATATTTAAAACCAAATACTTTTAGACTTTCACTCAAGTAGGATTTTACTGGGTGACTTTCACTTTGGTAACTTTCTGTTAAGGTATCCTTACTTTTACGCAAGTATGAATATTGGGTACTTTTTCCACCCCTGGTCTTACGTAATCATACAAAACAGAACATATACTATATGGAGTGTCTCAGATTTACAGAATAATACAAAATGCTCTGAGACCAGATCGACAACCGATAGACCTACCGTTGAGGAGCCTACTCATCCAAGAAAGTGAATTTCATGTGATGTCCTTGGATTCATTTAGCTCAAGTCAAGTGGGTTCAGGGGCCTGTTGCACAAAAGTAGAATTAAGACATCCGGGATAAATGACTCAGCTGAGCTCAATGAAGCCAAAACATGTGCGTCCAGGCTTAATTGGTTGCACAAAGACCAAGCCAGGATGAGCAGACACGGATTCATTAAGCCAGGTGAAACCAATCCTGGATAGGTGCGCGCTCACGGCTCACTCAAATAGACCCCGCCACAGATCACAGATTAACTGATTTACCATGGCAACTAGAGCCGCGTACTTTTCCCCGTCGGAAGCACAAATCCTCATGGAGGCATACGAGGAGGTAAAAGATATAATTAAGAAGAAAGGCAACACCGCCACAGTGATAAAGCAAAGAGAAAAAGCGTGGCAAAGTATTGCAGACCGCCTGAATGCGTAAGTAGTGCACAATTACACACTCACCGCTCCGCTGAAACATCACAATTACAATTCAAATATTTAATTCACATCTCCAAAAATGCAGTTGTACTGTAATTATGAAACGGTTAAATTTTTAATTGAAATGCACTGCAGATATGAGTGAAATTGTGTAAAGTAACTCCATCACACTGTATAAAGCTATGATACATTTTTTGATATTTTTACTGAAAACAAGACAAAAATACCAAGTAATTTTTTGCAGTGTGACTCCATTAAATGTGTGTGTGTGTGTGTGTGTGTGTGTGTGTGTGTGTGTGTGTGTGTGTGTGTAGATTAAACATGAACGGGCCAAAACGGACATGGCAGCAGGTCAAAATCAAATACAAGAACATTCTGCAGAATGGTATGGTCCCTGACTAATATTTAACAAAGCACAAGCATATATTGTACCCAGAAGGTGCCTGCTCACACATTGTCTGTACTGTTTTAGCAGTGAAAAAGAATACCCACAGACAAGGCACGGGTGGTGGGTCACCAAAGGCTGACCTTACCCCAGCAGAGGACATGGCCTTGGAGCTAAATAAAGGCAGGCCCGTCTTAGAGGGGATCCCTGGGGGGAAAGAGACGAGCATAGGTTCCTCCCAAGATGCCACCCGCTTCATTCAAGGTATGTCCTTCCATCTCTACATGGGATACAACCACATTCATATTGAATCAATTTGGACTGTCTGACTTTGGTTTACCTATTGCCTTGCAGTGTCTGGCAGCACTGTGTTCCTGTTAGAGCCACCAGCACAAGCACCAGACGATGCTGATCCAGTGAGTACTCCATCAAAGGCATACTGTAGGCCTGGCATGTCTTGTCTACTAGCTTCAATATGAATCCGATTAAATGTGATAGGGTGAAGGCCCCAGTGCAGCAGCAACAGCACATGATGGAGACGATGATGAGGAGGAGACCATCTCTCTGGATTCCAGAAGGCATGAGGTATCATGTTAAGACTGTGAAAGTACTATTTACTCTACAATGGTGAGGAGTCCTCATCAAAATCAAAAAATCTAATTTCTTTTACAGGACCCAGATGCTATACAGTGGGAAAACCAGCCTGGCAACATAGTGCGTATTAATAAAAGGACACCACATCCTGCCAAATTCCAGCTGCGCTAATTGTATTGTGTTCACAGAGCTCACAAGCTATCAGAAAGTTGTATGGCAACCACCTCCGGCGCCAAATAGAACTGGCAGACATAGACATTCAGTACAAGAAGAAAAAGATGGAAAATCTTGCACTGGAGTCCGAAATAAAAAAGAGGACAATTAGGAAACTGGACCTTGAAATAAAAAAACTTGAGAGGGAGGTGAGATATGCCTTCAATGTACACTGTATGCTAACTGTAACACAAATGTATTAATCATTATTTTTCTTTCCTCCCCCAGCTCCAAGAAGATGACACAGCTCAAAATAAAAATTAGGTATATTCTCGTAAAGTCAAGTGAGCCATGACATATGAGCTCTTATTGTGAGCACACAGGACGGTGGCATCTTTCTAAGGTTTTTTTTATTTTCCCAGCAATCAGTACAACCAAGTCATCGTTATAAGGCATCGCCCTCTTTTGCCCACCCCCCCAGCACCAGGTGTGGCCACTAGCCTATATGAAGGCCCAAAATTGTGTGTTCCTTTCTGCTCTGACAATGGCATGCCCATTCGTGCGAGATGTGGTGGATGAAGAAGCACTTGTGCTGAGGAGAGCCTTCAGGCGAGAAAGGGTCTTCAGGGACCGGTTGGACCCACTGGCCTTCCCTGATGACCATCTATATGAAAGATACAGGTTTTCTGCAGATGGCATCAGGTATCTATGCAGACTACTGGGTCCCAGGATTAAGCACCGCACTGCACGGAGCCATGCACTGAGTGTGGAGCAAATGGTTTGTGTGGCCTTGCGCTTTTTTGCTAGTGGAGCCTTCCTGTACTCAGTGGGGGATGCAGAACAGCTGAACAAGGCCACAATTTGCCGCACAATAAGGAGTGTGTGTCTGGCTATCAAAGCATTAGCAGATGTCTTCATCTCCTTCCCTGGCCACAGAAGACTCTGTGACATCAAAGAGGAGTTCTATAGGATTGCAGGTAAGAGGATCTACAAATTACAGGACAACTGTTAACACATAGTAGGATACTCATTACTTTGTGTGACAGGTTTCCCCAATGTCATTGGTGCAGTGGACTGCACACACATAAGGATAAAAGCCCCCTCAGGTGCCCATGAGGCCGATTTTGTGAATAGGAAATCCTTTCACAGCATTAATGTTCAGGTGAACATAACTTTTTGATATTGTCCATTGACGAACACTCTGCATTGCCAGTGATGTGCATTGATTGGTGTAATATTCCTCATCTTATGATTTCAGATGGTCTGCAATGCTGACTGTGTGATCAGCAATGTTGTGGCAAAATGGCCTGGCTCAGTCCATGACTCCAGAATCTTTCGGGCCTCTGAAATCTATCAGTGCCTATCACAAGGTAAGCCACACAACCCCTATTTATAACCATCATGGCTGTGTCAAGAATATCACTGTGTTTATGAGGTAGTAATGATGAGATTTTGTGTTGACAGGTGAATTCTCTGGTGTGTTGCTGGGAGACAGGGGGTATGGCTGCCAGCCTTTTCTCCTGACACCTTTCACAGACCCCCAGGAAGCACAGCAGGCCTACAACCATGCCCATGCCAGGACCAGGGCCAGAGTTGAAATGACCTTTGGCCTCCTGAAGGCACGCTTTCACTGCCTTCACAAATTAAGGGTCAGCCCTGTTAGGGCATGTGATATTACTGTGGCTTGTGCTGTCCTCCACAATGTGGCCTGCCTGAGGAAGGAGAGGGCCCCCAGAGTGCCACCAGCCATGGACTGGGACAATCCGGCAATCTTCCCTGATGACGACAGTGGTCGGCTGCTGAGGGACCAATATGTGTTGAATTATTTTAGTTAGTATGTGTGCTTTCAATTTTGGTTAAATATGTCCTGCGGTGGCAGAGGAATTTGGGTTTTTTTGGGTTCGTGTTTTGACGAATTTGGCCTCTTATAATGTTTGTGCGGTATACTGTGTGTAATACAAGGCTGCAGGGAGGCTACTGCATCCATTCATTTGTCTGTTCAGTTGATGTGTATGGATTTGTCCTGCATTTATTTTAGTGTGCAGACATGCAGGGTGTGTTATATACAGACCTTTGAATGTGTATGTATCATTTTGTATAATATGCTTGGATTCTGTGCTTTCCATCTTGTAGAGTCACTGTGACTTCAGTTTCGAAAGGAGCTGATGGTTTACCTGCTTTGTTTTGTCCTTATTCAATAAAGGAACATAATGTTACACATTGTGTTTTTATATTCATATGGAATGTGTATTTGTTTATATGACAGAGTACTAGGGCCACACTGAAGAAAAAGGATAAAGTCATAAATTTATGAGGCTGGTTCTTTCTGCAGAAAAGCTACATATTGTTTTTACAGTTTTGATACTTATGACAATGTGATACTTAATATTCTGGCACATCAGCATGTCTTTGTTTATGAAACCATACTGAAGTACAATTTCACGAAATGCCCCACATCTGTCATTTTAACAACTGTCCTCCTTTAAAACAACTGGTTACAATATTATGACTTGTGTTTTTTTCCCCTCTGTGGCCCTAATATTCTATCATTTTATATATAGCCTTATAGTCTATGGGAAACTGTAAATTATCTAATGATAGCAACATCATCTAAAAATCATTTTTTATCCCAAATCATTGAAATTAATGATCACAAACGTTTAAATAATAACAGTGGGTCTAGTTATATGTGATAACAATGTATAGTGAGCAGTGAAATAACTATTGGTTTCCATTTATGGTGACTGCTGACTGACATTAGGGATGAGATTAAATAGATCCTGGAATTTAGCCTGGTCTGGAGCAGGCTAGCTCCACAGAATAAATCTCCATGGTAATTTATACCATAACATATCCTCCTGCCCCCTATCCATCTTTAGTGCAACCGGATTACGGATCAATTGAGCCAGGATCACCAAGATATCCTGGCTTAATCCCTTATCCTAGTTTTGTGCAACAGGCCCCTGGTCATGGTTACGTTGATACGGGTTTAATTTGATGCATGTCCAATAATGACTTGTCCCCATCGAAAAGGAATAGGACAGGTTATGAATGAAAATCATTCTTGCCTTTAACCCTAACTGGCTGTGACATAATACGGTTCATTATGAAATATCATGGCCAGTAAATACACCCCAGATCATTGTGCCCAAGCCCATCTGGCAAAGGCCAAGTAGTGTTCCTTCTTAGTTTGAGCAATTATGGAGGACAGAAGAAAACGTTTACAACAAAGTCACTGTCTTCCTTATTAAAACAGTTCAGTCCATACCGTTTCTTGCATAACCGTCTGAAATCAGATAATTACCCCAAATCATGTCACAAGCTCTACATTTCCCCTTCATTGGATCTATAAGTCTAGGATGAGGTTTATGGCATATATTAGACTGAATGGGGTTCCAGCTACATATTAACTCCACAACCCTTACACCAGCCATATTTGTGTGCTCTTTATGCCACCTTGTGGACCAACTTAAGACCTGCACAACTGGTTTATTATGTTAGTTGGTCTCGCTCTACAGGCCTTGTTCTCAGTTCTTTTATTGCTTTTACAAAACAATGCCATAGATTTAATTAACAAAAAATATACTAGTTTGAGTGTATATTCTGGAAAAATAACAATGGTAATACAACACGGCTTCAAATGCTGCTCATCCAATCAGCATCCAGGATCCAAACTACCCATTCTATAATTAAACATAAGACACTGAGTTAGAGTAGGAACATAGAGTGAGTATGTTTAATGTCACCACATACTACAATCTTAGATATGTACAAACATACATATATTATTTTAAGATATGAGAACAACTAAATGACAGGAATGATTCAGCTTCAAATTAAAAAAGAAAGATATCTTAATACTGTGCTCTGATAAAATGCTCAAAACATTAAAAGGAACAGAATGCCTTACAAGGTTCCTGGTTAAAAAGACCTACATGGTTAAAATAGATTACAGTACTTGTTTATAAAAATAAAGACTCTTTTAGATTTGGTTTACGTTTCCTGTTTCATTCTTCTACATGGACGGAACTAGTCTTCAAGGGGGAATGTGTCAAGTGGTCAGTGGCGCTCCCTTAGTGGCACATCTGTGATGTCATCTCTTTCTGTAGGAGACAGGAGTTGTAGTTTAGCAACATTATTATAGCAAAAGCATAAAAATGTGCCCGTAAAGATCACAATTCTAGGGTGCAATACAGACATAACTTCAGGCAGCTTCCTTTACACAAAAGCCATGTAATGTCAAAGAAATTAATATATGGAAATTAAAATGTATCCTTTCCTTTATAAGCTTGTGCAATTGTTTATCAGCTCACATACCAACAAGATAGACAATTCAATAATGTTTTCCTCACTCACCAGTGGCTCGAGCTCCTTATGGTCTGTGAGGTTGAACTCTGTTACAAAGTAGTAGAAGTGCTTGTAACAGGTGTTGACGTGGGCCTCTGCACCCATCTGGCTCACACGATCAAAGTGGTGGATGTAGACGTGGACGAACACACGGAACAAGCGAGACAAAATCTTCTTAGCTACCTGCATGAAGGTCTTGGGGAAGGGAGTACCTTCAAAAACCAAACAAAAGATGACAAAAAAATATGAAGATGTGTCCTCATGAAACATGTAAAGTAAACAAAAGGAGTCATGCTCTCAACCATATGTGTTTGAATCAGTCTACTTGTCAGATTAATTGTATTACAGGATCATGCTTGTATCACTTGAAGGAGATATGTGAGCCTTTAAATGACCACAGGACAGAGGATTCATATTTTTCTTCATCCATCCAATAGCATATCTGCCAACCCTGTCCAACTTTTTAGAGTACCTGACGCGCACGGCAAATTTGAGTTTACTTCCCCCAGCACGCGCTGTTTGTGAGTCTGATGCGTTTTTAGAAATGGTTCCTAATCAACACTAAAAGCAAAATCATTTTGAAAACACAAAAACAAATGATCGCATCGACACAGACCGCAAACTGGCTACACAAAGCTTAAGTAGGCTACCGCAAAAGGAATCTGAACGCTGTTCGCTAGTAGAGTCCGGTGTTTCAGCCTATGTAAAAGGTGCCTATTGGATTTCTTTGCAGCGCATACATCATTTTCGAAGTTGATAAATTCTCAAATCTAGTGCAAAGGCATTTTAGAAGCATTGCCTATTTTGCTAAAATCGGACACTCAATCCTTCATCGCGCAGTCTTCTAAACTCCCGACTCCATTTAATGCCAATATATGTTTATATTTATTTTTGATTATACTTTTGTAATGCTTTTTGTGACGTGGATCATAATTACAATTACAGTATATCAGGTTGGGTGATCCTCGTAATGTTACGTGGAAAATACAACTAATTGCACAAATGCGACCAGTTATATTTCGTATTTAAATTGTATTTATTGCACTAGCAAATGCGTGTGAACTGCTGGCACTGAATATCCATCTTATGTTCGCTAAGGATAGCTTGAAACAATTAGTGTTTACCTTTCCACAACACACGGAGTCGAAAATGGATTTGTCCATGTGTTTACATACAGCTGACAGTCGGCAAACTCAGCATCACAACAAACAGGAGGGGCAGACACTGGGTAGCTATGTCGAATAAGGATGTATTAATCTCCATGTCCGTTGACACAAACTCTGTACACGTCTGTTTGTTGCAGCTCGAGAATCTGGATGTTAGATTTACTCAATAGATTAAAAAAACAAAAACAGTCCCTATTAATTTCTGCGTACTTTTAACTCGGATCTCGTACCTGCTTACATGAACAGAGAATTGCGTAGTTGGTACGCAAAATGCGTGCATGTTGGCAGGTCTGCAATAGATGAAGTCCATCCATTTACACTATTCTAATAGCATTTTAACAATGCATTTCCAGGGACATGTGCACATGCCATCCCTATTTATACCCTACTGTGGATTCTGTGACCCATTTCTAATGCCATTGCTTGGATGTTTCTACAGCAAGTCAGATACCAAGTTGTGTGGTGGGAGGACGTGAAGAATGGAAGGTTAAGAATTTCTGGATCTTTGTAGATGAACGACTACAGCTGTTGCACAAGGTAATGACAAAGCGAACTCAAGGAATTCAGCCTATCAAGACGCTCTTTTGTAACTCTGCCAAACCATTAAACCCATTAATCACAATGCTGATCCCAGCCCATGTACCTAGTTATCATTATTTGTACATACCGACGTTGGTGGGGAAGATGTGTTCGTTGTTGATCTGTACCTCAATCCAGTCCATCAGCAGGCTCATGTACTTTGGGGCTGGAACGGCTGTGGGCTTCTTGTACTTGTGCTCGTCCTGCCAGCGGTACTCGTACTTGGGCCCTCCGGACATGACTGGGCAGGTCTGGTCGGTGCAGGAGTCGCTGATGGTGCCGTAGATGAGGTTGATGCGGTTGAAGAAGTCCACGACGTGCACGGCCACCCAGTCATTCAGGTCCTCTCCATGGGGCAGTGCCACCGCCTGCTTCAGGTCCAGGCCTGCATTCAGAGACGCCTGGGCCTTCTTGTGCAGCTCGAAGCGCTGTGTCCCGGGCTCAAACTTACGCTTCGGCCGGAATGTCCTGTCCTTGTTGAAGACTTGCTTCAGGGCCATGGACATTGTTGCATGTGGCAGTTTGTTTATTTCGTATTGAATGATTTACTGGTTAGATGAAGGAGATATAAACAACAGTGGAGCTGTTACACACTGGTTGTATTTTTCTCACAGCTGATTTTAGTCCTGAGGCTGTTGAAGGGTAAAATCTGAGAGGGGTAGAAAGAATAATTGACAGCGTCAGATTCACTCACATAGATGCCATATTGTCAAATTCAGCAGTAACATGCAGTATTCCATCTGGCGGCTATGCCAACAAGGCCCACAATTTATTTCTTACATTTTTAATATTACAATGCCAGTCAAACGTTTGGACACACCTACTCATTTAAGGGTTTCTTTATTTTTACTATTTTCTACATTGTAGAATAATAGTGAATACCACAAAACTATGAAATAACATATATGGAATCATGTAGTAACCACAAAAGTATTATAAACAAAACAAAATATATTTTATATTTGAGATTCTTCAAAGTAGCCACATTTTGTCTTGATGACAGCTTTGCACACTTGGCATCCTCTCAACCAGCTTCACCTGGAATGATTTTCCAACAGTCTTGAAGGAGTTCCCACATATGCTGAGCACTTGTTGGCTGCTTTTCCTTCACTCTGCGGTCCAACTCATCCCAAACCATCTCAATTGGGTTGAGGTTGGGTGATTGTGGAGGCCAGGTCATCTGATGCAGCACTCAATCACTCTCCTTCTTGGCCAAATAGCCCTTACACAGCCTGGAGGTACGTTGGGTCATTGTCCTGTTGAAAAACAAATGATAGTGGGACTAAGTGCAAACCAGATGGGATGGCATATCGCTGCAGAATGCTGTTGTAGCCATGCTGGTTAAGTGTGCCTTGAATTCTAAATAGTGTCACCAGCAAAGCACCCCCAAGGCATCACACCTCCTCCTCCAAGCTTCATGGTGGAAACCACACGTGGAGATCATCCGTTCACCTACTCTGCGTCTCACAAAGACACACCGATTGGAACCAAAAATCTCAAATTTGGACTCATCAGACCAAAAGGACAGATTTCTAACGGTCTAATGTCCATTGCTTGTTCCTTGGCTAAAGCAAGTCTCTTATTATTGGTGTTCTGTAGTAGTGGTTTCTTCCCAGCAATTCGACCATGAAGGCCTGATTCACGAAGTCTCCTCTGAACAGTTGATGTTGGGATGTCTGTTACTTGAACTCTGTGAAGCATTTATTTGGGTTGCAATTTCTGAGGCTGGTAACTCTAATGAACTTATCTTCTGCATCAGAGGTCTTCCTTTCCTGTGGCGGTCCTCCTGAGAGCCAGTTCAAGTGCAACTGCACTTGAAGGTACTTTCAAAGTTCTTAAACTTTTCCGGATTGGGAAAGGGGGATACCTAGTCAGTTGTGTCTCCCGCATTTAACCCAACCCCTCTGAATCAGAGAGGTGCGACATCCATGGCTTCGGCGCCCGAGGAACAATGGGTTAACTGCCTTGTTCAGGGGCAGAACAGATTTGTTTTTACCATGTCAGCTCGGGGATTCGATCCAGCAACCTTTCGGTTACTGGCCCAACGCTCCTACCCTCCAGGCCATTAACTTTGAACAAGGCACACCTGTTAATTGAAATGCATTCCAGGTGACTACCTCATGAAGCTGGTTGAGAGAATGCCAAGAGTGTGCAAAGCCATCATCGAGGCAAAGGGTGGCTACTTGAAGAATCTCAAATATAACATTTTTAGATTTGTTTTAACAATGTTTTGGTTAGTACATCATTCCATGTGTGTCATTTCATAGTTTTGATGTCTTCACTATTATTCTACAATGTAGAAAATAATAAAAATAAAGAAAAACCCTTGAATGAGTAGGTGTGTCCAAATTGTTGACTGATACTTTGTTAAAACAATCTGCATCCCCATTAGTTCTGTTTGGTATGAATTAATAATACTGTAAAAGCATGTGGTGTCTGTCCATTTGAGCTCCAATTACCTAATTAAAAAACAATTCATAAATAATGTTTAAGCACTGATTAATAATCACTTAATCAAATTATTAAACCATATTTAACTACCAAACCATAAAAATACACTTCCATGACTGCTGTGATAAGAGTAGTAGGTTCATGGAAGTCTGCCCTCCACATCAACTTAGAGAAGAATAACACCAACCAGCTACAATGTTACAAAAGTGAGTGTTGTTACAGAGTAGACTAGATAGTTACCATGTTGAGCAGGGAGTGAGGTTTTTAAATTAGAATGTGGTTACAATGTTGCAAACTATACGAGTCATTTCCTATTTGTCACATTTACTTCACGGCCTGGTTCAACCAAGCGAGTCAGCATGGACAACCTTGCACGACTTTATTAAGTGACCTCAGACAATAAGGCCATTTCATATATTGAAGTTACTTATAGGCCTATATCTAGACAGCCGACATCAGAAGTATAAAGTGGTCGAAGGCAAAAGTGAAACAAACTAAATCTAGTTAGTACATGATGTAGCATTGCGGTAGCCTGCGCGCTGATGCTAATGTTGGTTTCTTGAACGATGAGGGCGCGTGACGAGGCTACGAAGTTAATTCATGACGTGAAAAAAAGGACATCAATCGCACTTGTTGCTTTTCGCATAATAAAGCTAAGCATAACCTTCTCATCAAAAGATTTCTCATTATTACATTTCACATAAAAATAACGGAGTAAATTGCTACCGAGCTGACGGTGACGAAATTCGTCTCCCAACCACTTTCCCCAAACTTAGAGACACCACTTACTTGTTCCGCTTTACTGAGCCTTCTTTAGCGATGTTCCCTTTAATAAAATAAACTTTGCTAATCGTTTTCAAATGTATAACAAAAGCTACATTATGATTAATGTATAAGAGTTCGACTCATAGCGCTAAATCTATACTTTATTAGGAAACAAAAATAAGCCCCTCCCTACTAAAAAAAACCCACTTCCTTTGATCAGACGTCACTGTACACCGCCCGAGGACAGTGTGGCGCACCTCAATGAGGCGTGCACAACTCTATCATTAGGCTAGTAGCCTAATGATATGCCTACAAGTATCTTGATAATTCAAACAAAGTGAATTGTTTGACATCATATTAATCTAAGCAAGACTGTTGTGTCGATGATATAGCTATAGGTTTAATTGTTTCCTCATAGTATTCGATTTTAAAGTGTTGTGAAAATGTCAATCTCTCGTGGAAGTGACAAACTTGGTAACGATATTATGAAAATGTAGACAATTTCACAACTCAAAAACGAAATGAATCCCATATTTCTGATCTTAAAGTCTGTTTTTATCATTTATTCAAAAATAATTTCCACAATTACTTGATATACATACACCATATTCTGTGACATGTTTTATTCATCATGAAGTGTTAACAAATGTATAGAGAGCTGAAGCACTTAAATACAAACAGAATTCACACTAGACCTAATTATATTCTCAGGGAATTACACTTTCAATATGCAGTTTTACAATTCTAACATGCATCATTTTTTTTTGTTTCTACCAAAACATTCAAACCAACAAATGATGCAGTCCTGAGCTACTAAAAAAGGCTGTTCTAATATGAATTACTTATATTACAGACTCACATTTGCGCCAATAAGGCTTGTTTAGCTGTTTGCTGTTGCTGCCTGTTTCTGAAGCCGTCAGCTTGTTCCCAGTTCATAAGAGGCTCATTGTCTATCTCAAAGAATGCATTGTGTGGCGCAGGGACAGAGTGTATCTTGTCCCTGGACTATTTGAGAGGCTCAGCAGCGTCTGTGGTCCCCTCAGGCAGAGTTTTGTTGGATATAGAGTAATAAAAGCCTCGCATGCGCTCCTCCACCTTCACAAAGCCTGGCCGGTCCTCGTGTCTGAGAAGAGAAAGATCAGACACTTTAGACATGATGGATCTCCTTTGGGCAGCAGTGTGGTCTAGTAGCATGTGGTGTGAAAATGAATAGGTCTCTGGTTTCTCACTTACTTGTATGTCCAGCAGTCCTTCATCAGAGCATACATTTTATCTGGACATCCAGATGGACATTCCATGCGGCTCCCACTGGCAATGAAACTGATCACCTCAGGACCTTTCATTTTCTGATCACATGTGGTAAAAAGACAGATGAAGATCATCTCAACAGCTCCTTTGTTGGAGGCTGTTATTATTTAACCTTTATTTAACTAGGTAAGTCAGTTAAGAACACATTTTTATTTACAATGACAGGCCAGGAACAGTGGGTTAACTGCCTTGTTCAGGGGCAGAACAACAGATCTTTACCTTGTCAGCTCGGGGATTTGATCTAGCAACCTTTCGGTAACTGGCCCAACGCTCTAACCACTAGGCAGCAGTATACATCTTTAAATGTTTGTTGTGTATAGATCTTGCTGCTGCTGTACAGATAGTACCTTGTATGGTTTCCCTCCAAAAGAAAAGGCTTCCCACATGGTGACACCGAAGCTCCAGACATCACTCTTGCTGGAGAATTTGTGGAAATTCATGCATTCTGGAGCATACCACTTCAGCGGCCATTTTCCTGCTGTGCGTGCCTATGTACCCACGCACACACATGCTTACCATACCAGAGGAATAATGTTCATATAAAGAACTGCATCATTTAACTATATAAAACAGACCAACTTAACATTATAGCACATGACACATGCAAGAGACTTATACCTTGTAATAGTTGTTATCAGCACCCAAAGCCTTGGACAGGCCAAAGTCACTGATCTTGGCGAACTGTTGGTTGACCAGCAGGACATTGCGAGCTGCCAGGTCTCTGTGCACAAAGTTCTTCTCCTCCAGGTACTTCATTCCCATAGACACCTGGTGCATCAGCCCCACAATGTTCTCCACTGTGACCTTATCCCTGAGAGGTAGAGAGACAGAAAGGGAACTCAAATAAAGCTTTAGGGGAATTCTCATGGTATTTAGCTTCACTTTGCTGAGCTCATCATCAGTGTTTGAGTAATAGCAGGGCTATCATTAATTGCATTTCCATAACTCTCTATGATCAATGTCACTATTAAGAGAAAAACATGCCTTATGATATACTGTACTACACTACACGTGTGAAATAATTGGCCTTACCTATTGGTGGAGAGGAACTTGTTGAGTGGCCCAGCAGAAGCCATCTCCATCACCAGCATCAGGCACTCAGCCTGGCAGAGCCCCAGCATGCGGACGATGTAAGGGTTACTCAGCTGGTGCATGATCTCCGCCTCCCTCATCATCTCATCTTTCACCAGCTTCTCATTCTCACTCTTCAGCACCTTGATGGCCACATCAGTGTGGCCCCTGGAAGCACACAATAATTTGTGATGTGTTATCAATAGGGCCCCATGTTGTTCTAAATGTTAGCCTCTAACTAGGGTTCAGAGTTTTTCCTGATCAGCTCACTTTCTCAGTAAAAATAATTATACACCTGTGACATAAAACGTAGTTATCAGTTGTTATAAGTGGCTCTAGGCATGAGGTTATTGGTTCTAAACTCAGGTTCTGATGTTCTGTTTTGATTCATCCAAGAAGCAGCACCCCCCACCCCCCCTCACTTATTTGTCTTGAAGACTCCTTTCTTGACACAGCCAAAGTTGCCTGAGCCGAGCTCCACCTCGTCGATCATCAGCTGCTCCCTATTGATGAAGAACTTCTTCAGGTCATTGGGGTCATGGTAAGGGTTGACAAATTCACTGCAGTCCATGGGCAGCATCTGACGGTCTGTGGGGGGCGAAGTGTTGACTTCCGTGGAGCACCCCAGAGGTACTGTAAGAAAGGGCCAAACCACAGGTAAATGACATAAAGACACATTCAATAATTTTTTTATTTGTATTTTGGTGGAAAGGCCATGTGTGTCTGTTGTAATGTTAGTGACCTACCTCCAGGTGGCGGTGTGTATCTATTTGTTCTGGACCGCCTCTGAAAGAAATGTACTGTATTCAGTAGATCTGTGTGAATGAAGTTGGAAAGTACTGTATCTACCATGGATAAATTATAAAATGTTCTTGACACTCACCCCGGAGGGCACAACCGGAGTTTCTGAAAATGGATTTGAAAAATATGACAATTAATTAAATTGCATAGGGGACACATTGTGTGAAAGGATAAGAAGAATGTGATGATTTTGATTCACTTGAGAACAAAATGTTGGTTCAGTACGTTTGGCATTGTTGCGGTTCACACATGGTTCCCTCAGAACTGTCACTAGCCCATCAGGCTTCATCTTAAGATACTCAACCAGCTGCAGTGTAGAAGGGATGGAGAGTGTGGTAAACTTAAACATGAAGTAGCAGACATAAAACATTTGAACCAATTTGTTGAAGGAGAGAGAACAGTCTACCTGCCACACAGTGTCAAATTTGGTTCCCTCTGGCATGGAGTACTTCCCTGATTTGTCATGTAGGATCTGGTAATGGTAGGCCGTTTTTCCGTACACCAAAGAAAGGGCAAAGGTGCCGGACTCTTCCCTGTCTCTGACTCTGATGAGAAAAAAAACACTATAATCATTGTTGTGAGTGTTTTGGGATGTGATGGAAATTGTTATGTTTATGCTTTTCTATGAACCAATTTCTGTTTTCATGCAATGACTGATTGAACGAATCCTCACTATCAGTATCTGCAATTTGGCAGTATGCCCAGAACCTTGTTAAGAGAAAGGGATATCTCAGTTTCAAGGTCTCAGCTTAGAGAGAATAAGCCTTTTGAGGTATTGGCCTGTCATATGCATGACCCAGTATTGGTCACATGAATGAAGCAAACATGAATTATGAATGATGAATAAGCTAAATCATGCAAATATAACTTGTCAGTATATAAGGGAACTAATGGGACTGCCCCGTTAGAGCTCCTGACAGACGTTCCCTGTGGTGCATCAAGTTTGTTGGAACCTCTCCAGCGCGCTGATTGTAAATAATGATTAATTTATGATTGACTTCGAGTGTCCCTGTGTAAGAATTACCACGACAGGGATTTTTGGATGGAATCGGACTAAAATATATTAAATGACTCACAGGAACTTTCCGTCTGGCTGTGCCCTGGAATAGAGTCGCCTCTCCCCCTCCTGGCGAGGGATCTTGCCGTGGTACCAGGGCATCCTCTCATGGGCAGTGGTGGCGATCAGCTTCTCCAGCTGTGGGGCCTGGCTGATGATGGCCTGCTCCATGGCCTCCCCCTGAACACAGATAGACAGTTAGTCAACCTGAGCCTACAAAGGGCCAGCAGGGCCAGCAGACTAACAGTTAACCTACTCGTGCCAAGGTTCTACAGTGCATCAGAGATGCTGTTGGTGTGACCCTGCTGCCTATTCTTCAGCCAACCCTCACCTCCAGGTTCCATGTCTGTCGTACATACTCCCTCAGCATGTTGTCCCTCAGGTTATCAAATACGCCTGCTCTAATGGGGTTATCCGGTGAGCGCAGACAGGGCTTCTTCAGATTGCACACCAGGCCATCTGAGTCCTTACTGTAGAACTCACAGAGCTCCGCTGGCCCACAGTGGGGCTTGCCACCCGCAATACAGTAGGTGCCATTGAGTTGTTTCTCCACAGAGTAGTGGTGGAAGTCCAGGTCCCATACCAGGGAGACCACATAGCCGCCCAGGCTCCGCAAACACTGGCGCAGCAGGAACAGCCCGTTGGCCATGCCTGCCAGCTTCAGGTGCTCCTCAGCCTCCGAGCGACTGATGCTACCGTAGAAGAATGGCAGTTCTGTCGCAGGGTCTGTCGCCATGTCTGACTCTTCTCAGGAAGTACGAGGGAAGACTCCTCAGTTGGAAGGGTTGGAGATGTCTGGAAGCTCCTGATTAAAGATCTAAACAGAGAGAGAATGGAAATTACCATAAGTAATGCTAACTACAGTATGTTTTCCAGATGGTAGTTTTTCTCTAATTAAGGTTGTTGATGACAGTCTACGGTCTTCATCAGAAACTCCATCTCAGGGATCCAGAGGAGTATCTGGGGTATTTGTGTGGTTGGGCTGTTCTGGGTGCACTAAGTGAGAGAAATAGTAGGCTATGCGTGTTTCTCTACACCGGCACAGACTGGTGTTAAGCACAGCCACAACAGGAAATGGCACCCGCCCCCATCCTCCTTCTCCAACTCTTCAGTTTCTCACTATTACGTTGAACAGGTGCTGCTGTTTCTCAAATTTTCCCTGAGCTGTTCAACACATTAGCTGCACATTTCAATTAAGATTACGAAAACAAATGTCATTTTTAGACAAATAAAAATACAGAAACAAAATATTTCAGATGTAGCCCCCATCAGTATTTGTTTAAACTAATTTGTGCTTTATTCTGACTATCAGGAGAATTTAAAAGAAGCGTAGACTGCAGGCTGTGCAATTACCATCAAAGCGTCTAGTGTCTGCTCTGCTGTGAGGTAGCTTTATTTGATAACAAGTGGAAAATGCCTGTTGGTGGGTAAGACACAGATGAGTATCATAACATTTTAAACGCACACCAGACAACTATCAAGATGACATGATATTCACGCACAGAAGCAGAAATAAAAGGAGTCTAGTAGGCAAAATAAACAGTTGAATCAGTTAGCATAGTGATGTACTGAGTTTTCTATTGGCGGTTTTCATATAACTTCTTTTCCGTTTAATTTGACAGCCTCATTTTGGAAAATTGAAGCTTTAGCAAATCAAAAATGTAATCTGTTGGTGTGAGTCATAGGTCAGGGTGGTTTTCCTTGGTTTGGTTTGTAGTTTGAATCAACTACTAAAATCAAACTTCAGTTTATTACATGATACACAATATACTAGCAGCTCCTTATGGGAACTCTTCATTCCTATTCTTCTTGTAAAAAAGTGCAAACTTATGGCCCATGGCCAATATTTGATGTATTGTTTTAGAGATCTGAAGTCCTGTGCTTTGTGAAAGGATTCTATGAGGTGAGGTATGTCAAAAGGAGGGTGAAGGTAAAGACTGGATCACCTTTGTCTATGTGTGTCTATGTTTGTGTTTATGCTTTTAAAACTGTGTTGTGATTCAACCACAGTTTCCTGGACGTACAGTACCTGTGACAGTATGCTCACATCCACGCCGGACACACAGACACAGAGCCACAGCGAGACGCAATGTGCCACAGCATACATAAACTCCACCATGGCCTGAGAGCTTCAAACCCCCACTCACCACAGTAAAGGGACAGTGGTACAAAGACATGTTGTACTGTCAAAACTGTGCCTTTAGTATGCACTTGTTGACATTTCTGAAATTCTATTGATGTGAATGGCTAAAACTGACTTGTGTTTAGTTTTATTTCCTGTCTTTTTATCCTTGTATTTTATGAGCTGAATCAGCTAAAAGTCTGAACGACAGAATAAAGTACTTGAGCCATAAAAGTCAGTTCCCATGCAAATGGAAAGATGTTGAGCATAAAAACCAATCTGTCAGAGAAGAAGATGTATTGTCAACAAGAGAGTTGTTGACGAGGAAATGTCCACATTTTCTTTTCTAGTTCCCTGAATTTATGAGTGAACACATAGACAAACCATAAATGTCTCACCACTAGCTCAGTAATCGGAGCATAAATATGCTGTTTCATTTTGACCACCCCAATTCTCTTCCCTGATGTTGCTTTCCTTCCAGTCCAGAACAGAAAACCTAAATGGAGATCAACTTCTGATAAGGGAATACACTATATATTTAAGCAATAAGGCCCGAGGCGGTGTGGTTTATGGCCAATATACCACGGCTAAGAGCTGTTCTTATGTACAACGCAACGCGGAGTGCTAGGACACAGCCCTTAGCCGTGGAATATTAGACATATATCACAAACACCCAAGGTTCCTTATTGCTATTATAAATTGGTTACCAACATAATTAGAGCTGTAAAAATAAATGTTTTGTCATACCCATGGTATACGGTCTGATATACCACGGCTTTCAGACAATCAGCATTCAGGGCTCGAACCACCCAGTTTATAATCTCTTTTATATATGGCCAATATTCCACGGCTAAGGGCTGTGTCCAGGCACTCCGCGTTGCGTCGTGCGCAAGAACAGCCTTTAGCCGTGGTATGTTGGCCATATACCACACCTCCTCAGACCTTATTGCTTAATAAAACTATTTTTGAATGTTATACTGCTTCATAAGGAAAACAAACCAATCAAGACAAATTTCCCTAACAATATATAGAGCAACCCAGATGCTACTTTACAAAACAGAGACTGACAGTGTGATGGATATTTAACTGCATCAGCACTTTTTCCAATACACTTCTACAAACATTACCCATGTTGTTAATATTCAAACGTTACATTCCAACGAAATTACATTTTTCCCACAAGACATTAAACTCACAACAAAACCAGCTGTAGGCCTATATTCTCCCCTGGTAGACCCTGCATTTCCAGTAGTGCTTTGCCCGGAGGTTGGTTGGGGTTTACAGCTGAGCCAATATAGGGCATACAGTACCAGCAGGTTGGACGGCTGAACCGGCCGACCCTTAGAGGAGTCCCAGGCCCACTCGGCAGGCTGAAGGCCATAGATTTAAAGAGCGGAGAGATAGCAGAACTGTGTTCTGACGCACAACATTTTCCATGCAAGTACTTGTGACTGTGAGGTCTACAATAGAAATGCCTTGTCCACTACTGTACCACAGAGGATAACATGATAGAGGGCCCTTGGTTTAGCTATAAGACATTACATTAATCAACTATAAGCAGTAAACTCAGCTTTGCTAAATTCAGTCGTTGGCTCATGGCCATGATCTGTAACAATAATACATATTTGCCATGTATTTCATATGTAATCATAGTCATATAAATAATAGCCCATCATGTTTTGCCATTAGTGTTCAAAAATGATTAAAAAGAAACGTTATATCAGAAACATTATCTGTTCTGTAAGTTATGCTTACAAAAACATTCCTAAATCATTAGATACACAATACCTAGCTATTTTTAGGGATTGCTTTGACTACTACTAAATATAAATGTGTTCAATGCGGCAATGTTATATAGTGGTGTAGGCCTTTAGAGAACAAAGAGACCACACAATGTTGCTTAATAACACCTACAGTGTTTGCAGAAACAACCACAAATAGGCCTACAAACATCAAACATACATTAAAATGGTGGAAGGCTCTAATAAGTAGTTCATTTATGTGGCTGAGACTGCTACCTAGAAAACAAACAATATTTTGAAATTGCTTACTTCAATGGAAAATCAATAAGGGACTTAATGCGCATATTTTTCCTAAACGTAGAAGACTATTGCTGATTTCAAATCAAGCTTTTTGAATTTCTTGTTCTGCTATTGTTTCATGCAGCTTGCAAAATGCTTGACTTGCTTGGTAGCTGACAATGGCCCCTCACCCAGCCATATTTAGCCAGTCGAGCTTAAGACCAAACCCAAGAGGATAATCAAGTATTTTGTGACCCCTAACTCTCGAACTCTCCCTGGAACGACAATACATCAGTCTTAGTGATCTGGGTTGTGGCACCTCTGTAATGAGTTAGCCAATATATAGAATGAAATTGCCTAAGTCAGCCACACATCGTCAGGGCACAGTTTAGCCAGTAAGGTTTAAACCAGGGCTCTATCCCAACAGGCCAATCAAGTTGTTTCTTATAGATTCTTATAGAACCCATTACTGGATTGCATTATATTCAGAATATTTCAAAGAAGTATGAAGGTTAGTCTGTCATCTAGTTGAGAATGAGTCTCTGTTTAAAACATCATAAAAATACAGCCCCTTATTTTCATACAAAGCACAGTAACCTCTTTTGTAATATTTGTCTGATTACAAGTGCCAACAAGTCTCAAAATAGAATCTACAGTATAATTCAAAAGAAAATTACAAGCAGTAACGACACACATAAAACACGGGTGTGTCTACTTGAAAATCTTACCCCCTTTTGGTTTTCTATTCATATACACAATGAAAGCAACTATTTATAAATATAATCTTTACTTTTGAAGCCACAGCTAGAATGTCTTTGCGCACTGTGGTGAACCCATATTGCCTGTGTTACAGCACAAACTCTTCTAATAGAAACATATGAACAGTTTTAAATCTGTTTAAGACACTGGTTATAAGGAAACAAGTCATAGAAAAGGAACATTTTAAGAACAATCTTTTACATATATTATTGATATAAATGCAGTCTAAAATATTGTATTGTATACTTCAAAGTACATTAAAGTAATAGACTTTCAACTTGATCTTTTTTCCATCTCCAAAATACAGCCTAAACAAAATCATTGATTTGGTTAAAAGAGATTCATCCTAATTCCTCAACTGAAAATAAGTGAAGAAAAAGACAGAACTGGCTTTTTAAATTAGATGGACTCACCATACACTACTTCACTGGAACTGAGGAAAGAAGTCAGAGATCTTAGTAGATTGGACTCAGAGACAGAGAGCTGCTGAGTCTGTCGGTCTGTATAGGTGACAGAGACTATGCATCAGCACTGCTGAGTGAGGGCACGAGTGAGGGTTCAGGAAAACTATGTGGGTTGATTGATACAGCCCTGGAATCTTCACTAAGCTACTTCCTCACCTCAGCTACATGAAACCCTTTCTACTATACTACCTTTTGTTTCATGAAAAGGCAGAAATAAAAAAAATAGCACAATTTCAATATTTACAACCATCTGACACAGCTGACCTAGTCTTCTGTATCCAACTGTCGACCACGGCCCTCCAGCAGCGAGGCTATGGTGGAGGTTTTAATGGTTACATGGAACAGCATTCCATTTCAGATATCTCTTTGTTGGAGGCCACATGTCAAAACAGGGCTAGTGCAGGCCCTCAAAATCACCTACAGAGGGCGGTCTGGATTAACTATTCAGGTAGACCTAACTACTACCACTAATAACAAGTCAAGTGTATGTGTAATATGCATAGGATACACATGATGTACACAGTACAATGGAATACTTAATAAAGGAATTAAGTAGGATAATAACGCTGGCACATTGCTGTTACTACTACAGTTGTCTACTAAATGTCTTCTATGCTCGCTTCGATGCAAGCAACACTGAACCATGCATGAAAGCATCATCTGTTCTGGATGACTGTGTGATCACACTCCCCGTAGACAATGTCAGTAAGACCTTTAAACAGGTTAACATTCACAAGGCCGCAGGGCCAAACGGATTACCAGAACGCTTACTCATAGCATGCGCTGACCAGCTGGCAACCTCTCCCTGTATCAGGAATTAGGTAAGACCCAAGTCCAGACCGTGTCGAAGTAACAATGTTTATTGCAGCAAACAGAGGCAAAGTTACAGGGCGGCAGGCGGGCTCAGTGTCAGGTCAGGCAGAGGTCGGAAATCCTGATAGGGGCCGGACAGGACAGTAGCGGACAGTAGGCAGGCTCAGTGGCAGGCAGAGTGGTCAGGCGGGTGGTTTAGGGTCAGGACGGGCAAGGGTCAAAAACCAGGAGAGCGAGAAAAAGAGAGGCTGGGAAAAGACAGGAGCTGACAGGACAAAATGCTGGTAAGCATGACAAACAAGACGAACTGGCAACAGACAGACAGAGAACACAGGTATAAATACACAGGGGATAACAGGGAAGATGGGCGACACCTGGACCCAACCTGTAATACCTACACGTTTCAAGCAGACCACCATAGTCCCTGTGCCCAAGAATGCCAAGGTAACTTGTCTAAATGACTATCGCCCCGTAGCACTCACAACTGTAGCCATGAAATGCTTTGAAAGGCTGGTCATGGCTCACGTCAAATAAAATAAGATTGAATTGGTCACATACACATATTTAGCAGATGTTATTGTGGGTGTAGCGAAATGCTTGTGCCGCTCTGATATCCCAAAATTATTTCCGGCTGTACGTAACACACCCAAAAAATTCTGGGCTAATAATGTAAGAAATAATACAACAACAAAAGAAATACTGCAAATTTGCTTAGGAGCTAGAAGCAGAACTGCCATATCTGTCGGCGCCATCTTACTACACTACCAATGAGACAGCCCACTCCAATTCACATACCTCCCCAACAGATCCAAAGATGACGCAAGTTCTATTGCACCCCTCATGGCTCTTTTCCACCTGGACAAGACAAACACTTATGTGAGAATGTTGTTCATTTACTACAGCTCAGCGTTCAACACCATAGTGCCCTCCAAGCTAGCTCATCACTAAGCTAAGGACCCTGGGACTGAACACCTCCCTCTGCAACTTGATCCTGGACTTCTTGATGGGCCACCCACCACGCTGGTCCTCGACACATGGGCCCCTCAGGGGTGCATGCTTAGTCCCCTCCTGTACTCCCTCTTCACCCACGACTGCATGCCGACGACACGACGGTGGTAAGCCTGATCACCTACGACGATGAGACAGCCTATAGGGAGGAGGTCAGAGACCTTGCAGTATGGTGCCAGGACAACAACCTCTCCCTCAACGTCAGCAAGACAAATGAGCTGATAGTGGATTACAGGAAACGGAGGGCCGAGCAGGTCCTCATTCACATCAACAGGACTGTAGTGGAGTGGGTTACTCGGCGTCCACATGACTAAGGATCTATCATGGTCCAAACAAACCAACACAGTCATAAACAGGGCAGGACAATGCCTCTTCCCTCTCAGGAGGCTGAAAAGATTTGTCATGGACCTCAGATCCTCAAAAAGTTCTACAGCTGCACTATTGAGAGCATCTTGACTTGCTGCATCCCCGCTTGGTATGATAACTGCTTGGCATCTGACCGCGAGGCGCTACAAAGCGTAATGCGTACGGCCCTGTACAAGACTGCTAAATAGTTAGTTAAATAGTTAACCAAATTGCTACACGGACTATCTGCATTAACCCTTTTTGGACTAACTTTTTGACTCATCACATACGCTGATGCTACTGTTCATTATCACTTTATTTATAGTTATATGTACATATCTACCTCAATTACCTCGTACCCCTGCATATCGACTTTGTACTGGTACACCGGGTATATATTATTACGTGTTTTACTTTTCTATTATTTCTCTCTGTGTTGCTGGGAAGGGCCCGTAAGTCAGCATTTCACTGTTAATCTACACCTGTTGTTAATGAAGCATGGGACAAATAAAATGTTATTTTATTTCTTACTATTAGGCCATATTAGCACCTACAGCAGCCATCACCACCAGACAGCATCTAATCTGAAGAATAAGAATATCCCCACCAGGCCTACATTAGGCGACCTAACCTAGGCAGTGCGTTTCAACCACATTCGGGGTTTACATGTATGGTATTAGTAATGTAAATGCCTTAATCTGATTATCTTAATCGGAGTAAGGTCATAATCGATGAATACTCCGTTTAAAATACTTATTTATTTTTTATCTTTCAAATTAATAGGACATGCTGCTTTAACATCAGGACTCCCTAAAAACAGGCCACTTCGATACAAGTGACTTTTCCTCGCAGGTTAGGAGAACATTTTCGCTAACCCTAACCATATGCCTAACCTGCTACGAAAAGTCATAGCTGTATCGAAGTGGGGTGTTTTTAGGGAGTACTGCTTAACATCTTAAAGGCGCTGCATGGTCAATCCGTTGTCTGCATTGGCTGTGCAGCATTTATGGTGATACGGCCTCTGCAGAAGTCAGGGCCTCTGCAGAAGTTAGGGCATTCATAATTATCTTGCATGGCTGAGCAGCGCAGAGCTGTTGAGCAGAGCTGTTGTGACGGAATTTATCAAGGAAGTGAGTTTGTGTTTATAAGGACATCCCGCCACCACCTACCGTCAAACAATCATGTTAATGTGGAGTTATACGGAGTCCTCCACGTTGTTAAAAAAATTGGGAGGCGCAAAGTGATGCGGTATAGAGCACAATTTGGCCACTGCGTGCCTCTGGAGTCTCCACAATTGCATCTCTGACCACATTTTCAGATCAAGCATAAATTGGCTCTTAGCTAAGCCAGTTAGGCAGGTTAGGAGAATTAATGTGGACGGTTAGGATAAGTAATGTGGCAGGGTAAGAGAATTAATGGGGTAGGTTAGGAGAATTAATGGGGCAGGTTAGGACTACGTAGCAGGTTAGCGTAGCCGGTTAAGATAATTAACATGGCAGGTTAGGAGAACTAACCTAGCAGGTTAGGACAATGCTGTTAAGGTCAGGAAAAGGGTTAGTTAGGGTTAGGTAAAATGCTACAAGGAAGCAGCAAGCAGCCACTTCTAAAACGGTCTTGAGTGGCAACCAATCTGCCCAATTAGCTGTTATAGATTTCCATACACCCACCTATTTTGCAAAGCCCACTTTCAGACGCATACAGTTGAAGTCGGAAGGTTACATACACTTAGGTTGGAGTCATTAAAACTTGTTTTTCAACCACTCCACAAATTTCTTGTTAACAAACTACAGTTTTGGCAAGTCGGTTAGGACATCTACTTTGTGCATGACACAAGTCATTTTTCCAACAATTGTTTACAGACAGACTATCACAATTCCAGTGGGTCAGAAGTTTACATACACTAAGTTGACTGTGCCTTTAAACAGCTTGGAAAATTCCAGAAAAATATGTCATGGCTTTAGAAGCTTCTGATAGACTAATTGACATCATTTCAGTCAATTGGAGGTGTACCTGTGGATGTATTTCAAGGCCTACCTTCAAACTCAGTGCCTCTTTGCTTGACATCATGGGAAAATCAAAAGAAAACTGGCCAAGACCTCAGAAAAAAAGTGTAGACCTCCACAAGTCTGGTTCATCCTTGGGAGCAATTTCCAAATGCCTGAAGGTACCACGTTCATCTGTACAAACAATATTATGCAAGTATAAACACCATGGGACCACGCAGTGGTCATACCGCTCAGGAAGGAGACGCATTCTGTCTCTTAGAGATGAACGTACTTTGGTGCGAAAAGTGCAAATCAATCCCAGAACAACAGCAAAGGACCTTGTGAAGGGTCTGGAGGAAACAGGTACAAAAGTATCTATACCCACAGTAAACTATATCGACATAACCTGAAAGGTCACTCAGCAAGGAAGAAGCCACTGCTCCAAAACCGCCATAAAAATGCCAGACTACGGTTTGAACTACACATGGGGACAAATATCGTAGTTTTTGGAGAAATGTCCTCTGGTCTGATGGAACAAAAATAGAACTGTTTGGCCATAATGACCATCGTTATGATAGGAGGAAAAAGGGGATGCTTGCAAGCCGAAGAACACCATCCCAACCGTGAAGCACGGGGGTGGCAGCATCCTGTTGTGGGGGTGCTTTGCTGCAGGAGGGACTGGTGCACTTCACAAAATAGATGGCATCATGAAGAGGGACAATTATGTGGATATATTGAAGCAACATCTCTAGACATCAGTCAGGAAGTTAAAGCTTGGTCGCAAATGGGTCTTCCAAATGGACAATGACCCCAAGCATACTTCCAAAGTTGTGGCAAAAAACCTGACTCATTTACACCAGCTCTGTCAGGAGGAATGGGCAAAATTCACCCAACTTATTGTGGGTAGCTTGTGGAAGGCTACCCGAAATGTTTGACCCAAGTTAAACAATTTAAAGGCAATGCTACCAAATACTAATTGAGTGTATGTAAACTTCTGACCCACTGGGAATGTGATGAAAGAAATAAAAGCTAAATAAATAATTTCTCTACTATTATTCTGACATTTTACATTCTTAAAATAAAGTGGTGATCCTACCTGACCTAAGACAGGGAATTTTTACTAGGATTAAATGTCAGGAAATGTGAAAAAACTGAGTTTAAATGTATTTGGCTAAGGTGTATGTAAACTTCTGACTTCAACTGTATGCTAGCTATGCATATTTGAAATACTATTTAGGTTTTACAAACTCTTTCATTTCCAAACTCCGAATCAATTGGGCGTCCCCAAAAAATAACATGGTCACTGTTATAGTATAGGCAACAATCTTTGGTGTAGCTCCTCTGTGCGTAGTGTACAGACGCTGCCATTACCATTTTTACTTCCTGGTTTAGTACGCAGCAGTGAGAGCGAGCGCGCAGGCATCCAGCGCGTATCTGTGGCAGTGAGACCCTGGGAGCAAGAGAGGTACGATCATCCGCTCAATACAGACATAACTTTTCAAGGTAACTGACACGTCTTGAAGTAAACCAAGAGAAAGACACCGGAAACCCTGAAAGGTGACCATAGTGAACTTGGACAGGGAGAAGGAAAAGGTACTGGACCCTAATTTGAAACTTCTTTTAAACTCATATTTCATAAACCTAGTGTGCACTTTTGTCTATGTTATGAGAGTATAGTCGATTCCGTAAAAATGGTTGACGACTTCATTCGAAGTCTTACATATCGATTTTCCAGCTATTTAGAGTAATTTTGCACAACTCGAAAATTTGCATGGAATTATCAGGTAGTCAGACCATGGCATTTTGTCATGGTGTTGATTTCTCAGTAAATAAAAATCTTTGGAATTAACAACATTGTTGGGGGATATTTCCTTGTTTAATTGCATTGAGGTTATAATGAAGAAACTGTCAAGGATCCAGACATTTTTCCCTATTTGTTAGATTCAGTTAAGTGAAGTGAGGACCGTTATTTGTAAAGCTGAACCCATGTGGGCGATGAGGGATCTTGCTTGGTTGACTCCAGGCAGCAGTAGTTAATCCCCATAGTTCTGAGGGTTTCTGCAGGGTGGGGAGAAAGCATTGCTCCAGCAAAAGTTGGGAAATGAATAGGCAGAAGGGGATTCTTCAGGACATCAGCAAACCACTGCACTCTGTGTGTGAAGAATATTTGTGTGCTTGGGTGATGTGTCTCTCTCTATCACACACACACACACACACACACACACACACACACACACACACACACACACACACACACACACACACACACACACACACACACACACACACACACAAACAAACATTTGAACTAAAAACACAAATCAAGTAACTTGAAGGAGTTGCATTGCACAGTGAACACAGTGATGTAACATATTCCTGAGTTAATTAAGCAATTAACATCATGCTTGGGGTCATGTATAAAAATGCTGGGCAGGCCATTATTTTGGCTACCATGACTATGCTCCCACAGGGCACGAGTGGTCACTGAATGGTTTGATGAGCATGAAAACAATGTCAACCATATGCCCACGGCCATCTCAGTCACCGGACCTCAACCCAATTGAACACTTATGGGATATTCTGGAGCGATGCCTGAGACAGCTTTTTCCACCACCATCAACAAAACACCAATGATGAAATGTCTCGTGGAAGAATGGTGTCGCATCCCTCCAGTAGAGTTCCAGACACTTGTAGAATCTATGCCAAGATGGATTGAGGCTGTTCTGGTTCGTGGCGGCCCATTGCTCTATTAAGACACTTAATGTTGGTGTTTCCTGTATATCTGGTACAGTAGTCCATACTGTACTTTTCCCTTGCAGATCAGTGCCCACCACTTCCGCTTCCTCAACCAATAAACAGATTTATGACACTGATCCAGAAGTGACCTGTTGCTGATTAGGCTAGTGATCTCTTTTGTAACAAAACTCAAATGTTGGTATTGCTTGTTAATTCAAAAAACTTATGGTAAGAATCTGTCACTAAAATTATTGATGTTTTGTTCATATTGTGAATGCCCTTCATATCCAATATTTTCAACATGGTAGGGCTGGGCAGTGTTTGATCAGTATGTGAGGTTCCTAGGTCTCTCAACTGGCTGAGGCGAATGGACAAATCTGTGGTCTGTTGTTGTCTGGGTGTGTGTAGTATGAGAAATGTGAAACTCAAGACTTAAACTGACTATGTTCTTTTGTACACTCTTTAGAGTTGCTGGCTGACTCAGCGAGTCCAAGCCAGCTCTCACAAAATATTGTCTTCGACTAAAGCTCATTTTCAGAGTGCGCATCCTTGGCTGTCTGACAAGCCTAGTTGTTTATGTTCCCACTTTAAAAATGTTTTCAAGACAGAGTGTTTAGACTGAGATCCCTCCCTTTATTCTCCATATTATTTTTATCACCTCATCTGTTTGTTGTGTAAGGCTTAACGTGGGGGAGTCATGTAAATTGAGCTTGCTTTTCTACACCACTTCTGAGGGAGTGACTGCTGTCAGGGTGAAACAAGTATCTAGGACATGTGCTGCATGAGCTCCCAGCTTTCACTTAGTGTTGATGTGTTTACAGTAAAGAGGCCACACTCCCCTACTCGAATAGGAATGACAAATGAGACATCAAAAGAGTAAGTCTAATATCAGAGAGGAGCGACAGGAAGAGTAGACAATCATAGTGGTTTCTTCAGAGGAGCACACAGAGGGTGGTGTTAGGAGCTGAGCAGGGGACTGAGCAGCATTTCCTAGAGAGAGCCTTTACATTGAGCAAGTCATATGGGTTTGATTAGTGTGGTCTATTCTGCCTGTCTGTACAGTTCCTGGCAGGGTCACTATAAAAAACATACTTTTCACTGCCTTCTCCAATCCAGTAGATATGTTGAAAAGCTTATGGTCCAGACTACATTATGACTTTGGCCCACCCTGAAATCGCAATTTACAATCCCCTGTCTAATGTCTCTTCTACTGTTGTCCACAAATACCTCCTTGTCTTGCTTTTAAAAAGCACTCTGAACACATTATAATTGAGCTGTATACAGCCCTTTCCAATTTCTGAACCATGCCATTGCCACAATTAGGCATTCAAATTGATCAGAGGTACTCATCTAAGGAAATGATAAAAGCGTCTGCTAAGTGGAATATATTACATGTATATTATAAAATGGCAACAGTACTTACAGGATTATGGCTGTATTGGCCGAATGACAAACACATTGAGTTTTTTCCCAAAGGAAAACTGTTACAAATAGACCCACAAAGACAAATGACAAAATCCCTTTCAAGAGATAGTACAAATTCACAAATTACCAGATTATTGTCATGTTTCTTAATTGAGCAATGATTTAGTGAGTGTAGAGAGAACTTGAAGACAGTCAGTAAAGCTTTTAAGCAGCTTTGTTTAAAAACACAAAGGCAGTGATAGGGGGGCTGATTATGTGGGCTTTGTTTAAGTAAACAAGATGAAGAAGAGTTTTAATGAAAACATTTGATATCTTGCTGCAAGTCTAATAACCCCACAATAAAATGAGACTCCAACAAGAAGTAATGAAAATATAGGAGAGTTTGGCCAAGCAGGAAATGACTGAAAAAAGCCTTGAGGGAGGGGGCGGAAAGGGCAAAAAGCACGAGGGCTGTGGAGTTGGAGAGGGGCTTACAGTTGCTCCACATTTTAAGGGAAGTGGGAACACAAAGCCGACTCACTGTTTTAGGACCCCATTCCGTACGGTACTGTACTGTGAACCGCTGCACTGCAGGGAAACCAGAGGCACATTAAGCGTCCTTCTATCCCACTCACCTCTGTGTGTCAGCTACGTCTGTAGATTGTATGGTAGTCAGCATTATCTGATTATGAGCAGACTATAAGTGTGAAAAGCTTCAGCTGCTCATTTTCAAATGGGCCGGGTCAGTTGTGTCTTACTTGTGCTTGAACAAATGGATCATTGTTCATTAGCTAGATGAATTAATATATGGTGTAGGAAGACACAACATGGCAAAGCTTCATGCCAGGCTGTCTCTGGAACTGGATATGTGCAATGATCTATAGAACTCAGAAAGCAGTCAGAGAGAGGTGAACCTTAATCCAGGCAGAGGGAAAGCTTACATTTTTTCAGAAGGTGCAAAGATTCCTGTTTATTTCTGCTTCTATCTCTCTCTCTCTCCACACACACATAGTATTTAAGAATGGCTATCCCAGCTCTCTCCGTCTCTCTTACAGCCCCTTGAGCTTTACACTCCCTTTTTCATATTTGTTTTGTCAGGAGGCAACTTGTTTCCTCACTTTCGTCGCCAAATCGTTTCCCATCTGCTTCCGGTTACCTTTGCCTGCAGTTGGTTTGCCGCCAGCCATCTGGGCCAGTGTGGCTTCTTCTCTGTTCTCTGCCCAGACACACTGAAAGAATGATAGAGGCAGGGAGCGGGGTAGGCAGTGTAGCTTGAGGGAAGGTTATCAAAGATTGGGTTTGGGCCTCTCAATGACATTGCCAAAAAGGCTTAGGAACAAAAGTCACAATGTTACTGTAAATAGGACTCCTCATCCAGGCTTTTAACTCCTCTGTACACTTCAAAGTGTGATGGGGATGGGACATCTTTAGTGTTGTGATGTAATAATAACCAATGCTGCTTTTTTAAAAGCTATTTTTAATCTCCCAAAAAAGCCTGATCTATGGCTAATGGCCTATTCTCGCTGTGTGTGACTGCCTCTTCCCTGTGATGTGGCCAGGCCACATGAGGCCAACAGTGAGTGTGGAAGTAACCCACTGCTTGTCTCAAATTAGGTAATTTTCCCCCACAGCCACTGACATAACACCCACTTCCAGCTCCTCTCAGCCTAAGCACAGCGTTTTAAAAGATCAATGCCTTCCTTTCTCTTTCCTGTGAGCAGACGACTAAAAGAGACACAGGGCACCCAGGTCGAGACTTGCTTACCCTGGTCCTCAGATTGTCAGCCAGTGTTTTCCTGGAGTGATTGATCAACTGAAGACGCAGCGGGAGGTGGCTGTTCGTGAGGCACTGACTACAGACTAGATATGTTTGTGTTGTCAGATGGGGACCATTTGGGTCAGGGAGATCTCATGCTCTCTCTCTCCCTCCCCCAATCTCCCCTCACACTAACCTGTTTCTCTTCCACAGGGAGGCCACAGTACATTATAGACTCCGCTATACTCAGAGGCAGTCTCTCCATCTTCCTTTGACTTTGGTCCTACCAGAGAGAGAAGCAGAGAGGCTGTGTGTCCAGAGCGCTCCAGTCCAGTCTCTAGAGGTCTATCCTGCTGCTATGGCCCGTGAGTTTGCTGCGTCCTACTGGTGAGCGAGGGGCATCAGAGGGCAGAAGACATGTTGGGACAGAGGCCTGGGGACTGCACTGAAGCTTGCTGTAGTAACCATGGAAACGGTATGGAGGAACTTTGCCTGCATTGTTGTCATCATCGTCATGGTTGCCACCGAGGTCGCAGAAAGTCAGACTGCTGAAAAGTTCACCCAGTCACACGGTGAGCAGAGATTGGGCCAACTACTTTCTTCTCTTTTGTTTGACATAAATGGAAATGTTTAACTGTGTCAATGTTTGTCATGAATACACACTATGATTATGTTATTATTACTGTCATATTCATTGGGGAATTGGTATTATTCCCTCTTCTGGACTGTGAAAGTGGTTCAACATTTCCAGTCACCTAGACAGTTGAACAGGGTTAACGGACCTGTTCAGTGAACTCTTCCATACAGTGTTGAGGGCCTCCTCTGAGCTGAGCAACACTCTAGGGCAGTGGCCCTGCTGAACTTGAACCCTGCTCTCACAAATCAACTCCAGAGATGGAGAGCCACGCGCCCCACTCACCTCTCCTCAGACAGACCAATCCCCTTTAGGCTCGGACATAAATACCCAGAGTGTCCATTACAGAACAAGGCACTGATTGTGTATTTCTTATGCTTAACCTCTGCACCCTGCAAGTCATCTGTTTCCAATAGTCTGCTACACTGCTTCCTTGAAAACCACCACAGAACCATTCATTCATCTCCTCTGTTTAAACAAGCACTAGATGAACACCTTTCTAACCCAAAACTGAAACCAGCTCCGTTGATGATGGACGGTAATCATTTGTATGAGTTATCTTTTGTCACAAGTATTCACTAGAAAATGCAACAAGTAGGTCAATGCTTAATTTGTTAAGGCTGTGAAATTCAGTCAGGACAGGCTGTTTAGTACAGTACGTCTGGTGTTATACATTTCAGCACCACTGTTAGATTCCTCCATGCTAGTCACGTCTCCTACAATGGATATTGACTTCTGGTCAAGCGTTAGTTGTTATCTAACTGAGAATGGTCACCCCTTTCAGTCATTCTAGATTAAAACCTTCAACGAAAACAGAACATTTGAAAATGGGGGGCACGAAATCTGTCTATATTTGCTGCCGCACTTCATGACAAGCTGCAGAGTATATTTGGCTCGTCTTTGTGTTTATTTAAAAGGAGAGGACAAATATGTAGACATGGCGTAGTTGGAGAGTTGGGGTTTTTCTGAAAAAAAATTATTTCCCTATTTCTTTGAAATAAGCGAATAATGAGGTAAGCCATCGTGGTAGTGGCAGTAAGTCATGTAGTTTAATGTTATTAAACCATTGCATGGAGTGTATATATAACCTTTCTCTCAGACTAAGACTGAGGCTCCGCAACACAGCCTCATAACTCAGCCAGTCAACTGTCCCAGGTAGAGGCGTGACCGACAGGCATATAGACAGACAGACAGACAGACAGGCTGACAGACAGACATGCAGACCGACAGGAAGGTAGACATGGTGGGAGACAGACAGGGAGACAGACAGGGCGATAGAGAGGGAGACATAGAGGGGGGATAGACAGACAGACAGACAGGCTGACATGGAGGCTGACATGGAGGGTGACGTGGAGGGAGACGTGGAGGGAGACGTGGAGGGAGACAGACACACAGGCCGACAGGGAGCGAGACATGGAGAGAGACATGGAGAGAGACAGACAGACAGGGAGACAGGGAGAGAGAAAGACAGGCAGGCAGAGTTATGAGCAGAGGAACTGCTGACAGGGCCCTATGGTGACGGAGGCAGAGATGGACTTTTTCAGCCAGGCATGGATGAGAGAGAGAGAGAAGCTCCTCTCTGGGAACGCTACAGTAAAAAGGCCACTGTTCTCAATTCCTTCTCTTTTTTTAAAGAGGCTAATTAAAGGTTCCTTTCTTCTGAAAGCAAAAATAAACCGAACCCTGGGTAGTGCTTTATAACAGCTTATTTTACAAAAGGTGAGCACTCTGCAGACCTTTATTATTTTATGGGCCTCTCTCTGTTACCGTTTGGGTTTATTGGTGAGTAATAATAGTTTCCTCCTCCTAGTGATTAGATAATAGATCAAAAGAATTAGAGAAGTGGTTCGCCCTGTAGTGCTACAGAGCTGGGAGCAGCTTTCCATCAGTTGTAGGGGACCTGGGAGAGGATCAGACGCCACGCGACCCTTCAGACCAGACTAGGACCGACTGTACACTTATACTGTAGTTAGCCAACTTCGCTCCCCTATTTTCCATTGTACCAGCCATATTTCCCCTTTGACGTACCCTGTACATGTGGGCACAGTGCGTTGGGAGGGTGCTGGCAGCAGAATGGTAGCCTTATGAAAGCAGTGGTGCAGCCCAGTCAGGCCACTAGCCTCACTCATTAATTAGACAGGCTTATCAGGTTGCTGGACAGATTACTGCTGCGCTGCAGAGAGAGAGCTATTGCACAGAGCAGGGAGGGCATGAGGAGCAGCTGTATAGCTGTGGAACCATGGAGGAGGGGAGAGTAGGGGTACAGTACACTTTTGAAACTATGCCTCATTAAGTCCTTCCAAATATTTGACCGGTCTACTTTATCTGACCGCTGCCCTCCGAGTCCCCTCCAGTCCTCCAGGAGGCTTTCCTGGGCCAGATACTTTTGACCCTAAAAAATACCACTTTTTATGTGGGGCAATTGTCTGAAATGTTGTAGTAGAGGAATTCAAAGCTCATATAACTGACTGTTGCAGAATGTGCTGAAGGATGTGAAACGGGGTTGGAGGGGTTTGGAGGGGGCTGGGGGCCTCTAATGGTGCTTGCTGTTTATTTAAGCTGGCCTGGCCACATAAACAGAGAGGCTGGGTCCGGACTCACGGTACAGACACTAATCCCTGCCTGTTTACTCTCAGTGGGGAGGGCTGTTTCTCCACAAAACAAGGCAAAAGGCCTTGATGAAAACTGGACTAATTTCTGTTGACCTTTCCTCTGTTAGTGCAGTGTTTGGAGCACCGTGTTTGGACAATAAATCTCCGGGCCCGCGGCCAGAGACAGGAAGTATAGGATTTCAGGGTTGCTATGGAGACAGCCTTGGGAGGAAGAGCGTGGACTGAGAAGTCCTCAAGAATCCCACTAGTCACTACTGACTAAGGCCTGTCCTCATAAGCTTTAAGCCGTGATGATAATGCACATACTGTATATTCTACCAAAGTTGATTTGAAATGTCATTGACTGTGAGTGTTTGTGCTCTGTCTCCTCTCTCTGTCTCTGTCCAGCTACGTTCCTGTCTAGCCTGGGCCAGTATGAGATCGCCATCCCGGTTCGCGTAGGGCCGCAGGGCGAGACCCTGCACACAGGGGATGGGGGTGCAGACAGCCCCAACCACCATCGGCGGAGCCGCCGCAGTGCTGAGAACCAGCAACAGGACCTGTCCCAGCTGTACTACCAGTTCTCTACCCCCACAACCAACTTTCTCCTCAACCTGACCCTGCAGGGGGGCCTGCTGTCCCGTCAGTTCCGTGTAGAGTACTGGAGGAGGGGCCGTCTGGCCTGGAGCCACCCTTATGCCCCCCAGTGTCTCTATGTAGGCCATCTGCAGGATCAGCCCCACTCTAGCAAGGTGGCTCTCAGCAACTGTAATGGCCTGGTAAGAACCTGACCCATCTAGTACTGCTAGCACCACTGGTCTGTTGTCCTGTTGCTCTGTTGTTCTGTTGTCTTGTTTCGCTGTTGTCTTGTTGGCCTGTTGTCTTGTTCTGCTGTTGTCCTATTGGCCTGTTGCTCTGTTGTCTTGTTGTTCTGTTGTTCTGTTGTCTTGTTTCGCTGTTGTCTTGTTGGCCTGTTGTCTTGTTCTGCTGTTGTCCTATTGGCCTGTTGTCTTGTTGTTCTGTTGTCTTGTTGTTCTGTTGTCTTGTTGTTCTGTTGTCTTGTTGTCTTGTTCTGCTGTTGTCTTGTTGGCCTGTTGTCTTGTTGGCCTGTTGTCCTATTGGCCTGTTGTCTTGTTGTCCTATTGTCTTATTGTCCTATTGGCCTGTTGTCTGGTTTCTCTGTTGTCTTGTTGGCCTGTTGTTCTGTTGCTCTGTTGCTCTGTCGTCTTGTTTCTCTGTTGTCTTGTTGTGCTGTTGTCTTGTTGTGCTGTCCTTGGCCTCCTGTCCTTGACCCAGGGCTAATGGAGCTCCAGAGGAATCCTCTCCCTCTGAGTGTAACGTTATGATTCTGTGTACTAGGATACCTCTGACCCTGGATCCTGGACTAGACCAGGGCACCTGTCTGGACCACATGCTATTCTGGAGCAGTAATGCACCTGTGTAAACAAGGGATTACCAAAGCCCATTGTTATCACCAGACTTCCCCTGCTGGTCACAACTCATAATGTCACTAAGGCATGTTCACAGCTGGACGTCCAGACCATTCAGTAGCCAGCTAGCACCTCCGCCCACAGCAGACCCTTTTGAAATAATAAAATCAGTCAAATGACACAATTCCAATCTGCCTTTTGACACATGAAAGCATTCTCCTTATCCATCTATTCTTGTGATCCCTTTACAGCTAATAACTAATTGGGCCCATAATAACAGGGCGAAATGCAACCAAGGATTAAATCTGCTCACAAAGTGTTAATAAGCCCTACACGTAATTACTTGTGGTCAGACTAGCATAACTTAATTCAGCAGGGAATCCGCTGTGTGTCCACGAGAGCATCACTAAACACATTACAGGATTAGGTGCACTGTGAAAGTGCTCTGCTATTGTAGCGACTAGAGAGGGCCAGGGGGGGAAACACTCACTGTGACCTCAGAGGCTGCAGCCAAGAGATCTAATCAGGGGAAGTGTCTCCCTGTCTCCTCTCTGTGGAAAGACTCAGATAGGACCACTCTCCCTATGTATCTGACCTACAGACATGTCTGGGAGAGGTGAGGGCCTGTACTTGTTTAGGCCCAGGTTGATGAGAGACTGATATGATTATCATCCCAGGCCAGGGATAGTTATGTACTGTACTGTATCCACTGAGGGGAGGTGAGATGTTAGAGACTGGCTGTAGACAGACAGAGACCTCCAGTATGCCACTGTAATGGGCCTGACAGGCACCAGAGATGTCCGTTTTTGTCCTGTCACCACCAGCCTTCAGAGGGCCCCTGGCTCACCTCTGCTTCCCTGACTTTTCCAGCAGGGGGTGATCGTGGCAGGGGGTGAGGAGTATATCATCGAGCCTCTGACCCCGGCCGAAAACCTCACGAGGGCGGAGAGGGGGGAGAGCCAACCCCATGTGGTCTACAAGAGGTCATCTCTTCGCCACCAGTACATGGACCAATCCTGTGGGGTCATCGGTAGGTAGCGCTGTCTGGGTCCTGGGTACAACATGCCCCGTTAAACTCTCATGTTTAGCCTCCCGGGTGGCGCAGTGGTCTAGAGCACTGCATCGCAGTGCTATGCTGCGCCACCAGAGTCTGGGTTCGCGCCCAGGCTCTGTCGCAGCCGGCCGCGACCGGGAGGTCCGTGGGGCGACGCACAATTGGCTTAGCGTCGTCCGGGTTAGGGAGGGTTTGGCCGGTAGGGATATCCTTGTCTCATCGCGCTCCAGCGACTCCTGTGGCGGGCCGGGCGCAGTGCGCGCTAACCGAGGGGGGCAGGTGCACGGTGTTTCCTCCGACACATTGGTGCGGCTGGCTTCCGGGTTGGAGGCGCGCTGTGTTAAGAAGCAGTGCGGCTTGGTTGGGTTGTGCTTCGGAGGACGCATGACTTTCGACCTTCGTCTCTCCCGAGCCCGTACGGGAGTTGTAGCGATGAGACAAGATAGTAATTACTAGCGATTGGATACCACGAAAATTGGGGAGAAAAGGGGATAAAATTTATAAAAATAAAAAATAAAAAAATAAAATAAAAAAAACTCTCATGTTTCACAGGTTAAGATTAGATCAGCAAACAGTCGTTTATGATATCTGCTCTACAGCAGTCTCAGTTTACAGGACATAATAACCTGGTTTTAATACATGCACATTAATGCCACTCTTATCAGGTAGTGTACCCTCTCCTCTCTCAATGCCATTAACCCCTCTTTGTGACTGTTCTTCAGATGAGAAGCCAGGGAAAGGTATGGCCTGGTGGCAGAGGACTCTGAAGACACCTCCCAACCCCATCGGCCGAGGCCAGCTGCCCCTGAAGAGGTCTGTGAGCAGAGAGCGCTACGTAGAAACACTGGTGGTGGCCGACAAGATGATGGTGGGGTACCACGGCCGCCGGGACATCGAGCAGTACATCCTGGCTGTCATGAATATTGTAAGTTTCACATCGAGTCAGATCACTACAACTGGCAAGGTGGAAAACTTGGAAAATACTTGTCCTATCCACTTTGTCTGTGTTTCGGATTGAGTCTAGGATTGTTGTTACTGTATTGAATGGTTCTACAGATAGTGTAGTCGAGGTCGTAACGTGTAGTACTATTCCTTCACAGGATATCACTTCACACCCTGTCCATCAGATGGCTAAGCACACACTCATGAATGGAATGTATTTAATGAATGGTTGGCCTTATTTTACTGTTCCACACCAGGTTGCATCCATCCTGTCACAAAATCCCAAACAGAAGAAATTAAACTACAGGAGTGTACTGTAAAGTAACCCAAATTACACAAGTTTCTAGGTTGTAAGTGGTAGTGATTAATGATGTCAGCTCTTTTTAAGACTGGTCTTTTCTTGTTTCCCTGGAGGTCAGGTTGCCAAACTGTTCCAGGATTCTAGCCTGGGGAACGCAGTGAACATCGTGGTGACCCGCCTCATCCTGCTCATGGAGGACCAGGTATTCTCTTCTGGACCCATCCTTGAAAAACCTCTGCCTTTCAATGGGGTCTGCATCCATCCACCCTGCCTCCTCTCTGCATCTCACTCCTAGTCCAGTCCAGCCTGTTGTCTAGGCCAGCATCTATGAGCTCCTTGTTTGTGTCAAATTATTGGCTTAAGTGTCCTTCCTCCCCTGCTCCCAGCAGAAAATGTCTTGTAAGTGGAGCCATTTGCGGTGGTGGAGAGAGAGCGACCTGCCAGGCGGCCCAGCCATGACTGCACTTGTTGTTGCTGGTGACCTCTCGGGCTGTTGCTATGACGTACATTAGTGCCCTAGAAAAGTGCATATAAAAAGCTAAATATGAAGCCGGTGCAGGCGGGCGTCACTGTGGCCTAGTGTTCTGTCCACCTGCTGCCTGGTGATTGACATGAATGTCACGTCATGTTCTTGATCCCTGTCCAGTCCAGCAGGCCAGCCAGCCAGGCCACGGCACTGTGCTGCTAACGGCATGCGGTCAGACTGAGTGCCAGGACAGGGTTACACTCTCTGGCCTAATGTGGACATTATAAGCTTCAAAGGGTATTAGAAAGGGTATTACTAGTGGGTTTGCAGTGAAGGTACTGTGGCAGTCTAATAACCCTTTTCCAACTCATAGTCCCTGTCATCCCGTATATGCTCAGGTTGACAGCTCCTGTCATCCCGTATATGCCCAGGTTGAAATTGATAGATTTAGTCATTGATTAGCACCTTAATTGGAACACAGTGGCTGTACAGTAACATGCAATACATGACATCAGAGCTCAGTTTCTCCGCTTCACAGAGATGTATTTTATATATTTTTTACTTTAGTTTATTTAGTAAATATTTTTTGGGAACTGCTGGTACGGGTGTTGTTAGCCCCGAGACAAAGTCAGGGGCCGGCAAACCGTTCCATTGCCATTTGGGCTCCCAAGTAGCGCAGTGGTCTAAGGCACTGCATCTCAGCTAGAGGCATCACTACAGACAACCTGGTTCAAATCCAGACTGTATCACAACCGGCCGTGATTGGGAGTCCCATAGGGCGGCGCACAATTGGCCCAGCGTCTCTGAGTTTGGCCGGTGTTGGCTGTCATTGTAAATAAGAATTTGTTCTTAACTGACTTGCCTAGTTAAATAAAGGTTAAATAAAAAAATTATAAATACTGGCTGGCAACGTTCTTATCCCTTGCTAGCTAACCAGGCAACTACGGCTAATTTACAGTCACGTCAAACAGTGCAGCCAGAATAACAACAGTAGCTGCATTTGTTTAAGCTGACACATCCATAACAATGAGGTAATGAGGCACGAATTCGCCTGGCATAGAAAATGTGTTCTCTCGTCATACTGTTGTTGAGAGGAGCTAGCCAACAACACATCTAACACAATCTTTTCAAACTGAAGCTGGGAAGACTGCAAACTAGCTGCACTTCGTTTCATTGTACATTTTTTCAATTGACATTTCTTTGTATATATCCATAAAAATGATGCCAGCTGATTCATGATTTCAACTGGCTGAGAAACGCTGCCTGCCTCTCTGTCTCTTCCCGAACCCTGACACCTACACGTTCATTACTATGGGAGAGGAGATCGAATTTGAATATTGAAACAATGTCGCAAATGTCGGAGAGACAGACTGCAAGGTTTTTACAAATCTCCGTTGTTGAAAACTAAATGTTACTCGAAAAGAAATGTGAGATAATGTCTAGATTTTTATAGTGGAGATCACGTTTATAAAGTGCCTGGCTGGGCTGATGAGACAGTGGATTGCACACTCAGATGGAACACACTCAGATGAGTAAATAGGCATTTTAATGTCATAGTGGTGGTAACTTGTGGTAACACCGGCTGGAATGCGCATTTAACCAATCAGCATTCAGGATTAGACCCACCCGTTGTATAAAAGTTTGTTTTGTCGTATTGTGAAGAACATTTGCCGTGGAACACACACCTGAATGCACTCATGACTCCTTTCTATGCGCACCAAAATTATTATCTGTTAGTCTGAAGTGCCTTTTGAAAGCCTAACACTGTAACATTGTATTTTATTACTCAGATAGCCATGTTGGCAATAGGATAAGCTTTCAAATGATGCCCACCTGACCCAGACTGTGATTTTATAGTATAATGAAAATGTTTGTATTGTGTAAACAACAGTAATTGTGTGATGGTGGGGACGCAGGTCTGTGTTGTAAACAAACATCTATAAGTGTGCTTGCTTCAGTTCCTCAATAGTAAAGGTAGGAGAGCTAAAAAATAAAGAGCCTTAGTGGAAGGCTCTTTCCTTGAGCCATAAAAGTGCAATGGAATGACTTAGGAACTGTGCAGTTTGGAGAGGTGTGTGGCCACTTGGAGACACCAATGAGACCTCTCACTCAAACCCTTGTAATAGTTTTTCTTACATAGTACAAAATGTATATTAATATTCTTATTATGTTTGCTGAATGTATCCAGGGTATTTTCAGATTTCATTATTGACAAATGCTGTGAAAAGTACAGTAAATGTAAAATCAACAGTGTAATGTTTGGATTCAGTCTTGTCAGGTGAACTGTTGTGTCCTCACCTTTTGGTCTGATAATTTCACCAGTTGCTACCATGGTCATGCATTTGGTTTTAATATTTATTCTGTAAGAAACATTTCAATTTGGCCCTATCCATATGGGCCCATTTCCACGAGTTTAAGGGGTTAACAACCTGTATGATTCATACCAGATAGCTGCAAATAAGCTCCTGAAATTTGCCCCGGGCATACAGTATGTCATCTGACAAATAAATAAATGTTATGATCATTAGCAGTAGTATTAGTGTTATTCTTGCCGTTCGGTCTGTTGAGATTGGGGTAAGAACAAAAGTTGTCTCCCAGAGCAGAGACTTCCAAGCTGAAAACTGCCCCTGGAAAACAAAACAGGCCAGCCAGCCCACTGAGCCCAGAGATGGATTGTGGGATGTGACAATTACTAGTTATGTCATCACCATGTGCATTCCTGTGTTACGAGCATACTCAGCTGTAGCCAGGAGAGTATTCCCTCCCCCTGCCAGGGTGGCTAATGGCAGAGGGAGAGTAAAGCAGTAGAAGTTCAATAGCCTCGTGGCAGAGGGCTGGGCTGCCTAATACTAGGCTCATTGCACAGCTATGGTTGTACTGATAAATTCTGTTTATGTAGTGGAAATTAATTATTGGACCACCTGGGGAATGTCTGTCTCATTACTCCCTCTGGCTTATAAATGATTGTTAGGTGGTGGCAGATAGTAAAAGTGACATATCTATGAAAACGTAAAGGTGATTATACAGTAATTTGATTATTTCACTGTACTCTGTTCCTGAATATATTGATTTCAGTATTACCTCTCTGTCTCTGTCTGTCAGCCGACTTTAGAGATAAACCACCATGCAGGGAAGTCCCTGGACAGCTTCTGTAAGTGGCAGAAATCCATCCAGAACCGGAATGGCAATGGGAACGCCATCCCAGACAACGGCATTGCTCACCACGACACTGCCGTGCTCATCACCAGGTCAGCACTCACAGCACCGGAACATTCTTAGTGATTCAGTGTTCACAACTCTTGACTTTTGCGTAAAGCATTAATTGAGGCCAATGGGGAAATTTTGTGAAAATTTGAGAGTTGTGCACAGATCTCAAGACAGAATACTGATCTGAGTACTGAAAGGCACCCTCTAGCATTGTCAATTGATTTAAAAAATATATATTTGACCTTTATTTAACTAGGCAAGTCAGTTAAGAACAAATTCTTATGTACAATGATGGCCTACCAAAAGGCAAATTGCCTCCTGCAGGGAAAGGGGCTGGGATTAAAAATAAATGAAATAAAAATATAGGACAAAACACACATCACAACAAGAGACAACACAACGCTACATAGAGACCTAAGACCACAACATAGCATGGTAGCAACACATGACAACACTGCATGGCAGCAACACAACATGACAACAACATGGTAGCAACACAACATGGCAGCAGCACGACATGGTAGCAGCACAAAACAGGGTACAAACATTATTGGGCACAGACAACAGCACAAAGGGCAAGAAGGTAGAGACCACAATACATCACGCAAAGCAGCCACAACTGTCAGTAAGAGTGTCCGTGTGTCTTTGAATGAGTAGATTGTTCAGTTTGAGTGTTTGTTGCAGCTCGTTACAGTCACTAGCTGCAGCGAATTGAAAAGATGAGCGACCCAGGGATGTGTGTGCTTTGGGTCCCTTTAACACAATGTGACTGGCGGAACAGGTGCTGTATGTGTAGGATAACAATGCACATAATGAAACCTCTAGCCTAATTCCTTAATGATCCACCACTGAGTCTATTGGACAAACAGAATATATTGTGCTCAAATCCTTATTTGAATCACGGTTTTAGTAAGAACTAACTCCATATTCTGCCCTCGAGATGCCTCTGAGTTCACTGACACCTTCCTTGCCTCATGGCCTGTCATTTTCGCCAAGTGTGCGTTAGTGTCTGGTCCTGTCTGGAGTGACGAAACCTAGGCTGTTATGCTCAACTGAGCATCTGGAGAGAGAGTGTTGTAGAGAGGGAGAGAGAGAGAGAAGGAATCAGAGCACAGCTGCCTTGAATCTGACAGCCCTGAGCCGGGCCAAGGAAGCAAAGTGCAGTTTAGTGAGGCACTCTATTTAGGGGGGAAACAGCAGTGGAAACACAATACTGCATGCAGAGCGATACAACAGAGCACTACTCACTGAAAAACACTCCTCTGCTTATGCATGGGCCCCTGTTCCTAGTAGCTTGGAGTATCTTGGGATGTTTGGTCTGTGAGAACAGGTTCTTTATATGAAGACTTTTATCAAAGAGGGATGGAAAATTAAGTAACCATCCTTTTAGTAAACGTCCTTTTATTTCCTGCCATTGTTCAGACCGTATCAGTTACTTATCAGGTCTGCTATGTGTCCATAGGGCTTAGTGTCGGAGAGAGAGAGAGAGAGAGTGGGGGAGGGAGAAAGCAACAGCGAGAGAGGAGAGTGTGTATTTGTGAGAGTCTTCCTGTGTGTGTGATGACATGTTTGAGTGCTTTTTGCTGAATGTATGTTTTAGTGTGAGTGCATGTCAGGGAGTGGACGCACCGACTGCCAGAGTATTCATTTTTGTAAACGGTTTATTTTCCTTCCTGTTCCCAGGTACGACATCTGCATCTACAAGAACAAGCCATGTGGAACCCTAGGTAGGACCTTTGGTTAAACCTGCCCGCACAGCCCAGGAGAGGGCCAACCCTGGGCACACACTGCACACACACAGGCTGCTTGTTGGGAAGCACTGTGCTTCAGTGTCAGACTGTATATAATCTAGCGCTGCCAGGGGAGGGGGTGTGACTCAGGAAACTGCCCTCATTTTGACTTTGCACTCCCTCACTATTAAGTACCTACCTACCATATCTCTGCTGCAGCTGACTAACCAGCATGACTGACTAGCACAATCTTAAAATGACACGTAGATGCAGAATTGTAGGTTTTAGATAAGCATGTAACTGTATGTATTTTTACTTGTATCACCTCTGTATGTGCTTCAGCATGCATGAATTGGAATTGACATGTATGGCTATGTTAGAGACAGTATTGTGTGTCTCTCCTTCCCAGGTCTAGCTCCAGTGGGGGGGATGTGTGAGCCAGAGAGGAGCTGCAGTATCAACGAGGATATCGGGCTGGCCACAGCCTTCACCATCGCCCACGAGATAGGACACACGTAAGACGCTCACCCACGTCACCTATATCACCCTAATGTCCCTCATCACTGTAACAGTTATAGCCTTCATCACCTTTGACAAACCCTTTGGTCTTTAGGCTCAACTTCTGCTTTATGGACCTTGGCTGTTTGAATAAACCACTCTTTCATTGGTGTTATCTGTGACCTCTCATAGGAAACCCTGCCCCTATCCTGGCTTCTGCCGCTGCCTCACCCAACTTGCCCATACCCCCCACCCCTGCCCCTATCCTGGCTTCTGCCGCTGCCTCTCACCCAACTCGCCCATACCCCCCACCCCTGCCCCTATCCTGGCTTCTGCCCCTGCCTCTCACCCAACTCGCCCATACCCCCACCCCTGCCCCTATCCTGGCTTCTGCCCCTGCCTCTCACCCAACTCGCCCATACCCCCCACCCCTGCCCCTATCCTGGCTTCTGCCCCTGCCTCTCACCCAACTCGCCCATACCCCCACCCCTGCGCTGACCGGGGCTAAACTGGCCCAGCCTCAGTGGGAGATTGCTGTTAGATTAGAGCTGTACCAGAGGGAGAAGTTACATAACTACCTCCATGAGTTATTTCCATCAATACACAACTTGTTAATAGCTTTATATTTTCTTTGTCATATTTATAACAAGTGGAACAAGTTACGACTGTGGCTGGTACCGTATATCATTCTGGGCCTACCTCCGGGCCTGGCAGTAGGCATGTCTTTTGTGCCTTCCCTCCAAGACACTTTGTTTTACTTGCTGGCCTGGCATACCAGCCGATCTGCCTCACTTACTCATGCATACATATTTATCTAGGCGTATGCCTGAGTAACATCGGACATGCTCCACTGGACATGCTTGTCATTTCCAAACCTCTTCATTCCCTGCCATGAAAGAGGATTCTGTTAGATTTGCTCTGATATTTTACTTTCAAAAGCCATGACTTGATATCATTTTTGAAAGTCCACTATTTTTGCTAAGTAATTGAGTGTGCCATTTACCTACGTGTGGACACAGGCCTCTGAGGTATTTTCACAGGTGGCAAACCCATTGGTGCTCCCCCCTAATGGCTAGTCCAGGTACCTTTGAACTGGATGGGGTGCTTGTACCCTGGGGCTGTCTAGACGATGGGCCTTGTCTTTTACAGTGCATATGGAAGTCTGTGTCAGACAGAGAGAGCAGAGCACAGAGACACTTTGCTGTCTGTTAAATCTGCACAGGCCCAGTTCAGCACTCATGGTGTTAATATGATTTTAACAGGGAGAGGATGTTTGAGCAAAACATTTCCTTTTACTCGATACATCACCAATACCCCCAATAACTTTTTCACTCATGCTCAGTCACCCAGGAGATATATCAACGCAGTACCATCTGTCTCTCCCTGCAGGTTTGGGATGAACCATGACGGAGTGGGCAACGCCTGTGGCTCCCGCAGTCAGGAGACAGCCAAGCTGATGGCTGCACACATCACCATGAAGACCAACCCCTTCGTCTGGTCTGCCTGCAGCCGAGACTACATCACCAACTTCCTGGAGTGAGTCTGACACTCACCTCCAATACACAGGATATTAAAGGGAGTTGCAGGGTTTGTTATGTGTGGACAGTGGGATAGATGAACTAGCTAGGTACATTGTGGGTGAGGTCCATGTTTGTTGGGCCCGTTTTCATGCTAGTCTCCTGTTTGTTTCCCTACAGCTCAGGTATGGGTTCATGCCTCAACAACGTCCCCCCGAAGCAGGAGTTTGTGTACCCCACCACGGCCCCCGGCCAGGCCTACGATGCAGACGAGCAGTGCCGCTTCCAGTACGGAGTGAAGTCTCGGCAGTGTAAATACGGGGTACCTACTCACCTTCCTCTTCTAACTCGCCTGATAAGGCTGTATGGTCATTTTTAGCTGACAGATCCATTCAGTACTATGTGTGACCATGTAGAAATTATACTGACACAAATCTTCTGATCCATCAGTACCACGTGCACCGTATGTCCTCTCCCGCCTTCCCCTACTCCAGAGCAGACATGCGTTTCTCCTCTCCACCGTATGTCCTCTCCCGCCTTCCCCTACTCCAGAGCAGACATGCGTTTCTCCTCTCCACCGTATGTCCTCTCCCGCCTTCCCCTACTCCAGAGCAGACATGCGTTTCTCCTCTCCACCGTATGTCCTCTCCCGCCTTCCCCTACTCCAGAGCAGACATGCGTTTCTCCTCTCCACCGTATGTCCTCTCCCGCCTTCCCCTACTCCAGAGCAGATATGCGTTTCTCCTCTCCACCGTATGTCCTCTCCCGCCTTCCCCTACTCCAGAGCAGACATGCGTTTCTCCTCTCCACCGTTTGTAGGCCAGCTCTCCTCTCCTCTCTGGCATATCTCTGGCTCTCTGCCCACTGTGATCAGTGCAGCATGAAGGCAGACAGAGTAGCCACTAGCCACTGGATATACTGCTATTTATTTGTCTCCTAGCTAGAGTTGACATGTTCTTTTTAACCAGTCCCATTGGTTTTTGGCCCCATGTTGAAGAGTTTATGAAGAAGTCTTGTGCTATCTTTATTGTATAACATCTTTTTATGAGATGGTCTATTTTATTGGCCCGACAGCTGAGTGAACAGACATCTGGCACAAAATAGTACTTTATAGTGTCATTATCATTGATACTATGCAGTCAGTACAATAAAATACAGTGCCATATGTTATTGCCGTTGTAAAAGCCTTAAATACATTAGCACCACAGAGCCCAGCAGTAGTTGAACCAACCGCTGGTGCCGTCTGCTCCGGGTCAGTGGGCTCTCTTGGCTGGGCTCATCAGGGCCTGATGTCTCTATATGGTCTGAAAGGGACATACTCTGACAGCTCTCGCTGTGTCTTTAGGAAGTCTGCAGTGAGCTGTGGTGCATGAGCAAGAGCAACCGCTGCATCACCAGCAGCATACCCGCTGCAGAAGGAACCATCTGTCAAACCAATACCATAGAGAAAGGGGTAAGCACTGGAATGTTCCATGATCAGCAGAAATGGGGGGGGGGGGGTTGTTTGGTTTTTATTTCATTAGTCTTCTGTGTGTGTTACAGTGGTGCTATAAGAGGGTGTGTGTGGCCTACGGGACCCGGCCAGAGGGCGTGGACGGCGGGTGGGGTCTCTGGACCCCCTGGGAGGAGTGCAGCCGTACCTGTGGGGGAGGAGTGTCCTCCTCCATCCGCCATTGTGACAGCCCCAGGTGAGTGGTGCTGCAGATGAATGGGGATGTGGATCTCAACTCTGGCCATAGGACGGACAATAGGCAGTGAATTCACAGCCACTGTAGAGCTGTAAAGCCATTGGGTTGTATCTGGCTGGCTCCTTCCTAACTTGTTTGTGGAGGATGATAGATGCCAGTCTACCACCAATCATTTTAACATCCCACTATAATCACCCACGTGCAACAATGACAGCCGTATTAAAGGATATCAACATAGACAGTGACAAACTGACTTTTTTCTGGTGTTTCTACTGAGGAGTTAGTCTAATTGACTTGGATAGCTGAGTAATAAAAATCCAGACTGTCAGAGATTGAAACAGGGTGGTAGAGCGAGGCTAGCCAGGCGGGAGGACAATAGAGCCCAGTGTGATTGGGGAGTTATTGTTCAATTGCACTCAGATGTGTTTTGCCTCTGCTTTTCTGGTTCCAGGCCAACGATTGGTGGAAAGTATTGTCTGGGAGAGAGGAAGCGCTTCAGATCGTGCAATATTGATGTGAGTGGGGGAGCAGAGCAGAGTGGAGAAGTAGCTCCCTCTGAGAGGCCTACAGTACCATCACCATACTCATCCTGGTCCGGCCCAACTCTACAGCTCTGACTGACCTAATTAACAGCAGCCTGCCCAGCCCAGAATTAATTCCCTCAGTGTGTGGATGTGTGTGTCCGTGTGTGCATTTGGTGGAGTGTACAGGCTACTATGAGTTCAGTCTTACTTTAAATGACTGCTGGGAGCAAAAGAGACAGGGGAGGGAATAAAGTGGAGGTCTGATGTTGAGAGGCCTGAGATTTGACTGACACAGAGCTGATCTCTGCCCCTCTGTGTGTCTGTCTCAGGAGTGCCCTGCAGGCTCTCAGGATTTCCGGGAGATTCAGTGCTCCGATTTCGACAACGTTCCTTTCCGGGGGAAATTCTACACCTGGCAACCCTACAGAGGAGGTGCGTACAGTAAGTGTGTGTGTCCCCCCCTCCTCCACAGCAGACTGGGATACATCATTACAGAGGTAACTACACTGTCTGCTCGGTGGTCATTTCAGGTTGAAAACGTCTGTAGACAGTCTGACACATCTGCCTGTGAGTTCACAGAGAGAGAATAGTGCAGCAGCACATGGGGAGAGCTGAGCAGGAGAGTGCTGCCAGACCGTGGGCCCAGAAAGGGAAGAGGGGAGAGCAGAAAAGAAGAGAGGAGAGGAGAAGGCGAGAGAGAAGGAGAGGGGAAAGCTGCAGACAATCTCCTGTCTGGCTAGAATTCCTGTGCTTGATGAGCGCTGCTCTGGATGCGAAAGATAAATACTTTCGACGACATAGCTGCCTTTAATCTACCAGTCCAATAACATAATGGCTTACAGAGGGGCCCTCCAACTCCAGGCAACAAGTGCTCCTTTCATCAAGTCAGCTGATTTTACAATGGAAATCCCTTGCAGCTGTTAAAATACGAGCTGTGCCACAGTCTGCCCTGCGTTAGGGCCATATCACACATCCCAGCCCCCTTCTCTCCCCTCACTCACTCACTTCTGCACTCTCCTTCTACATTCCTCCCTATTTCTCCCTCTCTATCCTGCTTTCTTTCCCCTCTCTCTTGCTCTTTCCTCTCTCCTCTCTGCTGCCTCTCTCTCTCTGTCTGTCTGTCCTGTAGTCGGACACCTCTAGCAGACCATCGGGCTCAGACAGCCAAGGATAGTTCATCAAAAAACGCGTGCAGCATTTTAGCAGTCATATAATTTTTTTTCTGAGGCATAAGCCATCCACATTGTTGCGCTTGGTCCAACAACTTTCGCAGGCTGCCTTCCTCCAGCAGGCCCCCCAAGTCAGTCAGCCCCTTTCCATCCATCCATCCAGCCTACAAACCTGCTTAGCTTCAGACTGGAGGCAGGCCTGCCAAAGCACAGCACCATGGGAGTTAGAGTTTTCCATCATCCCACAGCTTTGTCATCCGCAAGCCTCACAGGCAGCACATACTGTACCTGTTTCAGCGGTGCCAGCACAAACAGAGCCCAAAAGGGATTTCAACAACTTTTCAAACAGTGGAACTAGCTGGAAATGGGTATACTTGGCTTGTACACAGCCGTGGCAGTATTAGATGACTTGTCACAGCCCATAAAGTGATATGTTAGACTATGGGCTGCTCTCCCAGCTCACAGGGTAACAGTCTGGGGGGTTGTGGGCTGTGATGCCAGAGCACCCTGGCTAAGAGAGAGGCTTCATGGGAGGCCAGTGGAAAGTCACTCTGCTGCCTGCCTGCCTGGTCCTGACTGTCAGCTGGTTCCACTGTGCTGCCTGCCTGGTCCTGACTGTCAGCTGGTTCCACTGTGCTGCCTGCCTGGTCCTGACTGTCAGCTGGTACCACTGTGCTGCTTGCCTGGTCCTGACTGTCAGCTGGTTCCACTGTGCTGCCTGCCTGATCCTGACTTGTCACCTGGTTCCACTGTGCTGCCTGGTCCTGACTTGTCAGCTGGATCCACTGTGCTGCCTGCCTGGTCCTGACTTGTCAGCTGGATCCACTGTGCTGCCTGCCTGGTCCTGACTTGTCACCTGGTTCCACTGTGCTGCCTGTCTGATCCTGACTTGTCACCTGGTTCCACTGTGCTGCCTGGTCCTGACTTGTCAGCTGGATCCACTGTGCTGCCTGCCTGGTCCTGACTTGTCAGCTGGTTCCACTGTGCTGCCTGCCTGGTCCTGACTTGTCAGCTGGTTCCACTGTGCTGCCTGCCTGGTCCTGACTGTCAGCTGGTTCCACTGTGCTGCCTGCCTGGTCCTGACTTGTCAGCTGGATCCACTGTGCTGCCTGCCTGGTCCTGACTTGTCACCTGGTTCCACTGTGCTGCCTGTCTGATCCTGACTTGTCACCTGGTTCCACTGTGCTGCCTGGTCCTGACTTGTCAGCTGGATCCACTGTGCTGCCTGCCTGGTCCTGACTTGTCAGCTGGTTCCACTGTGCTGCCTGCCTGGTCCTGACTTGTCAGCTGGTTCCACTGTGCTGCCTGCCTGGTCCTGACTGTCAGCTGGTTCCACTGTGCTGCCTGTCTGGTCCTGACTGTCAGCTGGTACCACTGTGCTGCTTGCCTGGTCCTGACTGTCAGCTGGTTACCCTGTGCTGCCTGCCTGGTCCTGACTGTCAACTGGTTACCCTGTGCTGCCTGCCTGGTCCTGACTGTCAACTGGTTACCCTGTGCTGCCTGGTCCTGACTTGTCAGCTGGTTCCACTGTGCTGCCTGCCTGGTCCTGACTTGTCAGCTGGTTCCACTGTGCTGCCTGCCTGGTCCTGACTGTCAGCTGGTTACCCTGTGCTGCCTGCCTGATCCTGACTTGTCAGCTGGTTCCACTGTGCTGCCTGCCTGGTCCTGACTGTCAGCTGGTTACCCTGTGCTGCCTGCCTGGTCCTGACTGTCAGCTGGTTACCCTGTGCTGCCTGCCTGATCCTGACTTGTCACCTAGTTCCACTGTGCTGCCTGGTCCTGACTTGTCAGCTGGTTCCACTGTGCTGCCTGCCTGGTCCTGACTTGTCAGCTGGTTCCACTGTGCTGCCTGCCTGATCCTGACTGTCAGCTGGTTCCACTGTGCTGCCTGCCTGGTCCTGACTTGTCAGCTGGTTCCACTGTGCTGCCTGCCTGGTCCTGAATTTCGCCCAATTAACACTTATTTCTACTCTCACATGACCAGAGCCTGGCCAGGTTATAAAGCATGGAAACTGTGTTGACCAAAGGGTGGTGGTAAGTAAAGTGAGACAATGGCTGTGTTGTGTTGCATTGTGTGTACGTGTTTGTGTTGTGTGTTGGGTCGGCCCATAGAGCAGATGTGCTGGCGTTTCTGTGCTGAGACATTGATTGGCCTTGTCAGCCAGTAAGAGAGCTCAGTGTGGTCGCTGGCATGCTCTGTAATATGGAATAAATGAGAGCACCTGTCAGTGCACAAATAACACCCTCTCTCCCCCTCTATCCCCCTCTCTCCCTCTCTTTCCTCTCCGCCTGTCCGTTTTTGTGCAAGTCTGCAGGATTTCCACAGTCCAGTTTCCCAGGGAATTTGCTGATAGTTGCACTGTTTCTGTTAAATCTCGTTTTTGTTGTTGTGAGCGTTTGACCCCACCATGCTGTTAGCGAAACCAAAAGCCTCACAACCCACAGCCCTGATCAGTCCCAGACCTTAGGTGGTAGAGGGGTGGCACAGACAAAGAGGGGGCCGAAGAGACAAAAGGGTTGTGTGTGTGTGTGTCTGTGTGTGCATAGAGGGAGTGAAGGGGGGACTTAATCACAATCAGCTGCTTGTTCTCTTGATGTTAGCAATCCAAACTGTGCTCTCTCCCCTCTATAGCCCCTCCACCTCCCCACTCTCCTCTCCGTCTTTGGCACCCGAGTCCTTACAGCTGTGGGAGAACAAACTAACTGTGTCGAACCTAAAACCCAAAAGCTCATTAAAATACCATGCGTGGCCATCAGACACATTAGAGCAGCCCGGGGTTTTCTCAGTAATGGAGGGGAATGGCTGGAGTAATTGTGTTGTGTCTTCACCCAACAAGAGGCCTCACGGCTGAAAGTGCTAATAAAGAGCGAAGTGGAAGCGATTTGTTTTCGTGTTTGTGATAACGTTGTGTAATGTTGTAAACTCGACACAGCAGCAGTGCAGCTCAAAATCGCATTGCGTAAATGTGTTTGAGCAATGAAATGGTGTGAAAGCCAGCGTGTATGCCATATAAAAGGCTGAGTCTGGTGGTGTTGTCTCTGCTTGCTGCTGCAGATGGGATCCTATAGACCAGGGCTGGGTAACTCCAGTCCTCCAGGGCCTGACTGGTCTCACACTTTTCTCCATCCCTAGCAAACACAGCTCATTCATCAAATTCTGTTGATCTGTTTATCAAATTCTGCTTCTCTGTTTATCATATATGCATAGTCACTTTAACTATACATTCATGTACATACCACCTCAATTAGCCCGACTAACCTGGTGCCCCCACACATTGGCTACCCGGACTATTTGCATTGTGTCCCGCCGCCCACCAACCTCTCTTTTACGCTACTGCTACTCTCTGTTTATCATATATGCATAGTCACTTTAACCATACCTACATGTACATACTACCTCAATCAGCCTGACTAACCGGTGTCTGTATATAGCCTCACTACTGTTATTTTTCACTGTCTTTTTACTGTTGTTTTTATTTCTTTACTTACCCATTGATCACCTAATACCTTTTTTGCAATGTTGGTTAGTAAGTAAGCATTTCACGGTAAGGTCTACACCTGTTGTATTCGGCGCACGTGACAAATAAACTTTGATTTGATTTGAAATTGCATTCTAAACTGAAGATCATGATTAGGTGACTATTGGAGTCAGGTGTGTTAGCTGGGGCAAAACTGTGACACCAATCAGGCCCTCGAGGACTGGAATTGCCCACCCCTGCTATAGAGAACCAGCTGCTTCTCTGGTCAACTCAATCTAGCTCTTAATCATGCTACTGTATGTGTTGTTTACCAAAAGTATTACGTGACACCTAATGAAACATACAGCTCTCAATAACCTCTCTTATTCCTGATGGTATTGTCATGTCCTTGCCAAAACACCAGCCATCTATGGGATCCTATAGAAGACCTTCACAGTTGCTCCTCTCGCCACCAGCCTGTACCGTTGATACCAGACAGGATGGTTCCATGAACTCATGCTGCTTAAGCCAAATCCTGACTCTGCCATCAGCATGACGCAACAGGAACAAGGATTTGTCAGACCAGGCAATGTTCTTCCACTCCTCAATTGTCCAGTGTTGGTGATCACATGCCCACTGGAGCCACTTCTTCTTGTTTTTAGCTGGTAGGAGTGGAACCCGGTGTGGTTGGCTGCTGCAGTAGCCCATCCGTGACAAAGATTCGACGAGTTGTGCGTTCCGAGATGCCGTTCTGCACACCATTGTTGTACTGCGTAGTTATTTGCCTGTTTGCGGCCCTCCTGTTAGCTTGCACAATTCTTTCCATTTTCCTTCAACCTCTCTCATCAACAAGCTGTTTTTGCCCACAGGATTGCCGCTGACTGGATGTTTTCTGTTTGTCGCACCATTCTCGGTAAATCATAGACACTGTCGTGTGTGAAAATCCCAGGAGGGTGGCTGTTTTTGAGATACTGGATCCGACACGCCTGGCAACGACAATCATACCACGCACAAGTCGCTTAGGTCACTCGTTTTGCCCATTCTAATGTTCAATCAAACAGTAACTGAATGCCTTGATGTCTGTCTGTCTGCTTTATATAACAAGCCACGTGACTCACTGTCTGTAGGAGCAATCCATTTTCGTGAACGGGGTGGTATACCTGTCCGGTGAGTGTATATTGTTGTTTACCCAAGAGTATCACAAACAATGAATGAAAATAACAATGCACAGCTCTTCTAAACCTCTGACATGATGGTATTGTCACGTCTGGGTATTTGTTGCTTACCCAAGAGTATTACGTAACAACTTATGAAACCAACAGCTCTTTGCCTGCGTTTACACAGGCAGCCCAATTCTGATCTTTTGCCCAGTTATTGGAAAAAGAGCTGATCTGATTGGTCAAAAGACCAATTAGTGGAAAATATCAGAATTGGACTGCCTGTGTAAACCCAGCCTTAAAAACTGACATGATGATATTGTCAGATCCTTGCTAAAACACCAGCGATCTAGCCAAGACCTCTTTTGTATAATGGCTTACGTGTAGACCTAGAGACGTGTAGACCTAGAGACGTGTAGACCTAGAGACGTGTAGACCTAGAGACGTGTAGTCCTAGAGACGTGTAGACCTAGAGACGTGTAGACCAAGAGACGTAGGATTGTGGGTTTAAGTACTTCTAGGTTACCCCCCCCACACCCAAATTTGCTGCAGAATCTAATCCGGGATCTATTTGTGTTTGTATTGAAATATTGTCTCATGTTCTTCTTCTCTGTGCTGCTCTGTTGAACAGGTGGAGTGAAGTCCTGCTCTCTGAACTGCCTGGCGGAGGGATATAACTTCTACACAGAGCGTGCTCCGGCTGTGGTGGACGGGACCCCATGTCGGGACGACTCTCTGGATGTCTGTGTGAATGGAGAGTGCAAGGTGAGACTGCTCCGTCCTTTCTATCCTCTCCTCTCATTTAACTCTCCTCCTGATTGTCTTCTTAAAGTAGTATTGCCTTTCAGATGGTGTTGCTCACTGCTCACACAAACGATGCCGATTGTTCCCCCATTCTGTTGTTTTTGGATGGCTTCAGAGCCTGTCAAGAAGCAGAGTGGCTTTGTACCGGGAGGGGAGGAGGGAAAAATGAAATTCTCTCGCTGAATGACACCAAACCACAAAACATCTGAATAGTTGTTTTGTGGTTTCCTGCAGCTATGTGGAGCAGAGCTGGATTTCATTAGGCAGTTGAATGGCCATCCCTCTCTCCTCTCTTGAGCTTTGTTTGGAGCTGTCTCAGGGCCTGGGCACATGAAGTGGGTGTGAGTGGAAGTCTCTGGGCTCGTCCAGACTGAGAGAGGAGCCTGTTTATCAACTATTCTCCTCCTCTCCTCTCTTCCTTGGTTCTGTTCTGTGTAGCAGGAACTCAGTGACCTTCCAGCTCAGCTGGCTGCACTGCTGGCTGCTAAATATATTCACTTCAGCCCCTCTCTCCCACTCTCTCTCTGTTTCTTACTCACTCTCTCTCTCTCTCTCTCTCTTTCTCTCTCTCTGGGTCTATCATATTCTGCCATTCTTCCTTCTCATCCCTCTCTTTATCTCTTAATTTCTAGAACTCTCTGTTTTTTTCCCTATCATACTCTCCTTCTCTCATTATTTCTCACAGTTTCTATCTCCCAGGTTCTTTCCCATTCCTCCCGTCACTCTCTTATATTTATGGTGCATATAAAAAGGCAAAAACAGTGTGGAGAAAAATGTAAGTATTGTTTGCAGTCTCATGGTGGTTAGGATCCAGAGAGTAAGGGATTGATTTGAAGCGAGGGAGAGTGAGTGGAGAGAGAGCAGGAGCAGAGAGAGAGATGTGTGTGTGCTTGGAAACACATGCGTAGGCTGCCTGGCCCAGGCTCACCAGGGGACACGGCCCAGAGCCCAGTCTGAACTGAAGGGCCAGGGCACGGCCTGGAACAAGTCCTGCTATTACTAAGGGGAAATAGCTTCCACATTGATAGTTAATGGAACCTAGACTTGCCTGGGTCAACAGGGTTTAAAGTGCCCCAGGGTTGCTCCATCCATCTAGTCACATGTTAGAGTTACTGTACAGGGTAGGAGTTAATTTAGACCAACATTTGTGTTGGCTTGAACCTTCTGTTGCTATTTGGTATTTTTTGTATTTTATTAGGATCCCCATTAGCTGTTACCGAAGCAGCAGCTACTCTTCCTGAACAGCCCAAGGACAAAACTACATCAATTTTAAAAAGGCACATGTAGCCTACATATGAATACATACACACAAACTCTCTAGGTCAAATAGGGGAGAGGCATTGTGCCGTGAGATATTGCTTGATCTGTTTTTTTTCAACCAGGTTTGCTGTTCATTTGAGCAATATGAAATGGGAGTTCCATGCAATAATGGCTCCTATATAATACTGTACGCTTTCTTGATTTGTTCTGGATTTGGCAACTGTGAAAGACCCCTGGTGGCATGTCTGGTGGGGTACGTGTGTATGTCATAGCTTGTACAGGTTGTGTCTTAGGAATGTTTCCTGTAGGTAGAGAGGGTATGTTGTTGACATCCTGCGGTGTCAGTATTTTCATTAGGCACCTGGGAAACATTTCAATCAGCCTCACTTCTGTTGCTGAAAGGACAGTGTGTGTTCTGCTTTGCTCTCTATAGAGGCTAGTGTCTGTGTGCCTCTGCCTGCACCCTCTGATCTGTGGCCCTTGTCTCCCTGCAGCACGTGGGCTGTGACCGGATCCTGGGCTCGGATGTGCGGGAGGACCGCTGCCGTATCTGCGGGGGTGACGGGAGCAACTGTGAGGCCATAGAGGGCGTCTTCAATGACTCCTTGCCTGAAGGAGGTACAGTTTAGTATACAGAGCAGGAGTCTATTCACCACAATACTGCTAGGAAGGAATCTTAACCCCGTTCTTTGATGCTTACTGCACAATGATGGTCTCTACAGTTAGGGTGGTAGTGGACCCCTCTCTCAGGCCAGGCAGGCGTGGACAGACAGACACTGGGGGGACTGCTCTGTTCCAAGACTTGGCAACAGGACACGTCTCTCTCTTTAAAAGACCCTGATTGCTGCGTTTCTCTGTCCTCAAACTCTCTGCTCCCTCCAACACCACTTATAGAACAGGCCAATAGCACATACCTCTCAATTAGACTTGGGAATAAAAATGAAAAACACAAATACAATGTCAAAGAAGAAAGGGCCTGTGTTTTGGACCAGGGAGCTCTAGCAACGTTCTGAGAATGAGATTTAGTTAAGTTCGAGACATCCATCGAGAGAGATTATGCAACCAAATTGTTTTATGGAAATTCAAACAATGTGTGCATGCATTTGAATTCTGACATGAGCTAAATATGTGTTGGACTACTGCCTTGCAATGTGAGTTAGGGGACATCAGACATTTTGAAAGTAATGTATAATTATCTGTTCACATGCGAGCTTTCTAGTAGCATGATCTGCATACTGTACCAGTTAATCATATAGAGTTACTGTAACTATTGTCTTCCTCTTCTGATGAGGAATATGAAAGATCGGACTAAAACGCAGCGTGGTAAGTGTCCATGTTATTTTAATAGAACAGAACACGAAAATACAAAAATAACAAAGTGAAATAACAACGAAAATCGAAACAGTCCTGAATGGTGAAACAAACACAAAACAGGAAACAATTACCCACCAACATAGGTGGGAACAGGCTACCTAAGTATGGTTCTCAATCAGAGACAACGATTGACAGCTGCCTCTGATTGGGAACCATACCAGGGCAAAAACACAGAAATACAAAACATAGAGCAAAACATAGAATGCCCAACCCAACTCACACCCTGACCAAACCAAAATAGAGACATAAAAAAGGAACTAAGGTCAGAACGTGACAGTAACCCTAATGCCTAACGTCACCCTGCAGGTACATGATACTGCACTAACCCTAATGCCTAACGTCACCCTGCAGGTACATGATACTGCACTAACCCTAATGCCTAACGTCACCCTGCAGGTACATGATACTGCACTAACCCTAATGCCTAACGTCACCCTGCAGGTACATGATACTGCACTAACCCTAATGCCTAACGTCACCCTGCAGGTACATGATACTGCACTAACCCTAATGCCTAACGTCACCCTGCAGGTACTTGATACTGCACTAACCCTAATGCCTAACGTCACCCTGCAGGTACATGATACTGCACTAACCCTAATGCCTAACGTCACCCTGCAGGTACATGATACTGCACTAACCCTAATGCCTAACGTCACCCTGCAGGTACATGATACTGCACTAACCCTAATGCCTAACGTCACCCTGCAGGTACATGATACTGCACTAACCCTAATGCCTAACGTCACCCTGCAGGTACATGATACTGCACTAACCCTAATGCCTAACGTCACCCTGCAGGTACATGATACTGCACTAACCCTAATGCCTAACGTCACCCTGCAGGTACATGATACTGCACTAACCCTAATGCCTAACGTCACCCTGCAGGTACATGATACTGCACTAACCCTAATGCCTTCTCAACACTAGGCTATCGTGTGATTATGTGGGCTTTAAAGCATAGTCAAACTCAGAATACCCACTATTGATCAATATTAACCATGGATAAGTTTCCTTAGATCCCTGAACCAGTTTCCTTAGGTTCTACCTACCACCGGTGAGATTCATTTATTATAGGAAAATAGTTCTGCCAAATTGAACCCCTACATTTTGTGGATGAGGAGGACGAGATCTTTTACCATTAAGGCTCGGCTGGAAAATCCCTCAGAGATTTTTAAATAAGGTCTCTTTTTTTGTGGCCAGAGGGAAGTCTTGAGTCCAAGCCGAGCGAAACAGTTCAAAAAGTCAGGTCGCTCTCATCCGGGTCACAGCACCAAATGTTGTGGAAAATTCCATCCAAAGATTAAGGCATAGACTATTTAATGATATTATAGAAAACCATTTAATACAAGCAGCTGCAGGGGAGATCCACCTCTGATTTCACAAGGAAGAACTCAATGAATAAATATTTACATGTCCACCTTTATACAGTGGGAGGTGATCATACTATCATATTGTTTACACAACAGTTCTTTCAACACAGCAACAGTTCCAGAACAGTTGCCCTGTGTCAGGGTGCAGACATACCATGAGTCTATGGAAGGCATAACATCACAGTCCAACACTGAACATATCCCTTGAGAAGTTACAACAGCACACTCCAAATTCTACCACCACAATATGGCGAGGAAGGCTGTGGGCGAGGAAGGCTGTGGGCGAGGAAGGAGTGTGTGGGGTTTCTCTTGTGCCTGTTTGGGGGCACGTGGCAGGCAGTTTTATGTGTGGGTTGCAGGAGTGGTATGCCTGCAAAGCCGGACAGGTTTATTCTAAGCCTTCTCCATCCACCCCTTTACCTCCCCCTTCTGCAACCCTCAGAGTGGACACACCCTCCTGGGGTGGCCGCAGCTCGGTGGCTGGGACCACACTGGCTGGCTCAGCAACAGCCTTAGCCTGGGCCTACACTCTGGCTCCTGGCTGATTTACGAGCCACAGAGCAGTCATGTCTACAGGGTTTTTTATGTCTCTGAGGTGCAGACCAATCCTCACTCCCAAGAGGGTTTAAATGGGGTTTGTTGTCATTCACTAACCAAGCAGTACAGCAGATGGGCTGGTGTTTTGAGCATGTTGTTCTATCTAGAGATTCACACCTAAGAGCGACGATGGTGCCATTTTCTCTCCTGCCTCTGCAACCTTACTACTCCCATCTGAGGTCTGAGACGCTCTCTCATCTATCTTTCTAGGTTCTCGCTTTTTCTCCTCTCTTCATCTGTCGAGTCTATCCTCTCTCTCTCTCTTTCATTATTTTTGTCTGTCCAGTCTGTAACTTTGGTTGTGGTGGAGGGTTACTCAGGGGTTGAGGGCCAGGGGTTTATTGCTCTTTGGCTCTCTCTTTACCGCATAGGCCCCTGATTGTTAACAGAAAAACCTCTCCATCTCCAGCTGCCAGGAACCGCAAGTACAGAGCCGGGTTACTGAATTTACTCACTGCACTGACTGCTGCACCAGTGAAGGGTCAAAAGTCAAGCCTCTCCTTTCCTCAGCGGTCGCACTATTGGAATGGATTATTAAATAATTTCTTTTTTTTTGTGAGACTGAAGTTATTTACAGGGCTGTGGTGGCTGGCTGGACAGCACAGCCTGGCTTCAAACATGGTTACTGAACGCTGCCCAGGAATTTGGTTGGAATCCGAAGGCTCTGTTTATTCCATTGAAGTCCCACAGAGTAAAACACTATTTATACATCATTCTCCCTCCAGTATGTCAGTGAATAAAACCTCCACATTGCCTTTCTCTTCTTTCTGTGTGTGTGTGTGATCCCAGGTTATGAAGAGGTGGTCAGAATCCCCAAAGGATCTACCTTCATTCATATTCAGGAGCTCAACGTCTCCCTCAACTACCTAGGTGAGAGTTCATGTCTCTTCTGTGTCACACAATGTGTTATTCTGTCATGCTGGATTCTATAGTGTGCATTCACACTCAAACTGAAATGAAAATGTAAGTGCATCAGCACATCAGTAATGCTGTTATTAGAACTATTAGAACATAAAACACGTTTGCAGTCAGACATCCTCTCGTTCCTTTTCTGCTCTAGTGCTGAAGAGTAAAGGGGACCAGTACTTCATCAATGGGAAGCTGACCATCGACACCCCTCGTAGGTTCGACATCGCAGGGACCACATTCCACTACCGCCGACCCACTGATGAGCCTGAGACCCTGGAGGCCCTGGGGCCCACCAACATGACCCTCATCGTCATGGTAATGGCCTAGCTGTGTGTGTTATTGTGTGTGTAAAGGTAATTATTCTATGGAATACCATACGTGACATATGTGTGTATGTGTTGGTGTGTGTGTAGGTGCTGGTGAGGGACGAGAACCCAGGGATCCACTACCGCTTCAACCCTCCAGTCAACAGAGACCCTCTGACTGGATACGCCTGGCACTACACATCCTGGTCCCGCTGCTCCGCACTCTGCGCTGGGGGTACCACCACTACTGGCTCTATAACTCTGTACTGTACTCTTCTCTGGCTCTATCATTGCTCATTGATTGATTGATATTATTTGATTCAGAAATGCACACAGAGCCTTTTATTCATGCAGTTGCCTTTTATCCCATGTTCATTTCATATTATTGAGGCTAAAAATAGCATCATGGTCGTCATGACACACCCATTGTCTTTACTAATGATCCATTTATCTGCTGGGCAGGGCTGGGTTCTCTATATAGACAGTCTATTGACCTCTCTCGTAAACTCACTGACTCACTCAGGCACGTACATGCACAGTGCATACCCTCACTTTCTCAACGGCTTTCTCATATTCCCTCTCTCACACACACAAACACACGCTGGTACATAAAAAACTGACAGTGCATATCCCCTGTTGGCTTGAGAGTTTTCCTAACATAACACTGACCCTGGGGAAACATGGGAATGGAATGTTTATGAACAGAGGTACTGTGGGGTTGGTGAAACTGCAGGAGTTCGTGCCGAAGCCAACTTTGAAGTTACACACACTCTTTCTGTTGCGGGTAAATGATCCAAAGTAACTAGCTTGATATAAACTCATTTACTTTGCTTATAAGCACATTTCCTTGACCCTAATGTCAGCAGAACAAGCGAGAGGAGAAGTGCTTGTACAAGTTCTACACTTTTACGTCATTTAGCAGACGCTCTTATCCAGTAGAGGGCATACATTTTCGTACTGGTCCACTGTGGGATTTGAACCCACAACCTTGGCGTTGCAAGCACCGTGCTCTACCAACTGAGCCACACAGTGTGAGCTGCATCAGATGAATGATCAAAGGAGTTGTCGATGTTTTATAATGTGTTTTTCTCTCCCTCTCTCTGTCAGGTGGTCAGATCCAGCAGGTAGTGTGTAAGAAGCAAGCTGATCACTCCGTGGTCTACAACCACTTCTGTGACAAGAAGAGCAAACCCAAAGACAAGAAGCGAGGCTGCAACTCTGAGCCATGCTCCCCAAGGTGAGTGTCAATGTATCTGTCCCACTGCCTGTGTGGAGCTCCTCTGATTGGGCCCTTATGACCTATATATGCAGAATAAGTTTTTACCTATCATGTGTGTATGTGTGTATGCACATGTGTATGGGAGTACACATGTGCATGAGGGCTTAGTTCCTGCTGAACTAAGCCCTGTCTGTCTGTGTGTCTCCAACAGCTGGGGGTCTGGGGAGTGGTCTGAGTGCAGTCGTAGCTGTAACAGGGGCCTGAGGACCAGAGAGGTGCTGTGTAAGAGGAAGATCTCTCCTACAGAGGAGAAGGTGCAGGACGACGGCGCCTGTACCCTCCCACGACCACCCCTCACTGAACCCTGCAACAACCACACCTGCCCCCCAGAGTGGCTGGCCCTGAACTGGTCAGAGGTACACCCAAAATACCCCCATAAGCCCATCCAACTTTTTTTAAACTAACAAGCAGAATCTAGAGAGTTCTAGAAATAGAGAGAAGGTGCTTACCTCGATACTTTCTGTACCTATGCAACATTTCTGTGTGTAACCAATGCCACCTGCTGGTTGGATTATGTACTGGTCTCTGGTGTGCTCTGGGGCTATAGAGGCTGGAGCTCTGATTTGAATAATCTCTCCCTCATCCCTCTCTCTCCCCCAGTGTAATCCCAGCTGTGGTCCAGGGTTCAGGCACCGTGTCCTTCTGTGTAAGAGGGGGGAAAGTGGAGACACACTGCCAGAGTCCCAGTGTCCCAAGTATGGGCGTCCCACCACCAGGGTGCGCTGTAACCTGCAGCGCTGCCCACCCCCCATGTGGGTCACAGGGCCCTGGGGAGAGGTAAGGCTGGGGTTAACATGGGCTCTGCTCTGTATTGAACTCTGCTCTCATTCAACTAGACCTCCTACAGGTGTAGGATATTAATTTGACCAGTTTTGTCTCAGGAGTAAAATAATCCTTTAGCAGCAGGATTTAGTTATAAAAAAGTAATAATTTCTAACAGGAACTTAGTTTTGATAGACTACAGTAGTTTAGGTGTAGCCTGAGGTTGCATTTCGGATACACTTGTATGTCATAGTGGAGACCAATATCTATCTTGTGTTATTAAGCTACAGATGAAGTCAGAGGTTTACATACACCTTAGCCAAATACATTTAAACTCAGTTTTTTCACAATTCCTGACATTTAATTCAAGTAAAAATTCCCTGTTTTAGGATCACCACTTTATTTTAAGAATGTGAAATGTCAGAATAATAGTAGAGAGAATGATTCATTTCAGCTTTTATTTCCTTCATCACATTCCCAGTGGGTCAGAGGTTTACATACACTCAATTAGTATTTAGTAGCATTGCCTTTAAATTGTTTAACTTGGGTCAAACATTTCAGGTAGCCTTCCACAAGCTTCCCACAATAAATTGGGTGAATTTTTGGCCCATTCCTTCTGACAGAGCTGGTGTAACTGAGTCAGGTTTGTAGGCCTCCTTGCTCGCACATGCTTTTTCAGTTCTGCCCACAAATTTTCTATAGGATTGAGGTCAGGGCTTTATGATGGCCACTCCAATACCTTGACATTGTTGTCCTGATGCCATTTTGCCACAACTTTGGAAGTATGCTTGGGGTCACTGTCCATTTGGAAGACCCATTTGCGACCAAGCTTTAACTTCCTGACTGATGTCTTGAGATGTTGGTTCAATATATCCACAATTTCCCTCCTTCATGATGCCATCTCCCAGTCTCTCCTGCAGCAAAGCACCTCCACAACATGATGCTGCCACCCCCGTGCTTCCTCCAAACATAATGATGGTCATTATGGCCAAACAGTTCTATTTTTGTTTCATCAGACCAGAGGACATTTCTCCAAAAAGTACGACCTTTTGTCCCCATGTGCAGTTGCAAACCGTAGTCTGGCTTTTTTATGGCGGTTTTGGAGCAGTGGCTTCTTCCTTGCTGAGCGGCCTTTCAGGTTATGTCGATATAGGACTCGTTTTACTTTGGATATAGATTATTTTGTACCTGTTTCCTCCAGCATCTTCACAAGGTCCTTTGCTGTTGTTCTGGGATTGATTTGCTTTTTTCGCACAAGTATGTTCATCTCTAGGAGACAGAACGTGTCTCCTTCCTGAGCGGTATGACGTCTGCGTGGTCCCATGGTGTTTATACTTGCATACTATTGTTTGTACAGATGAACATGGTACCTTCAGGTGTTTGGAAATTGCTCCCAAGTATGAACCAGACTTGTGGAGGTCTACAAATTTTTTTCTGAGGTCTTGGCTGATTTCTTTAGATTTTCCCATGATGTCAAGCAAAGAGGCACTGCGTTAGGTAGGCCTTGAAATACATCCACAGGTGCACTTCCAATTGACTCAAATTATGTCAGTTAGCCTATCAGAAGCTTCTAAAGCCATGACATAATTTTCTGGAATTTTCCAAGCTGTTTACAGGCACAGTCAACTTAGTGTATGTAAACTTCTGACCCACTGGAATTTTGATACAGCGAATTAAGTGAAATAATCTGTCTGTAAACAATTGTTGGAAAAATTACTTGTGTCATGCACAAAGTAGATGACCTAACCGACTTGCCAAAACTATAATTTGTTAACAAGATATTTGTGGAGTGGTTGAAAAACTAGTTTTAATGACTCCAACCTAAGTGTATGTAAACTTCCGACTTCAACTGTATATAAAGCAACGGTTGTTGATGTGTATGGCTGCATTTCAGATATAAAAAAAAAATAACATTTAAATGTCGCAGTAGTAGGACCGACTGTAGTAGGAAATGTATTCTGTCTGGTGCTTTAACGTTTGAGCGAGCGAGAGAGAAAGATAACTGGATTCGGCTATTTCAGACACACCTGTTGCTGACAGGTGTAGAAAATTGAGCACACAGCCATGCAATCTCCATAGACAGACATTGGCAGTAGAGTGGCCTTACTGAAGAGGTCAGTGACATTCAAAGTGGTGCCGTCATAGGATGCTACCTTTTCAACAAGTCAGTTCGTCAAATTTCTGCACTGGTAGAGCTGCCTGGTCAACTGTAAGTGCTGTTATTGTGAAGTGGGAACGTCTATGAGCAACAACGGCTCAGCCACAAAGTGGTAGGCCACACAAGCTCACAGATTGGGACCGCCGAGTGCTGAAGCGCGCTGTGCATAAACATTGTCTGTCCTCGGTTGCAACACTCACTACCTAGTTCCAAACTTCCTTTTGAAAGCAACGTCAGCACAATAATTGTTTGTCGGGAGCTTCATGAAATGGGTTTCCATGGCCAAGCAGCCACACACAAGCCTAAGATCACCATGCACAATGCCAAGCGTCGGTTGGAGTGGTGTAAAGCTCGCCACTATTGGACTCTGGAGCAGTAGAAACACGTTCTCTGGAGTGATGATTCACGATTCACCATCTGGCAGTTCGACTGGACGAATCTGGATTTGGCGGATGCCAGGAGAATGCTACCAGCCCGAATGCATAGTGCCAACTGTAAAGTTTGGTGGAGGAGGAATAATGGTCTGGGGCTGTTTTTCATGGTTCGGGCTAGGCCCCTTAGTTCCAGTGAAGAGAAATCTTAACGCTACAGCATACAATTACATTCTAGACGGTTCTGTGCTTCCAACTTTGTGGCAACAGTTTGGAAAATGCCCTTTCCTGTTTCAGCATGACAATGCCCCTGTGCACAAAGCGAGGTTCATACGAAAATGGTTTGTTGAGATTGGTGTGGAAGAACTTGACTGGCCTGCACAGAGCCCTGACCTCAACCGCATTGAACACCTTTGGATGAATTGCAACGCCGACTGCGACCCAGGTCTAATTGCCAACATCAGTGCCCGACCTCACTAACGCTCTTGTGGCTGAATGGAAGCAAGTCCCTGCAGCAATGTTCCAACATCTAGTGGAAAGCCTTCCCAGAAGAGTGGAGGCTGATATAATGCCCATGATTTTGGAATGAGATGTTCGACATGCAGGTGTCCACATACTTTTGGTCATGTAGTGTATGTAGGTCCTTGACTGATTGATGTATTGAAGTGAAGAGGAAATACTAGACAATGTTAATCTTTCCTGTTTAGATTTGTATAGTAGGCCTCCTGAGTGGCGCAGTGGTCTAAGGCACTGCATCACAGTGCTAGCTGTGCCACTAGAGATCCTGGTTCGCGACCGGGAGATCCATGGGGCGACGCACAATTGGCCCAGCGTCATCCGGGTTAGGGGAGGGTTTGGACGGCAGGGACGTACTTGTTCCATCACGTGGTGGGCCGAGTGCAATGCACGCTGACACGGTCGCCAGGTGTACCGTGTTTTCTCCGACACGTTGGTGTGGCTGGGTTAAGCAGGCATTATGTCAAGAACCAGTGTGGCTTGTTGTTGGGTTGTGTTTCGGGGGATGCATGGCTCTCGACCTTCGCCTCTCCCGAGTCTATACGGGAGTTGCAGTGATGGGACAAGACTGTAACTACCAATTGGATACTGTGAAATTGGGGAGAAAAAGGGGTAATAAATAAATAAATGAATAATACATTTATAAAGTGCTCTATTGTCTGTCTTTACTATGTCCTCCTAGTTTTGTGACCCGTCTCTCTCTCTCTCTCTGTTCTATGTCAGTGCTCAGCCAATTGTGGTCTGGGTCAGGAGATGCGCTCTGTGCAGTGTCTTGTACATAACGGCCAGCCGTCCAATGAGTGCCCAGACCTCCTGCGCCCGGCAGCCATGCAGCAGTGCAAGAGCAAATGTGACCTCAGCAGCCTACCCATGGACATCCCTGAGGGTGACCCTGAAGGTCAAAGTTCAACTCTGTATTAATTACCTTCTCAGTATATTTTCCTGCCAGCTTAATATCCATTTAAGATGTTTTTATATATATTTTTCCCTTCCAGAGTGTAAAGATGTGAACACAGTGGCGTACTGCCCCCTAGTGCTCAGGTTTAAGTTCTGCAGCCGCCCCTACTTCAGACAGATGTGCTGTAAGACCTGCCAAGGACACTGACCCCTGATCTAGAGTGAGAACCAGACCCATACTCAGTCATCCCCAGCGGGACCAGACCAGACCGCCTGAGCTGAACATTCCACAGGGGGAGGGACTGACAAGCCATCGCACCGCAGAGCAGCCTCTCTGACATCAGGGGAGGGTGAGAGAGAGAACTGTGCTTTTATCCCCCACTCTGAAATTGCCCTAACTGATACCAGCTGTGGGGGCACTGCTGTGAAGACCAGATGGGCTGCTGGGATACCTCTGTTTCTATGTCCTTATATCCTTATTAGTGTTTGGTGCTACTATCATTGCCATGCTGGCCACAGGACTGGCCAAAGTACTCTGTTCAGCTTAGTTACGTTTCTCTGTTGTTTATTAAGTGGCCCAATCTTACCCTGAGACACTGTCCATACGGACCTTTACTTGTATATTTACAGACGTTGTTCTATGTGTACACAATCTACACTGTACAAATGAAATTTACCTGATACTTTATCACTTACCAAATGTAAATGTTAATATTAGTTATCTGGTGGCTGTTGTCAATTCACGTGGTCTTCTATGTTATCTTGTCAATGCTTTGTCTCAGAACTAAATCTTTATGAATTATTTTTAATATTATGCTTTTTGAAAAGGGTTTGATTTGCACAAAGTATGGCTAGTCATAAGGATACTGTATGTTTAGTTATTTGGGACTTGTCTCGACGACTCTACTTAACACTAAGGTTCTCCATCCACGGTCCGGTCTATGCTCATAACCGTTTACTCACCACTGTCTTGTCATTTTATGGGACCCAGCAAGGGCTGGTCAATGGTCGGTTCAGTTCACATCTAGCAGCTGACCTCAACACATCTCTCATACTGTAGCCCTTACTGTATACATTTAGATACAGGCAAACGTACCGTGGCCTTACTGTACACATTTAGATACAGGCAAACGTACCGTGGCCTTACTGTACACATTTAGATACAGGCAAACGTACCGTGGCCTTACTGTACACATTTAGATACAGGCAAACGTACCGTGGCCTTACTGTACACATTTAGATACAGGCAAACGTACCGTGGCCTTACTGTACACATTTAGATACAGGCAAACGTACCGTGGCCTTACTGTACACATTTAGATACAGGCAAACGTACCGTGGCCTCATCAATGTGAAAAATGCTACATGGTTCTCTGTACTAGTCACGTATACAGTGAGTGGAAAAGTGTCCATCACTGAGTAAACCACTTCCAACAACCGATTAGATCGGAACAGAGACCCTCACATGTCCTCTGGTCTTAAGTGGTCCTTCTGTCTGCGCCTTTAATGGTCAACCAGTTAACTTCGGTTTTTAATATGCTGCATGTACAGTGAAGGCCTTTTTACACATCCATCCATGTATTGAGCTCACACCCAGAACCAGCCCTTGCAGTATGTCCGCTCTGGTTTCTATTGGAGTAACTAGGTTGTTATTACTCCTGATGGTGCTTTGGAATGGTGCTATTTCTTAGCTAATTATTGTCGTTATTTGTTGTCATTCTGTTGAACATAAAGTGTTTTTTGTTGAGGTTGGTGCTAAAGAAATAGTGCTATATCCGTTTGTGAGAAGAGGAGGAGTTAACCCTTTATTTCCTTACCTACAGTAACTCAGTATGGGACAGACCCATAAGTTACCAAACATTCAGTCTCTTATCAAACTGGGTGTCAGCACACTGACTGATACTTTACTATCTCACAAAAACCATAACAAAACTGTTTAATAAAACATACCGTCTTATTTGACTGTCTAAATATGTAAGCTACATTTTCTATTTTCTATTTTGAACCATCTGTATCTATGGTCACGGTGTGACCTCAGAGGCAAACCATTTTATCAAATGTTAGGGACAATGTTGTTTTCAGATGCTTATTATTACAGATATGTACTGTGTTTTAATTACTACAGAATTATTCCTCCGTTCCCCATGTACAACCATTGAAATGAACATATTAAAGTGAATAAATATGGCGCATTGTTAATAAATGCATTGTGTGCTTTACCCTCTCTCCCTCTGGAAACCCCTGGCCCAGACAGAAAGCTAGATCATCAAATGATCATCCATCTGTTTCTATATCTCATAGATGTAATGGGAAATAATGACGCTAGTGTTTCCTCAGTGAGGTTGTGATATGTCTGCTTTAGGCTCTTCCTGATTGGGGGAAAAATGCAGATGGTTACTGAGGCCTGGCATGAGTCATCCTCACCACTGACATGTTACGTTTCAGGCCCTGCATCAACTTGGGGCCTTCCTGGGTATGCTGATGTTCACCCAGAATGAGGAGGCTATTGAAGACAAGGAGCCCCACATCTCTCAGCAGTATACTCTGTACTCATGATTACACTGTGCTGATCCGAGGCCCACTGCAGTTGCAGTAACACTGTGAATCTCTACTTGTCAGTGAAGAGCCTAGTTTTATTTAACCTTTTTTTTTATCAGGAGTCATACTGAGAACAAGGTCTCTTTTACAGATGAGCACTGAATTACCTAAATGACAGAAAATACACACATCAAAATACAAAACGCAAGCCGAAAGAAAAACAGTCATGAAAAACAAACACATTCATCAGTAATAGGGTCCTCAATCAGCTTTCTGAATTTGCTTAGAGGAACCAAATTTAAGAACAGTTTGTTCCACAAATAAGGTGAAAGAACCAAAGAAGAACCAAGAAAAAAGAACCAAAGACCAAATTATTTTCCAGAGTTAGCCATCCCTGAGACCGGTTGTGGTAATGCGTACAGTACCTGTCAAAAGTTTGGACACACCTACTCATTCAAGGGTTTTTCTTTATTTTTACTATTTTCTACATTGTAGAATAATAGTGAAGACATCAAATCTATGAAATAACACATATGGAATCATGTAGTAACCAAACATTTTTTTAACAAAATATATTTATACTTGAGATTCTTCAAAGTAGACACCATTTGCCTTGACAGCTTTGCACATTCTTGCCATACCAGGCAGTGACACAACCAGTCAGGATGCTCTCGATGGTGCAGCTGTAGAACTTTTTGAGGATCTGAGGACCCATGCCAAATATTTTCCCTCTTCTGAGGGGGAATAGGTTTTGTCATGCCCTCTTCATGACTGTATTGGTGTGCCTCGGCCATGTTAGTTTGTTGATGATGTGGACACCAAGGAACTTGAAGCTCTCAACCTGCTCCACTACAGCCCCGTCGATGAGAATAGGGGCGTGCTCGGTCCTCTTTTTCCTGTAGTCCACAATAATCTCCTTTGTCTTGATAACGTTGAGGGATAGGTTGTTGTCCTGGCACCACACGGCCAGGTCTCTGACCTCCTCCCTATAGGCTGTCTCGTCGTTGTCGGTGATCAGGCCTACCACTGTTGTGTCATCGGCAAACTTAATGATGGTGTTGGAGTCGTGCCTGGCCGTGCAGTCATGAGTGAATAGGGAGTACAGGAGGGGACTGAGCACGCGCCCCTGAGATGCCCCTGTGTTGAGGATCAGCGTGGCGGATGTGTTGTTACATATCCTTACCTCCTGGGGACAGACCATCAGGAAGTCCAGGATCCAGTTGCAGAGGGAGGTGTTTAGTCCCAGGGTCCTTAGCTTATTGATGAGCTTTGAGGGCACCATGGTGTTGAACGCTGAGCTGTAGTCAATGAATAGCATTCTCACATAGGTGTTCCTTTTGTCCAGGTGGGAAAGGGCAGTGTGGAGTGCAATAGAGATTGCATCATCTGTGGATCTGTTGGGGCGGTATGCAAATTTGAGTGGGTCTAGGGTTTCTGGGATAATGCTGTTGATGTGAGCCATGACCAGCCTTTCAAAGCACTTCATGGCTACAGACGTGTGTGCTACGGGTCGGTAGTCATTTAGGCAGGTTACCTTAGTGTTCTTGGGCACAGGCACTATGATGGTCTGCTTAAAACATGTTGGTATTACAGACTCGGACAGGGAGAGGTTGAAAATGTCAGTGAAGACACTTGCCAGTTGGTCAGCTCATGCTCGCAGTACATGTCCTGGTAATCCTTCTGGCCCTGTGGCCTTGTGAATGTTGACCTGTTTAAAGGTCTTACTCACATCGGCAGTGGAGAGTGTGATCGCACAGTCTTCCGGAACAGCTGGTGCTCTCGTGCATGTTTCAGTGTTATTTGCCTCGAAGCGATTATAGAAGTAGTTTAGTTTGTCTGGTAGGCTCTTGTCACTGTGCAGCTCTCGGCTGTGCTTCCCTTTGTAGTCTGTAATGGTTTGTAAGCCCTGACACATCCGACGAGCGTCAGAGCCGGTGTAGTACGATTCGATCTTTGTCCTGTATTGAAGCTTTGCCTGTTTGATGGTTCATCGCAGGGCATAGCCGGATTTCTTATAAGCTTCCGGGTTAGAGTCCTGCTCCTTGAAAGCGGCAGCTCTAGCCTTTAGCTCAGTGTGGATGTTGCCTGTAATCCATGGCTTCTGGTAGAGGTATGTACATACGGTCACTGTGGAGATGACTTCATCGATGCACTTATTGATGAAGCCAATGACTGATGTGGTATACTCCTCAATGCCATCGGAGGAATCCCGGAACATATTCCAGTCTGTGCTAGAAAACAGTCCTGTAGTTGAGCATCTGCTTCATCTGACCACTTCTTTTTATTGATCTAGTCACTGGTGCTTCCTGCTTTAATTTGTGCTTGTAAGCAGGAATCAGGAGGATAGAATTATGGTCAGATTTGCCAAATGGAGGGTGAGGGAGAGCTTTGTATGTGTGTCTGTGTGGGGAGTAAAGGTGGTCCAGAGTTTTTTTCCTCTGGTTGCACATTTAACATGTTGATAGAAATTTGGTAAAATGGATTTAAGTTTCCTGCAATAAAGTCCCCGGCCACTAGGAGCGCCGCCTCTAGGTGAACATTTTCCTGTTTGCTTATGGCGGAATACAGCTCATTCAATGCTGCTAATACAGCTACGAAAAATACAGTTGAAAACTCTCTAGTGTGGTCTACAGCTTATCATGAGATAATCTACCTCAGGCGAGCAATAGCTCAAGACTTCCTTAGATATCGTGCACCAGCTGTTATTAACAAAAATACATAGTCCGCCGCCCCTTGTCTTACCAGACGCCGCTGTTCTATCCTGCCGCTACAGCGTATAACCAGCGTATAACCAGTATGTTAATAGTTTCGTCGTTCAGCCACGACTCCGTGAAGCATAAGATATTACAGTTTTGAATGTCCCGTTGGTAGTTTAATCTTGCGCATACGTCATTGATTTTATTCTCCAAAGATTACACGTTTGCTAGCAGAGTGGAAGGAAGTGGGGGTCTATTCGATTGCCTATGAATTCTCAGAAGGCAGCCCGCCCTCTGGCCCCTTTTTCTCCGCCTCCTCTTCATGCAAATCACGGGGATCTGGGCTTGTTCCCGAGAAAGCAGTATATCGTTCGCGTCGGGCTCATCAGACTTGTTAAAGGAAAAAAAAGATTCTGCCAGTCCGTGGTGAGTAATCACAGTCCTGATGTCCGGAAGTTATTTTCGGTCATACGATACGGTAGCGGCAACATTATGTACAAAATAAGTTTAAAAAAAAAGTTACAAACAATGCAAATAAACAAACAAAAAAACACAATCGGTTGAGGACACGTAAAACGTCTGCCTTCTTCTCCGGCGCCATTCTACGAACAGTTCCTTCGACCTCATGGCTTGATTTTTGCTCTGACATGCACTGTCAACTGTGGGACCTTGTATAGACAGGCGTGTGCCTTTCCAAATCATGTCCAATCAATTGAATTTACCACAGGTGGACTCCAAGTCGTAGAAACATCTCAAGGATGATCAATGGAAACAGGATGCACCTGATCTCAATTTCGAGGCTCATAGCAAAGGGTCTGAATACTTATGTAAATAAGGTATTTCTGTATTTCTATTTCAAAAAAACTGTTTTCGGTTTGTCATTATGGAGTATTGTGTGTAGATTGACAAGGATTTTTTTTATTTAATACATTTTTGAGTGAGGCTGTAACGTAACAAAATGTGTAAAAAGTGAAGGGGTCTTAATACTTTCTGAATGAGCTGTACTTAGTTCTACCTGCATTCAATACTAATTTCAGGTCAATAATTTTTTTTGTAATACCATGAAGGCAGACTGTAGTTCATATAGAGGGCAACAGTATCATCGGCATACAATTGCAGGTTACAATTCTATTGTTAATGTAAACAGTAAAAAGTCCCTGAATCAACCCTTGCGGGACTCCTTTCGTAAAATATCCAGAATACCTGTTTTAACACCATCAGGAGATAGACATTGAGTTCTATCTGTCAAGTAATTTTTAAACCAGTTACATGCAGCTGGTCTAAGCCAATTGAGGAAATTCTCTGAATTAGCAGTGAGTGATCAACAGTTTCGAGAACCTTTGGCAGGTCAATGAAGAGGGCAGCACAATGTTGTCTTTTATCCATACAGTTAACCACATAATTTATAGCTAGGGATTCAGCAGAGATAGTGCTATGACCTGCTCTAAACCCCGACTGATGTAAATTTAGGATACATTTCAAAGATAAGAAAGATCTTAGCTGAGAATTAATCAAGGATTCTAATATTTTAGCTAGGCAGAAAGTTTAGAAATAGAGCGATAATTATTTAGGTCACAAGGGTCACCGGCTGTGTGAAGGGGGAGTACATGGGCCGCCATCCAAACCTTGGCGATAGTACCAGATATAATCATCAGGTAAAAAATATGGGTTAATGATTCAGCAATCAGGGGGGCAGAGAGCTGCAGCAAAAATGGATCAAGCATATCAGCCCCATTGGATTTTTTTTACATCAATCTTAAGCAAGGCATCTAGCACCACAGATAGTAAATTGTTAACATGAAAACAAAGATTCACTAGAAGTTGACAGTTAACCGGCGATTCAGCTAGAGGCGAACAGAGGGAAGAGCAGTCGATTGACTGACCAGGGTCAATTAAACCACAGTTTCTCTCAAATAAAAAGCCTGCCGAAATAAAATGTTTATTAAAAGCATCACTTATCCCTTTCTCCTCAGTTTGATGCCAGAGTCAGACAGAACTTGCTAAGGCAGGGAAGAAGAGGAATTTGTACGCTTCAGTGCATTTACTGTTGTCCAAAATTTAGAAGTACTAGCAGACCACTGTCCACTGCAGTCAGTTTTTCTTGCCTTGGCCAAGGCCCGATTTCTCATCTAAATGGGCTCAGATAGCACAGAAGAAAACCAAGAGTTAGACCTATCTTTGATGCTGTATTGTTTAAAATGGGCATGTTAATATGCCATGTAAACATGTCATGTAAAAACACTTTTTAAAATGTCTCTTTAATTAAACGTTTTAAAGTTCGTTATGGGTGTAGTGCCATTCACTGCAAGCCTTTCAGATGTTAAAGATGAGAGACTAACCACAGTCTGGGTGGAGTAGTTAGTAAACAACTGAAGCGTCATGTAAAGTGAGATTGGAAATTAAACACAGAAGTGCCATCAGTTAAATTATTGGTATGTTATAGAGGGGTTATTCATGATATGAAAATACTGTCTGTATCAAAGATTACGTTTGTTATGGACTTTAACAATGTATGATATAACAGCCCCTAACAGTATCAACATTGACTGTTAATTAGGTCTAAACATTTAGACCATGACTAAATGAAGAATTGAAAATGCAACAGAGTAGAAGTGGTATAGATATAGGATGAGTGTGTGTGTGTTTTTGTGTGTGTGTGTGTGTATGTGTGTGTGTGTGTGTGTGTGTGTGTGTGTGTGTGTGTGTGTGTGTGTGTGTGTGTGTGTGTGTGTGTGTGTGTGTGTGTGTGTGTGTGTGTGTGTGTGTGTGTGTGTGTCTGTATCTCTGTGTGTGTCTGTATCTGTGTGTGTGTGTGTGTGTGTGTGTGTGTGTGTGTGTGTCTGTGTCCTCTTAAGTCTGTGGCAGAGCAGTTCTTGTTTCGCTCTGGGTCTGTGGGAGTATGAGGAAGTACGTTTGAACGCGTTGAATGTTAAAGTCTTCTAGGTGGCTGTTCTGTCTGTGTGACTGTGTGTGCTAGAGACTTCCTGACTGTGATGGTCGTGCTGTGAAGGGGCTAGTGTGGGATTACCGACACACACAGTCTGGACTTTGAACACCTGGTCCAGGACCGTGGAAGAAGAGGGGCACACGCACCGCCGGCACGATGGTAACACACCACACACATACCTAGACTATTGCAGACTCTCCTCACTAGGACTCGTCTATCCTCTCCATCTACTGTATATGCTGAGCACAGGCAGCTGGTGCCGCCTCAATTGGGGAGGACGGGTTCATAGTAATGTCTGGAATAGAATTCATGGAATAGCTTTGACAGATCAAGCAAATTATTTCCTTGTGTTTAAAACCATTCCATTAATTTCATTCCAGTCATTATTATGAGCCATTATGGGCCATCCTCCCCTCAACAGCCTCCTGTGATGGTTTCCTCTATCTCACAGACTTTCTGAAGAACATAGCCTTATATGTTAGGTTGAGGTCACTTGACTCAGCTGTACAGTGGGCTCTCACATTATGCCCGGATGCTGGCACTTATCACACTCTGGAGCCTGGCAACAGCTGACTTAGAACCAACGGGGAAGCACAGTGATGTTCAGTGTGTGTTCATTTTATGTCCAGATGATGAAAGGAAAATAGATAACTGTTGTCTTCTATCACTCTTGTCAACAAAAATCATACAACAAAGTGCTGCAGAACAGGAGGTAGTGGACATCAAGTAGTAGAGACTTTAACTCCTTAAATGGAGAACATGCGGTCCTTTCCTCTTTTGACTGACAAGCCCTGCTAGTATCCACTCAGGTTATAGTGAGTGTTTCTAGTCAAGAGGGATAGAAGCATTGATTGAATCCTATGTCCTCACATTTGTGTAAGAATGTGCTGTACACTATGGAGTAGTTAATAAAACTTCTCTGCTGCTGCTACAACCTGTTTTTTTCCTAACCAGAGATTGTATTCTCATGACGTTAACAAGACATGAGAGAGAAAGTACATGTAGGTATGACAATACTGATCAAAAGCATTAAAAAGAGTCCTATCAAATGTGAAAACTAGCAGTAGAGGGGACTATTGTTCCTAAGGAGCTGGGTAAGGTCTAACCCTTGCTCTTTCTTTTCCTACTAGCACTGAGTTTGCTGATAACTTTATTGAGGAAAAATGTACTTACTGAGATATGTGATATGTTGTTGTCTCACCTACAGTGGCTTACGAAAGTATTCACCGCCCTTGGCATTTTTCCTATTTTGTTGCCTTACAACCTGGAATTAAAATTGATTTTGAGGGGTTTGTATCATTTTATTTACACAACATGCATACCACTTTGAAGATGCAAAATATTTTTTATTGTGAAACAAACAAGAAATAACACAAAAAAACTGAAAACTTGAGCGTGCATAACTATTCAGCCCCCCCAAAGTCAATACTTTGTAAAGCCACCTTTTGCAGCAATTACAGCTGCAAGTCTCTTGGGGTATGTCTCTATAAGCTTGGCACATCTAGCCACTGGGATTTTTGCCCATTCTTCAAAGCAAAACTGCTCCAGCTTCTTCAAGTTGGATGGGTTCCGCTGGTGTACAGCAATCTTTAAGTCATACCACAGATTCTCAATTGGATTGAGGTCTGGGCTTTGACTAGGCCATTCCAAGACATTTAAATGTTTCCCCTTAAACCACTTGAGTGTTGCTTTAGCAGTATGCTTAGGGTCATTGTCCTGCTGGAAGGTGAACCTCCGTCCCAATCTCAAATCTCTGGAAGACTGAAACAGGTTTCCCTCAAGAATTTCCCTGTATTTAGCACCATCCATCATTCCTTCAGTTCTGACTAGTTTCCCAGTCCCTGCCGATGAAAAACATTGCCACAACATGATGCTGCCACCACCATGCTTCACTGTGGGGATGGTATTCTCAGGGTGATGAGAGGTGTTGGGTTTGCGCCAGACATAGCGCTTTCCTTGATGGCCAAAAAGCTCAATTTTAGTCTCATCTGACTGATTCGATATGTTTGGAGAGTCTCCCACATGCCTTTTGGCGAACACCAAACATGGTTTCTTTCATAAAGCCCGGCTCTGTGGAGTGTATGGCTTAAAGTGGTCCTATGTACAGATACTCAAATCTCCGCTGTGGAGCTTTGCAGCTCCTTCAGGGTTATCTTTGGTCTCTTTGTTGCCTCGCTGATTAATGCCCTCCTTGCCTGGTCTGTGAGTTTTGGTAGGCGGCCCTCTCTTGGCAGGTTTGTTGTGGTGCCATATTCTTTCAATTATTTAATAAGGGAATTAATGTTGCACCGTGGGATGTTCAAAGTTTTGGATATTGTTTTATAACCCAACCCTGATCTATACTTCTCCACAACTTTGTCCCTGACCTGTTTGGAGAGCTCCTTGGTCTTCATGGTGCCACTTGCTTGGTGGTGCCCCTTGCTTAATGGTGTTGCAGACTCTGGGGCCTTTCAGAACAGGTGTGTATATACTGAGATCATGTGACAGATCATGTGACACTTAGATTGCACACAGGTGGACTTTATTTAACTAATTATGTGACTTCTGAAGGTAATTGGTTGCACCAGATCTTATTTAGGTGCTTCATAGCAAAGGGGGTGATTACATATGCACGCACCACTTTTCTGTTTGTCATTCTTATTTTTTTTTTTAAAACAAGTCATCTTTAAAATTTCACTTCCCCAATTTTGACTATTTTGTGTCTGCCCATTACATGAAATCCAAATAAAAATCAGTTTAAATTACAGGTTGTAATGCAACAAAATAGGAAAAACGCCAAGAGGGTGAATACTTTCGCAAGGCACTGTAGCTATCTTAAAATGAATGCACTAACGGCAAGTCGCTCTGGATTAACATGTAAATGTAAGGGTGAACTGTTTAAAGAAGTTCTGTAGTATTGTCTGGAATGGAAGAGCAGCAGTGACGTGTTGAAAAGTGGAGAGGGTTTCACAAGATGTAGTGGCGAGGCGTGAGAAGGGAAGTGCAGCAGCCCTGACAGAGAGACAGAGGGGCCTGTAGTTTCTAGCACAATACTTCCTCCTCACACAGACTCCCAAGCACAGATCCGGCCCCTTGCTGGATGCGCAAACACACAAAAGATTTTCTAAGATAGCGGAGTAAGCTTACAATAAGAATTCTTTCATTGATAGATTGATTTTGGATGCATTGTCACAACTTTTTTCTGCAACAGGCTGACTCACTCACAGTAGTGAGTGAGTCACAACAGTGATGACAGATGGAATGAACTACAGTAGTCCTCTCTGAACACACAAAGCATCTCCCAGGTCTGACACTACACAGCAGCAAGTGGGCTATTTTAGCACTGGATCAGCAGTCAAATCAGCAGTTAGCTATTTAAAGCAGTCAGAACCTTGGTTTCACCCAGCTGACGCCATTTCTGTGTGCTGAGCCGAATACTTATGGATGTGGTCTGAAATGTGTGACAAACAAACAGCCTTAGTCAGGTTGTTCACATGAAAAGTGGGCATCATTCTTTACAACAGAGATTCAATTGCTGGCCCTCAAGGACTGAAGTACTGCTTGTTTTCTTACAGTATCTAATGTTCATGGTAGCTTATTTGTAATTGAATATCATTGATTGATTGGCCAGAGAGTTGACTGACTCACTGGGGTTCCAATATACATTTGTATTAGAACCTTCTCCTCCAAAGTTATCACTAGAAGGTTGAGAGAGTTGGAACTCAGACCACAGTAATCATGTTAGACCTATTTTCAGGATCCACCACACATCAAAACAAAACAGCGTTGGGAACCCAAACAAGGCTAAAATCATATCATGCAGTGTAATTCACCATCGTTGGCCAAACCTGGTTCAACTCAACTCTTTATGTGGTGATAGGGAAGTCAGGAAACTCTCTGCACGATGTGGTGGATGTCATCATCATATTGAAGGCATAGGAATGGGAGGGAAGCAGAAAATGAAAGGAGAGTCTTTTTTTTGGCAGTTACTTTAAAATGCACTATATTAATTTTGTGTAAAGAAATCACCAAACCATGGCCCAATCAAAGATTTGTATAACTAACCCAAGATAGACCACAGGATGTCGGTTCCAGTGGGAGCAAATAAATCATAGTGGGCAGAATAAGCAAGAGCTAGTGACAGCCTATTGGTGTGTTCTAGCAAGTATTTGCATATTTCTTTTAGGGAACGCCTACTCTGTGAAGCGCGTGTGTGCAATAACTCAATTCGCCCTTGCACTCCTTCTAAACAATGCAGTTGTTTGAAACTTTGGCAACGGGTAAAGTCTACAAAACTTAGTCTACTCTGTTCATAACAGATTCTAGTTTTGGAAACAGAAAACTGTATCGAGATCAAATGTTTGGGCTTCCTCTCACCACCATATTTGGGAGTGAGTGGAAACGCGAACCAGATGCTTCACATTTATACATCCTGTGAAATATCTGTCTCATTGCTCTATCTGTGGTCCAATGGTATACTTTAAACTGAGTCCCCTCCCATTCCACAGACTCCTAAAGATAGCATATTCAATAGATACCACAACTACTGGTTATCACTGTCGTAGATCAGAGTGGGAAGCAGTACTTTACAGAGATGGCCAAATTGGCATATGCTCACCTCATCTATAGAGCGTTGCCGGGTAACTGTCCTCAGCTTCCTGTACTGATAACCACAGTTAGTCACATTCTTAATGACACAGTTACACACAGAGAGACCCTGCTGCCGAGAAACTTCTCTCTGATATCTACTGGTGCACATGCCTTCCAATTACAGTTGGCCCATGCTTCCTCTGGGTTTCTATACCCCTCCTGTTTGTAGATACCCTCTCATAATGTTCTGTAACTCACATTCAGTATGAACTAGGTCATCTATAGATCTACCTGCTTTTCTCTCTGCCTCAATTACAAATAAAAAGGGTGTGCATTTCCTAACCCTGACCGTTCTCTCCTGCAGGGCAGTAAGTATCACTGGCAGAGTCAGAATGTCAAGCAGAGTGGTGTGGACGACATGGTGCTACTGTCCAAGATCAGCGAAGACGCCATCGTGGAGAACCTGAAGAAGAGATACATGGATGACTACATCTTCGTATCCTGTTTCATTGTCTGTTAGGGACCTTCCTTCATCACTTCTCACAAATGTCTCTTCAGAAAAAATACAGCAGGGAAGTACACTGTGGAGACACGACCTGCTCCTTCACACACTCTCAGACTGATGTATTTATAGGCATACACACATATACACACACAAACAAAAAACTGTTACAAATGGCTTTTAAACCATTTGAGAATTGAGGTCATTGAGGTCATTCCACTTCCCATAGCATTAGGTCCTTCCATTCTATATCATGGGTGAGCACAGCTGATGTTTGTACTCACACAGTAGCAACAACACAATAACAAACATACATACCATCCTTGCCTCATCCCCCTACCACACATATGTACTCACTCAACTTCTTCACATGCGCAGACACACATGAATGTATGCAATAATAGGACTGCACTGTTCCTCTTTTGGATGCACTTTGTGACTCAACAGCACACTTCCGTGTTTTTAGTACATATTTTACTGCACATTCGGGACTTACTTCATTCTTTGTGGGAAAAAAAGCATTATATCTGTGTGTGTAATCCAGTCCGGATGAAATTAATGTATGGTTTGGGATATTTATCTTTTTGAAAAGTTTACATAAATCAACAATTTCGCTGTGATTGTTTCAATATCATATTCTGTGATTTCACCAGAAACACCCTTAACTGTCATGTGCAGACCTATATTGGCTCTGTGTTGATATCAGTGAACCCTTTCAAACAGATGCCCTACTTCACTGACCGGGAAATTGAACTCTACCAAGGGGCTGTGAGTAAACCATCCTATTGTTCAACATATACTTTGGTCTTTATACCGTATTCCCATTCACTTCCTTGTTTACCTTCATAGTTGTATATTAATCTCTCTCTCTCTCTCTCTCTCTCTCTCTCTCTCTCTCTCTCTCTCTCTCTCTCTCTCTCTCTCTCTCTCTCTCTCTCTCTCTCTCTCTCTCTCTCTCTCTCTCTCTCTCTCTCTCTCTCTCTCTCTCTCCTCTCTCCTCTCTCCTCTCTCCTCTCTCCTCTCTCTCTCCTCTCTCTCTCTCTCTCTTGTTTTTCTGTCCATCTTTCTCCATGTAAAGGCCCAGTATGAAAACCCTCCCCACATCTACGCCCTGACTGATAACATGTACAGGAACATGATGATTGATCAGGAGAACCAGTGTGTTATTATCAGGTGTGTTATTATACCAGTGTCATAACTGCTATCTCTTTCTGCATGCTACCTGAGGGCAATACCAAAATAAATGGTCTATTGATTCTGTATCCTCACAACAAAATCTGCAGAGCTTTGATGATTTTATGCCCCAAATATTCAACATTTTGTTGGTGGCAAGAATTCTATATACAGTGAGGGAAAAAAGTATTTGATCCCCTGCTGATTTTGTACGTATCTCTTTCTGCTGGCAGGCAGTATGTAGTCCTAGTTCTTCTCTGTGCCTCTCTCTGACGCACCTTAGGCCTTCTCATGTGCGTCATTCTACCCAAAAACATTTACTCTCACTGCTTTTCTCAGAACTAACAAAGAACCAAAGCTCAATCAGTGTGTCATTTCCTTTCTAACTACACTGAACAGAAATATAAATGTAAAATGCAAGAATTTAAAAGATTTTACTCAGTTACAGTTCATATAAGGAAATCAGTCAATCAAAATAAATAAATTAGGCCCTGATCGATGGACTTCACATGACTGGGAATACAGATATGCATCTGTTGTTAACAGATACCTTAATAAAATGGTAGGGGCGTGGATCAGAAAACCACTATTTGTCTCAAGCAGCGCGACACATCTCCTTCGCATAGAGTTGATCAGGCTGTTGATTGTGGCCTGTGGAATGTTGTCCCACTCCTCTTCAATGGCTGTACAAAGTTGCTGGATATTGTCGGGAGCTGGAACACGTTGTCGTACACGTCGATCCAGAGCATCCCAAACATTTTCAATGGGTGACATGTCTGGTGAGTACGCAGGCCATGGAAGAACTGGGACATTTACAGCTTCCAGGAATTGTGTAGATCCTTGAGACATGGGGCTGTGCTTTATCATGGTGAAACATGAGGTGATGGCGGCGGATGAATGGCACAACAATGGGCCTCAGGATCTCGTCACGGTATCTTTGTGTATTCAAATTGCCTTTGATAAAATGCAATTGTGTTCGTTGTCCATAGCTTATGCCTGCCCATACCATAACCCCACCGCCATCATGGGGCACTCTGTTCACAGCAAATCGCTCGCCCACATGACGCCATACATGCTGTCTGCCATCTGCCTGGTACAAACCGCGATTCATCCATGAAGAGCATACTTCTCCAGTGTGACAATGGCCATCCGTGGTGAGCATTTGCCCACTGAAGTCAGTTAGGACTCTGAACTGCAGTCAGGGCAAGACCCTGGTGAGGATGACGAGCACACAAATGAACTTCCCTGAGATGGTTTCTGACCGTTTGTGCAGAAATTCTTTGGTTGTGCAAACCCACAGTTTCGTCAGCTGTCCGGGTAGCTGGTCTCAGACTATTCTGCAGGTGAAGAAGCCTGATGTGGAGGTCCCGGGCTGACATGGTTACACGTGGTCATTGGTTATGAGGCCAGTGGGACATACTTTATTATTTGTTATTTTGATTTGATTTGATTTTTTTATTGAATATTCGAAACATACAATATACTTGCAGTGAAGCCGCTCAATAACCACATCATACCAGTCATCCAACAGATTCCCATTCAGAGCAACACACATCCAGGGTCAATGCCCTGCTCAAGGCCATGTTGACCGATCTCCCACCAGGCCAAAAAACGTGAACCCGAACCCTCCAAGATCCCTCCACAGTTCCCCAATAGCTGTCTCTCAACCATTCGAGACCCTTCCCGCAGTCCCCCCCAGGAAGAAAAAACAAAATAAAAAATACAATTAATTCCATTCCCCACCCCCAAGAACCCCCCAATGCACCAACAACCAAGAGAATGAACTAAAGAGAAAAAAAGAAAAGACAGAAGAAAACAGCAAACAACAATGCAAAAAAATAAAACAAAATAATACATTTAAAACAAAGGACATCAAGGACAACTGAAATCATAACAGCAATGCCAACTGTGCATAGTGCATGTCTGGCATTATTACATGTATGTGTGTGTTCTTGTATGTGTTTATTTGAATGAGAGTGTGTGTATATGCATGTGTACAAACACCTGCACGGCATCAGCCTCAGGCAAACCGGCATTAGTTGTAAAAACACTGCCACTTAGTCTCATTCAAATGTACTTTTTATTATGATTTATTTAGACTTTTTTCCCCCCTTTATCTTTTGACCATCATTCTCTCTCTCACACAGCAACTCCACTCCCACTTGTCTCCAATTCCACATACCAACCCTCAGCTTCCCTCAGCCCATCCCATCTATCTCTGCTGGCCACCCACTTCGGGTTTCTATGCAACTCATATCTTTCAACTATACTGTGATGTTTAATGTACAATTTCAATCTATCTAATCGAATAGAATCCACAGATTGCGAGATGAAAATAAATACTTTTACTAAGACTATTAATATATTAGTAACTGACTGACCCGGTCTCTCTAGATCTCCTAACAGTACTATTTCTAGGGCCAATTTTAGATCAAGGCTATGCATTTTCAGCCATTCCTGAACCTGAGACCAGAAACAGGCTACCTGAGGGCAATACCAAAATAAATGGTCTATTGATTCTGTATCCTCACAACAAAATCTGCAGAGCTTTGATGATTTTATGCCCCAAATATTCAACATTTTGTTGGTGGCAAGAATTCTATATACAGTGAGGGAAAAAAGTATTTGATCCCCTGCTGATTTTGTACGTTTGCCCATTGACAAAGAAATGATCAGTCTATAATTTTAATGGTAGGTTTATTTGAACAGTGAGAGACAGAATAACAACAAAAAAATCCAGAAAAACGCTTGTCAAAAATGTTATAAATTGATTTGCATTTTAATGAGGGAAATAAGTATTTGACCCCCGCTCAATCAGAAAGATTTCTGGCTCCCAGGTGTCTTTTATACAGATGACGAGCTGAGATTAGGAGCACACTCTTAAAGGGAGTGCTCCTAATCTCAGTTTGTTACCTGTATAAAAGACACCTGTCCACAGAAGCAATCAATCAATCAGATTCCAAACTCTCCACCATGGCCAAGACCAAAGAGCTCTCCAAGGATGTCAGGGACAAGATTGTAGACCTACACAAGGCTGGAATGGGCTACAAGACCATCGCCAAGCAGCTTGGTGAGAAGGTGACAACAGTTGGTGCGATTATTCGCAAATGGAAGAAACACAAAAGAACTGTCAATCTCCCTCGACCTGGGGCTCCATGCAAGATCTCACCTCGTGGAGTTGCAATGATCATGAGAACGGTGAGGAATCAGCCCAGAACTACACGGGAGGATCTTGTCAATGATCTCAAGGCAGCTGGGACCATAGTCACCAAGAAAACAATTGGTAACACACTACGCCGTGAAGGACTGAAATCCTGCAGCGCCCGCAAGGTCCCCCTGCTCAAGAAAGCACATATACATGCCCGTCTGAAGTTTGCTAATGAACATCTGAATGATTCAGAGGACAACTGGGTGAAAGTGTTGTGGTCAAATGAGACCAAAATGGAGCTCTTTGGCATCAACTCAACTCGCCATGTTTGGAGGAGGAGGAATGCTGCCTATGACCCCAAGAACACCATCTCCACCATCAAACATGGAGGTGGAAACATTATGCTTTGGGGGTGTTTTTCTGCTAAGGGGACAGGACAACTTCACCGCATCAAAGGGACGCTGGACGGGGCCATGTACCGTCAAATCTTGGGTGAGAACCTCCTTCCCTCAGCCAGGGCATTGAAAATGGGTCGTGGATGGGTATTCCAGCATGACAATGACCCAAAACACACGGCCAAGGCAACAAAAGGGGTGGCTCAAGAAGAAGCACATTAAGGTCCTGGAGTGGCCTAGCCAGTCTCCAGACCTTAATCCCATAGAAAATCTGTGGAGGGAGCTGAAGGTTCGAGTTGCCAAACGTCAGCCTCGAAACCTTAACGACTTGGAGAAGATCTGCAAAGAGGAGTGGGACAAAATCCCTCCTGAGATGTGTGCAAACCTGGTGGCCAACTACAAGAAACGTCTGACCTCTGTGATTGCCAACAAGGGTTTTGCCACCAAGTACTAAGTCATGTTTTGCAGAGGGGTCAAATACTTATTTCCCTCATTAAAATGCAAATCAATTTATAACATTTTTGACATGCGTTTTTCTGGATTTTTTTGTTGTTATTCTGTCTCTCACTGTTCAAATAAATCTACCATTAAAATTATAGACTGATCATTTCTTTGTCAGTGGGCAAACGTACAAAATCAGTAGGGGATCAAATACTTTTTCCCCTCACTGTATAATGTTAGCTGAAAAGCACAAAGTATTGAATCTTGCCTTGTTTTATATATCAACTCATACACCCTGTACAATGGAATCGGTACATCAAAAATCTCTTCCCAACTATTTTTTAATCTGTATGGCACAGTTGTCAACAACCTGGTCCTCAAATGAAACTGGTATACTTTCCTATTTATGCTCCGCCAGTTTTGATCCTTTATATTGGGCAGACAGACCAGTTCCCTACCTCCTCCCGCTGCCACCTGCCTCCTCCATTTTTGGGGCAATGCTGTAATCAATTGGTTGTACTCTTGGATTGAGCAGACCTTTCCGTACAATGCTGATAACTCCATGAAGGACATAACTCTACCATTACAATTTACAATATAATTTAAGAACAAAATACCCTTTTCAAACATCTTTCCCATAAATACAGGTATTTTATCAACCAGCACATTTGAGTTCAGCCATAATATTTGTTGTAATATTGTTCTATCTTTTCAGGGGGATAAAATTGAAATTGTAGCCTGCTCTGCAATGCTTGTTTGAAAAAGAGAGATACTTTGAAAAAAGTATCATTTTCAATTAATCAAAAATGAGACATGGCAATCTGCACAAAGGCAAAAAGGCCATTTTTAAACAATGGATGCACTTTTCTTAGTAATCTACTTGAGAACCATTTAGGGTTCAAATAAAACTTTTGAATGAGTGAAGCTTTTAGAGAGAGGTTTAGTGCTTTTATATTTAATCATCTCAACCCACCCAATTCATATTCATTATATAGATAGGCATGTTTTATTTTGTCTGATTTAGCGTCCCAGATAAAGCAAAATATTTTTTGCTCATATGATTTGAAAAAATTAATCATCAGGAGTAGGCAGCTCCATAAGTAAGTGCGTAAACTGAGATATGACTAAGGAGTTAATCAGGGTAATTTTTCCATAAATAAACAGGTATTTACCTCTCCATGGTTGCAGGATCTTGTCTATTTTTACAAGTTTTCTATTGAAATTCATTGTGGAGAGCTTTATATGAATACCGAGTATGTCTACTTCACCATCAGCCCATTTTATAGGTAAACTGCAGGGTAATGTAAAAGTTGTATTTTTTAAGGATCCAATACGTAATATTGTACACTTATCATAATTAGGTTTTAGTCCAGAGAGTACAGAAAATGTATCTAGATCTTAAATGAGACATTGCAGGGATCTAGCTTGAGGACTTAATATAAAACTTGAGTCATCGGCATTCTAAAATTATCTGCCGAAATTGTTGCAACCCCTATTACTAGCCTGTTCAACCTCTCTTTCGTATCGTCTGAGATTCCCATAGATTGGAAAGCTGCCGCGGTTATCCCCCTCTTCAAAGGGGGAGACACTCTAGACCCAAACTGCTACAGACCTATATCTATTCTACCCTGCCTTTCTAAGGTCTTCGAAAGCCAAGTTAACAAACAGATTACCGACCATTTCGAATCCCACTTTTTTCCGCTATGCAATCTGGTTTCAGAGCTGGTCATGGGTGCACCTCAGCCACGCTCAAGGTCCTAAACGATATCATAACCACCATCGATAAGAGACATTACTGTGCAGCCGTATTCATCGACCTGGCTAAGGCTTTCGACTCTGTCAATCACAACATTCTTATTGGCAGACTCAACAGCCTTGGTTTCTCAAATGATTGCCTCACCTGGTTCACCAACTACTTCTCTGATAGAGTTCAGTATGTCAAATCGGAGGGCCTGTTGTCTGGACCTCTGGCAGTCTCTATGGGAGTGCCACAGGGTTCAATTCTCGGGCCTCTTTTTTCTGTATACATCAATGATGTCGCTCTTGCTGCTGGTGATTCTTTGATCCACCTCTACGCAGACGACACTATTCTGTATACCTCTGGCCCTTCTTTGGACACTGTGTTAACTAACCTCCAGATGAGCTTCAATGCCATACAACTCTCCTTCCGTGGCCTCCAACTGCTCTTAAATGCAAGTAAAACTAAATGCATGCTCTTCAACGGATTGCTGCCCGCACCTGCCCACCTGCCCGCCCATCACTACTCTGGACGGTTCTGACTTAGAAAACGTGGACAACTACATATACCTAAGTGTCTGGTTAGACTGTAAACTCTCCTTCCAGACTCACACTAAGCATCTCCAATCCAAAATTAAATCGGCTTCCTATTCCGCAACAAAGCATCCTTCACTCATGCTGCCAAACATACCCTTGTAAAACTGACTATCCTACTGATCCTCGACTTTGGCGATGTCATTTACAAAATTGCCTCCAACACTCTACTCAACAAATTGGATGCAGTCTACCACAGTGCCATCCGTTTTGTCACCAAAGCCCCATATACTACCCACCACTGCGACCTGTACGCTCTCGTTGGCTGGCCCTCACTTCATACTCGTTGCCAAACCCACTGGTTCCAAGTCTCTGCCAGGTAAAGCCCCGCTTTATCTCAGCTCACTGGTCACCATAGCAGCACCCACCCATAGCACGCGCTCCAGCAGGTATTTCTCACTGGTCACCCCCAAAGCCAATTCTTCCTTCGGCCGCCTCTCCTCTGCTGCCAATGACTGGAACGAACTGCAAAAATCACTGAAGCTGGAGATTCTGACCTCCCTCACTAGCTTTAAGCACCAGCTGTCAGAGCAGCTCACAGATCACTGCACCTGTACATAGCTCATCTGTAAATAGCCAATCTAATCTACCTCATCCCCATACTGTATTTATTTATTTATCTTGCTCCTTTGCACCCCAGTACCTCTACTTGCACATTCCTCTTCTGCACATTCTACAATTCCAGTGTTTAATTGCTATATTGTAATTAATTCGCCACCATGGCCCATTTATTGCCTTCCCTCTCTTATCCTACCTCATTTGCACATGCTGTATATAGATTTTTCTACTGTATTATTGATTGTATGTTTGTTTATTCCATGTGTAACTCTGTGTTGTTGTATGTGTCGAATTGCTTTGCTTTATCTTGACCAAGTCGCAGTTGCAAATGAGAACTTGTTCTCAACTAGCCTACCTGGTTAAATAAAGGTGATATAAAAATACATGGACACCTTTGTTTTTAAGCCTTGGATTTCTAATCCTCTAATGTTGTTATTGGATCTGATCTTAATAGCTAGCATTTCGATGGCCATAATGAATAGATATGGTGACAGCGGACACCCTTGTTCAACTCCTCTTGACAATTCAAAACTCTCTGAGAAGTAGCCGTTATTTACTATTTTACACCTGGGGTTGCTATACATTATTTTTTACCCATTTTATAAGAGAATTACCGAAATTGAAAAAAGCCAGGCATTTATAAATAAAATCCAGTCTTACTTTATCAAATGCCTTTTCAAAATCCGCTGTAAATACCATTCCTGGCTTCTTATATGTTACATGATGTACTATTATTTCTAGTAGTTGTCGTATATTATCTCCTATGTAAAAAACGTGTCTGATCAGGATGAACAATACCTGGTAAAACCCTTTTAATTCTGAGTGCTATGCATTTTGCTAGTATTTTTGCATCACAACATTGAAGTGTAAGGGGCCTCCAGTTTTTTAGATAGACTGGGTCTTTATATTTTTATTTTACCAGGCAAGTCAGTTAACCTTTCTAGGACACACGTTCCGCTAGCGGAACCCCCCCACAACATTCCGCTGACAAAATGCAAAAATATTTTTTTGAAATATGTAACTTTCACACATTAACAAGTCCAATACAGCAAATGAAAGATAAACATCTTGTTAATCTACCCATCGTGTCCGATTTAAAAAATGCTTTACAGCGAAAACACAACATATGATTATGTTAGATCACCACCAAGTTCAAAAAACACAGCCATTTTCCCAGCCAAAGATAGGAGTCACAAAAACAGAAATAGAGATAAAATTAATCACTAACCTTTGATGATCTTCATCAGATGACACTCATAGGACATCATGTTACACAATACATGTATTTTTTGTTCGATAATGTGCATATTTATATCCAAAAATCTTAGTTTACATTGGCGCCATGTTCAGAAATGCCTCCAAAATATCTGGAGAAATTGCAGAGGGCCACGTCAAATAACAGAAATACTCATCATACACTTTGATGAAAGATACATGTTTTACATAGAATTAAAGATACACTTGTTCTTAATGCAACCGCTGTGTCAGATTTCAAAAAAACTTTATGGGAAAAGCACACCATGCAATAATCTGAGACGGCGCTCAAATATAAATAACATTCCTCTGCCATGTTGGAGTCAACAGAAATACGAAATTACATCATAAATATTCCCTTACCTTTGATTATCTTCATCAGAATGCATTCCCAGGAATCCTAGTTCGACAATAAATTGTTGTTTTGTTCGATAATGTCAATTATTTATGTCCAAATAGCTACTTTTGCTAGCGCGTTTAGTACACATATCCAAACGCTCGCGCAAGTCACGCATAACGTCGGACAAAAACTTCAAAAAGTTATATCACAGGTCGAATAAACTTGTCAAACTAAGTAGATAATCAATCTTCAGGATGTTGTTGTCATATATATCCAATAACGTTCCAACCGGAGCATTCCTTCGTGTCTGTAAAAGTTATGGAACGCAAGGCAATATCATGAGGAATGCGCGTGACCAGGAACTGGCAATCTGCCAGACCACTGACTGAAACACCTCCCATCCGGTCCCATATCACAGTATAAACTTCATTCAACGTTCTACCGCCTGTTGACATCTAGTGGAAGGCGTTGGAAGTGCAAACAAATCCATATCTTCCTGGGATTTGAATAGGCGATGAGTAGAAAAAACACCAGCCTCAGAATTTCCACTTCCTGTTTGGAAGTTTGCCTGCCATATGAGTTCTGTTATACTCACAGACATAATTCAAACAGTTTTAGAAACTTCAGAGTGTTTTCTATCCAATAGTAATAATAATATGCATATATTAGCATCTGGGACAGAGTAGGAGGCAGTTCAATTTGGGCACGCTATTCATCCAAAGTGAAAATGCTGCCCCCTATCCCTAAAAAGGTTTAAGAACAAATTCTTATTTTCAATCACAGCTTAGGAGTGGGTTAACTGCAGGGGCAGAATGACAGATTTGTACCTTGGGGATTCGATCTTGCAACCTTTCAGTTACTAGTCCAACGCTCTAACCACTAGGCTATGCTGCCATCTGGGTCTTGTTTTAATAATAGAAAAATCAGACCTTCCTGCTGAGTACCTGACAGACTACCATTTCTATATGAGTAGTTAAAACAATCTAACAATGGAGCTTTTAGTATATCAAAAAATACTTGATATACCTCTACTGGTATGCCATCAAGCCCTGGGGTTTTTCCAGACTGAAAGGATTTAATAGCCTCAAAAAGTTATTCCTCTGTAATTTGGCCTTCGCACTGATCTGTCTGTACATTTGTTAATTTTCCATTTTTTATATTATTTGGAAAGAATTACTTAGCATAATCTTCATTCAGTGGGAAAGGATGAGACGGAAAAGAGAACATCTGCCTAAAATAATTAGGTTCCTCTTTTAAAATATCATTCGGAGAATCATAGATGACTCCGTCTTCAGTAACGAGTTTCTGCAAATTATTTTTGTTAGTCTTGTCTCTTTAGCCAGAAACTGCTTTTTTATTATTGATGAAAATTGAATTGAATGACCCCTGAAGGTACATTTTAAGGTATCCCAAGCAATAAGGAGATTTGCTGAACCTATACTATACTGAAAAAATTCAGTTATAAATGATTTTGTCTTGGTTAAAAATAAGTTGTCCTCCAGTAAACTTACATTTCCAATATCCCCGTCCACGTGAAAAATCTATACGAGTTATGTGAATGCCAATTAGATGATGATCCGATCGCATTCTGTGTCCTATTAAAACTTTTTTAACCTTTGATGCAAGAGAGAAAGAGATAAGAAAGTAGTCAAGACGACTAGCTTGATTAAGTCTCCTCCATGTATATCTCACTAGGTCGAGGTTTTTTAGTCTCCAAATATCCACTATTTCTAATGTGTCCATAATATTTGTGATTTCCTTAAGGGCACGGTGATGATAGTTTGTAGAGTGATTACCTTTACGGTCCATTGAGGTACTTAACACTGTGTTATAGTCTCATACCATAATGATTAGATCATAAGTTCAATAAATTGGTATAAATATTTTCGAAGAACTGTGGATCATCCTGATTTGGACCATATAAATTAATGAGACAAATCTTTTTTTCGTCCACTTTCATATTCAAAATGTTTGTTAATTAATATCATCACACCCTTTGAGTTCCTTTGTCCATGAAATACAATTATTTCACCACCCCATTCCTTTTCCCACTCAACTTCATCTAAGGATGTAGAGTGAGTTTCCTGTAAACAGTATACGTTAAACAGTGGGACATACTGCCAAATTCTGTAAAACAACGTTGGAGGCGGCTTATGATAGAGAAATTAACATAAAATTCTCCGGCAACAGCTCTGGTGGACATTCCTGTAGTCAGCATGCCAATTGCACGCTCCTTCAAAACTTGAGACATCTGTGGCATTGTGTTGTTTGACAAAACTACACATTTTAGAGTGGCCTTTTATTGTCCCCAGCACAAGGTGCACCTGTGTAATGATCATGCTTTTTAATTAGCTTCTTGATATTCTACACCTGTCAGGTGGATGGATTATCTTGGCAAAGAAGAAATGCTCACAAACAGGGATATAAACAAATTTGTGCACAGAATTTGAAAGAAATAAGCTTTATGTGCATATGGAACATTTCTGGGATATTTTAGTTCAGGTCATGAAACATGGGACCAACACTTTACATGTTGTGTTTATATTTCTGCTTAGTATAAAAGAAACAGAAACTCATGTGCAGCCATAGATCACCTTCACAACAAGTTTCACAAAAAGTTTTTTTGATACAGTGTAAATTAGAGGGTTATCATTAATATGGCTGTATGTTTTGTGTGTGTTGTGCCAGTGGGGAGAGTGGAGCTGGGAAGACTGTGGCTGCAAAATACATTATGGGTTACATCTCCAAAGTATCAGGAGGAGGTGATAAAGTGCAGGTATTACCTTCTATTACTACTATTACCATTAGCATTACTATTACTACTATTACCATTACCATTACTATTACTACTATTAGCATTGCCATTACTATTACTACTATTACCATTACTATTACTACTATTACCATTACTATTACTACTATTACCATTACTATTACTACTATTAGCATTACCATTACTAATGACTGTGAAGGAAACTGAAGTGCTGTGTTGTGATGTTTCTCTGTATGTGTCTCTCAGCATGTGAAGGACATCATCCTCCAGTCCAATCCTCTATTAGAGGCCTTCGGCAATGCCAAGACTGTCCGCAACAACAACTCCAGTCGCTTTGTGAGTGATACGTACAGCAATCAGCCTCCCTTCATCTTGTTCTTCCTCCTCCTCTCTAGACACTGTGTGGGCTAATAAAGTAAGACTGATACTGTAAACTGATCATTTCTGCTAGTTCTGTGCTAACTATTCTTATAGACACTGTGCAAAGAGGCTGTTGTTTTTCCTGTGCTCTACCAGAGGTGATCTGAATTCTGCAGACTATATACCCACAGCAGCAGTATGCAACAGCCACCTTTCACCCTCTCCCCTTTCCCTACTGCTGAGATCCTGAGATGTTAGCCTCAACTCCTAACCACATCCACATGCAACCGTGCAGGCTTTGTAGCTGAGTGCATGTCACCTCTGGGGTTTCCTGCCTCTGAGGTGCCCAGCTGTACTGTAGGCCTCTATTATAGAAGAACAACACAATGAGATGAAAGAGCTTGAGAAGACTGAGATGAGGTGAAATCCTGGGTGGGGTCAACAGCTGTGTAGTAATGTAAATATATTATTTTGTGGTACAGAGCATTAGTACATCTCGTGTCACTGCTCTGATAATTCCATTCTACCAATACATAGGGCCACATACCCATTCCCATTTAAATACGAGTCATTTAGCAGACGCTCTTATCCAGAGCTACTTACAGGAGCAATTAGGGTATAGTGCCCTGATCAAGGGAACATCGACAGATTTTTCACCTAGTCCGTTCAGGGCTTCGATACCAGCTCTCTTTCGGTTACTGGCCCAACGCTCTTAACCACTAGGCTACCTGCCCCCCGGACCACAACCACAAAGTCAGAATAATGAACCATGTCTAATTTGAGTGATAGGTTTTTGTGTGTGTTCTGATCTAACAGGGTAAGTACTTTGAGATCCAGTTTAGCAGAGGAGGAGAGCCGGACGGTGGTAAAATCTCCAACTTCCTTCTTGAGAAGTCGAGGGTGGTGAGCCAGAATGAGAACGAGAGGAACTTCCACGTCTACTACCAGGTCAGTCAGGCACCGAGCTAGGCCAGCAGTAACTTAACAACCCACAATGATAATGTGTTTGACTTTCTCACCCTACAGCACAGATTTAACGGTTCTGTAGTGTTTCATAATTGGGTGTGAATTGTTGATGTGTAATTCATGTGCTGTAACTTTCAGTTGTGTTTTGTCTGAACTGTTGTATTTAGCTAATAGAGGGAGCCAACCCCCAGCAGAAAGAAGCCCTGGGCATCATGACTCCAGAATACTACTACTACCTGAACCAGTCTGGGACATACAAAGTGGACGGAACTAATGACAGCAAGGACTTTCAGGAGACAATGGTACCTTACGCCATCAGGGCTTAAAACAGAGTACACATTTTTTTTTCTTTATTGAGACATCACAGAAGCGCTGGGAACAAATTGACACTCATATTTATATTCATAATACAGGCTTATATTAGCTAAATATACTGTTCTATTGTGTTTTCCCAGTCCTTGTGTGTTGTCAGAGCCAGCAGTAATGGAGCTCTGTACAGGACCATAGACATCAGTGTTGAGTTTTGTCCACAGGAAGCCATGAATGTGATTGGGATCCCGGAGGCCTACCAGGCTCAGGGGCTGCAGATCATAACAGGAATCCTGCACCTTGGAAACATCAGCTTCATAGAGGCAGGCAACTACGGGCAGGTGGAGAGCACTGACTGTGAGTGGGAGAAGACAAACATGCCTAATACACACACATGCACATGAACACATGCTCACAGAGCTCCACACAAACACATGCACACAGAGCTCCACATGAACACATGCACACAGAGCTCCACATGAACATATGCACACAGAGCTCCACATGAACACATGCACACAGAGCTCCACATGCACAAGTAAGCATCAATGCAACTGTCCCCATAAGGTGAAAAAACATTAGAGAGGGATAGTCACCAAAACACACTTTTGCCATAATGAAAGCAGGAATTCATGTATTTTGCTCAGGTATTCTGTTTGTTCTGTATGTTTTTCCTCCCTCCCAGTGCTTGCCTTCCCTGCCTATCTGCTGGGCGTTGACCCAACGCGTCTGCAAGACAAACTGACCAGCAGAAAGATGGACTCAAAGTGGGGTGGAAAGTCTGAGTCCATCGATGTGACACTCAATCAAGAACAAGCCACCTATACCCGAGACGCCCTGGCCAAGGCCCTCTACACACGACTCTTTGACTATCTGGTGGAGGTCAGGGACAACTAAACTCAGCAAAAAAATAAACGTCCTCTCACTGTCAACTGCGTTTATTTTCAGCAAACTTAATGTTTAAATATTTGTTTGAACATAACACGATTCAACAACTGAGACATAAAACTGAACAAGTTCCACAGACATGTGACTAACAGATGGAATAATGTGTCCCTGAACAGAGGGTTCAAAATCAAAAGTAACAGTCAGTATCTGGTGTGGCCACCAGCTGCATTAAGTACTGCAGTGCATCTCCTCCTCATGGACTGCACCAGATTTACCAGTTCTTGCTGTGAGATGTTACCCGACTCTTCCGCCAAGGCACCTGCAAGTTCCCGGACATTTCTGGGGGAATGGCCCTAGCCCTCACCCTCCGATCCAACAGGTCCCAGACGTGCTCAATGGGATTGAGATCCAGGCTCTTCGCTGGCCATGGCAGAACACTGACATTCCTATCCTTCAGGAAATCACGCAAAGAACGAGCAGTATGGCTGGTGGCGTTGTCATGCTGGAGGGTCATGTCAGGATGAGCCTGCAGGAAGGGTACCACATGAGGGAGGAGGATGTCTTCCCTGTAACGCACAGCGTTGAGATTGCCTGCAATGACAACAAGCTCAGTCCGATGATGCTGTGACACACCGCCCCAGACCATGACGGACCCTCCATCTCCAAATCGATCCCGCTCCAGAGTACAGGCCTCGGTGTAACGCTCATTCCTTCGACAATAAACGTGAATCCGACCATCACCCCTGGTGAGACAAAACCGCGACTCGTCAGTGAAGAGCACTTTTTGCTGTCCTGTCTGGTTCAGCGACGGTGGGTTTGTGCCCATAAGCAACATTGTTGCCGGTGATGTCTGGTGAGGACTTGCCTTACAATAGGCTTACATGCCTTCAGTCCAGCCTCTCTCAGCCTATTGCGGACAGTCTGAGCACTGATGGAGAGATTGTGTGTTCCTGGTGTAACTCGGGCAGTTGTTGTTGCCATCCTGTACCAGTCCCACAGGTGTGATGTTCGGATGTACTGATCCTGTGCAGGTGTTGTTACACGTGGTCTGCCACTGTGAGGACGATCAGCTGTCTATCCTATCTCCCTTAATTGCCTACCGTCTGCAAGCTGTTAGTGTCTTAACGACAGTTCCACAGGTGGATGTTCATTAATTGTCTATGAACTGTAATTGTAAACCCTTTACAATGAAGATCTGTGATGATCTGTGAAGTTATTTGGATTTTTACGAATTATCTTTGGAAGACAGGGTCCTGAAAATGGGACGTTTCTTTTTTTGCTGAGTTTACTATACACTGCAATGATACACACACAGACACAAATACAGTAATGGTGACACGTCCATTTCATACTAATTAACTCTCCTCTCTCTTCCTCTCCTATTACCAGGCAATAAACAAAGCCATACAGAAACCTCATGAAGAATACAGTATAGGAGTACTTGACATATATGGCTTTGAGATATTTCAGGTGAATGGTATATTAATGTACATAATATACCATACATTATGTACATCTCTGATCTCTGATGGGATAATAAGACCAGACATAGCTATGTGATAACATTGTCTTCAATCTGGATGTGTGCTTTCTGGCAGAGGAATGGGTTTGAGCAGTTCTGCATCAACTTTGTTAACGAGAAGCTACAGCAGATATTTATTGAGCTGACACTGAAGGCTGAACAGGTACAAACCACTCTCAAATCTCAACACTTTTAATTTCCTTTACGAGGTGTCTTGGATGTTGTGATAATTATATTGGCATTATCTATCTCTCTATGTTTCTCCCAGGAAGAGTATGTTCAGGAAGGCATCAAGTGGACACCAATTGAGTATTTCAACAACAAGGTTGTGTGTGACCTCATCGAGAATAAGTTGGTGAGCCCAAAATGACAATATCTCAATGCAATTTCCACAAATGTGTCTTTATTCTGCATGTGGCTACCACGCTAAATGTCTAACAATCCCCTCCAGAACCCGCCAGGCATCATGAGTGTGCTGGATGATGTGTGTGCCACCATGCATGCCAAGGGTGAGGGGGCAGATGGCACCCTGCTCCAGAAGCTCTCTGCGGCGGTGGGCACTCACGAACACTTCAACAGCTGGAACTCTGGCTTTGTCGTCCACCACTACGCAGGCAAGGTGAGTACCAGGAGAGGACAAGTCTTCTCATGCTCAAAACACATAGAAGTAGACACTTCTAGGCTGAGGTAGAAAGGAATGTTCCATCAATGGGAAGTGGGTAGGTAGACATGTGGGTGAAGGAAGTGTGAAAGTCGGTGTGAATGTTGATATTTACAGATGATGTCTCATGTCACCTCAGGTCTCCTACGAAATAAATGGCTTCTGTGAGAGAAACCGGGACGTGCTTTTTAATGACCTCATTGAACTCATGCAGAGCAGTGAACAGTACGTAGGCCTCTATCTTTACCTTAACAGACACGTGTCTCAAAACAACCAAGGCTTGAAAATAATGTGGGAGAGGTCAATAAAATGTTGTCCTCCATCTTGTTCCCACAGTGACTTCATTCGCAGCCTCTTCCCTGAAAACCTCAACACAGACAAGAAGAGCAGGCCCACTACTGCTAGCTCTAAGATCAAGGTAACTGTCCCCACTCTACTGCCAGCACTGTGGTTCAGTGGCTGAGTGGAACAGTACACCCATAGGTTTGAGGTTATTAGTAGCTACATGGTGGTACATCCATCTCTTATGTTCTCTCTGCAGAAACAAGCCAATGATCTGGTGAACACGTTGATGAAGTGCACCCCCCACTATATCCGATGTATCAAACCCAACGAGACTAAGAGACCCAAGGACTGGGAGGAGAGCCGGTGTGTCCCTATTACACCCCTCAACAGACACCAAATATCCAATAGCAGAACATTCAGAGAATTCAGCAGGGAGTTATGACGGTATAGTTTGGAACATTAGAAATGGAACATTAGAATAAAGGGGATGATGAAACTATGTGTGTGTGTTTAGGGCCAAGCACCAGGTGGAGTACCTTGGGCTGCGGGAAAACATTCGTGTACGTCGAGCCGGCTACGCCTACCGCAGAGTCTTCAATAAGTTCCTACAGAGGTGAGTCTTATTTACTCTTAGGTGTGTGTCCTTCAGTGTCTGCTTTGTGTCCTCTCAGTGTGTGTGTGTGTGTGTGTGTGTGGGGGGGGGGGGGGGGGTGTAGTGTATGCCCCCCCCCCAGTGCCTGACCCTCTGTGTGTGGCCTGCAGGTATGCCATCCTGACGGCAGAGACGTGGCCGTGCTGGCAGGGGGGAGAGCAGCAGGGGGTCCTGCATCTCCTCCGCTCTGTCAACATGGACACAGATCAGTACCAGATGGGGCGCTCCAAGGTCTTTGTCAAGGCCCCAGAGTCGGTAGGGGCCCACATAGGTCTCCCTGAGAAAAGTGCTGTTTCTTTTATCTCAATGGGTCTTCCCAGTTTAAATGAATATATGAAATGTATTACAAAAAAGGTGTGAGGTATTCATCTATATACTGTAAAATGGTTTCTTTGATCAAAGCATTCCCTCTCCCCTCCGTCTCTCCTAGCTCTTCCTATTGGAAGAGATGCGGGAGAGGAAATTTGACATGTTCGCCAGGACCATCCAGAAGGCCTGGAGGAAGTACATCGCCAGGAGGAAATATGAACAGATGAGGGAGGAGGGTAAGTGTGTCAATGATCCTAGAGGGGTGTGTGGGGATGAAACAAGGAAGAAATATGAATATACATAAATCAATGTAAATACAGAAAATGAATATACAGCCATGAATATGTCCTTGAAGGTTCTTACTTAAAATGACCATGAACTCCCCTCTCTCGCATGTTATCCGCAGCCTCGGACATCCTGTACAACTCTAAGGAGCGGAGGAGGAACAGCATCAACAGGAACTTTGTTGGAGACTACCTGGGCCTGGAGCAGAGGCCTGAGCTCAGACAGTTCCTGGCCAAGAGGGAGCGAGTCGACTTTGCAGACTCGGTCAACAAGTTTGACCGCAGGTTCAATGTGAGTCTACCTGTCCCTCCCTTACAGAGCGGTGAGGAAAAGAGAGCCAATGCCGGGGTTAACAACACAACATGGGGTTAACTTCTTCCATCATCCATTTACACACACTCATTCTCACTCTTATTCTTTCTTTCCCCCTCCCATTTTCTCTCTCCAGTCCATCAAGAGGGACCTGATTCTGTCTCCCAAGGGTATCTACCTGATAGGCAGAGAGAAGGTGAAGAAGGGGCCAGAGAAGGGACAGATAAAGGAGGTGTTAAAACGGAAGCTGGAGTTTGAGAGCATCCACTCTGTCTCTCTCAGGTAAAGGGTTTTTCTCCCTGCTAGACTTAGAATAGCATATAACAGTCCAGTATGATGTACCATTTGGGAACTTTTGTGGTCAGTGTTGTCATTAATAAACAGGAACTGATCACACAGGATATGTAAAAAAATAACTTTGCTATATCGGCCTACTGTGTGTGACACTTCTTGTCTTCTATCAACGGCAATCCCTCACACCTTTCCATTTCTGCCTTTCTCCCTCTCCCTGTAGTATGAGACAGGATGATTTCTTCATCGTGCATGAGGCTCAGTATGACAGTCTGCTAGAGTCCAACTTCAAGACTGAGTTCCTCAGCCTGCTCTGTAAGCGCTATGAAGAGGTGACCAAGAACAAGCTGTCTCTCTCCTTCAACGACAGGTATGACTACACACATACTGGATAGGAACAGCCTCGCTATATGACTCTCTATGTGTGGTCTCCATAGTTTAGTTGATCGAGTTAACTTTGGATGAAAGCATCTGGTAAAATGGATCATATCATTCATGTCCACTGTTGTGGCTCTCTATAGACTGGAGTTCCGGGTGAAGAAGGAGGGCTGGGGTGGAGGGGGCACCCGTGTTGTGGTGTTCCAGAGGGGACAGGGAGACCTGGCTGAGATCAAACCAGCTGGAAAGACCCTCACCATCAATGTGGGAGATGGCCTGCCAAAGACCTCCAGTGAGTATCAGGAACAGAAAGAATTACATACCCGAAGTGGAAAAGAGACATAGATATAGTAGATAATGTATAGAATACTAAGTCTGACTCAATACAGTGTACAGTATATAATATATCCTGTTAATCCTAATATGTCATAGTTTAAAACTCTACATGTTTATTTTGTCAGAGCCCACCAAGAAGGGATTTCCACAGAACCATGGAGGAGGCAGGAGTCAGCCTCCCAGCAGAGGTAAACTCATTATTTGGTCCAGATATGTTCCTACGTCATTGGCAGGCCTCACTCCATGAACATGGACTTGCAGTGCTCACTATGAACTGTGTACCACCACTGTGATAATTATGTTGAGATATTAGAGGTCTTAGTGTATGAATGGTATACAATTTGTCTTGTGTTTTGATGGTATCTGTGTTCCTCTTCTTTGACTAGGGCACCAGAATGGTGCACCCAGAGGTAGAGGTGCTCCACCGCCCCAGCAGCCAGAGCATACCTACTCCATCCCCCAGAAACAGAACCGGCCCCCCAGCGCCGCCCTCCCCAAACTGGGCTCCCTGAATACGAGACGAGGCTCGGTTCAGACTAAGCAGGGGAACCTGGACTTCCTCAACGTGCCTGACCAGGGCGTGTCTGGGTGAGCTGAATAAACTGAGCACACAGTGGGTATTCACAAAATATACTATCTGCAGTGAAGGGTTGGAGTTGGGCTCTCATCTCTCTAATCCCCCCCCTCGCTCTCATCTCTCTCTCTCTCTCTCTCTCATTCCCCCCCCCTCTCTCATCTCATCCCCCTCTCTCTCTCTCTCTCTTATCCCCCCCCCTCTCTCTCTCTCATCTCTCTCATCCCCCTCTCTCTCTCTCTCTCATCTCCCCCCTCCTCTCTCTCTCTCTCCAGAATGCAGAGGAAGAGGAGTATCAGCAGCCAGCGGCCACCCCCGGCCCCGTCCAGCCGGCCCAAGGCCCAGCCACGCCCCACCGGCCCGCGTTGCCGGGCGCTGTACCAGTATGCTGGCCAGGACACAGACGAGCTCAGCTTCGACACCAATGATATCATCGACCTGCTCAATGAAGGTGAGGAACACGTAGGGAAGGAATAGAATAGTACTCAATTCTCTATTTGTTAAGAAACTGTGTCCATCTCAACAATGGAAAAGGGTGAGAAGAAAGAGGCGGAAGAGACTACACAGTGCTATTATGCTTTAAGTGCTGATCCCGAATAAGCTCACAGCATTAATTCATGCTCAGACCTGTATTGGATGAGTTCTAAGACTGTACTGTGTATGGAGTCCATATCTCTGTGTTCCCCTGCAGATGCATCAGGCTGGTGGAGAGGCAGGTTTTGTGGCAAGGAAGGACTCTTCCCTGGGAACTATGTGGAGAAGATCTGATTACTGCCTGTCCTGTGGCCCAACAAACAATGTATACAACAGACATGACTATCCACTGTAAAGCAATGGTGAATTGCATGTAAGCCTAACAGTAATTACAAGAGATATCTGATTTATAAGCGTATCAATAGAATCATCACCAGTTCTTTATAATATCTGCACAACAATATAAGTACAGAGTAAGATTAATGTTGGAAAGCTAGCTGAAACAGAGAACCGTGACTTTCTTTTACCAGTTTCACAAAAGAGGACAGCTTTGAGGTGCTAACTCAAAATAGGATGCAATGATTTTATGCATATTATTTAAAAAAATTGCTTTGTGATAACTGTGTAACAAATGTAATGTCATCAAGTGTAGAAAAAAAAGCATCCCAGAAATTCTGATTTTGTCTTTGAGTAAATACTACCTTTAAAGGGGCAATCAACAGTTTCTACATCAATTTTTTGACTAATAAATTAATGATATGCACCCATTGATTCCTGAAAAATATAACTTATAAATGCCTCATGAGCTTAGTTTAACTGTCATACCCCATCAGAACCCAAAATGTAAGCTTGTTTACCCCAATGTTTGTAAACAAAGAAAATGTAAACAAACACTATACAGCCTTAAAACATGGTTCAAACTATCATTTTGCTATCTTGGATGGTCATTCCTTTCACCCATAGCTCTGTCTATGAATTTTTGTGATTACATTTCTCCAGCCTGATCCCTCAGCTTTTTACCGAACCAGGGGTGTGGAAACTGCTTTGATATTGTTTCTACTTATGATTGGCGCTTTAAGCAACCACTGGGAGGTACCGCTGCACCATTTCCTTGTCTTCAATTCGGGCAAGTCAATGTGCACTGAGCATAAAGTCTGACTGATGTATGATAATATACATGGTTATTTGATGTTATAAACTTGTAATTACAAATAATAGTTCTGCTATGTTGAATTCATTACAAAACTAGTTTATGGGTTGTAAAATAACTTCACCTTGAAATTAACAAATGAACAGAGAATTTATATTTTTGTCAAGTGGCAGTGGTCATAATATAGACAATTATTATAGATACAGAAATGATTGATATACTGTTTTTGTCTCCTTGACGCAATGTGTAACAAAATGAAACTGAATGCTTGAAGGCCACCTCATTCTTATATCATGTTTAGCTATCAATAATGACCCCTGGAATGCACCCTTGTTTTTCAAAGTCTCATAACCCTTGAAGAATGCTGTCGTCATTATGGCTATGAATGATGTGTTGTCAGGAGAGAGTGCAGTAGATTCTTCTTCAGCTGGGAGGACTGGTCCAGCAGGTGAGCACTGACTGAAACTGGGAGCTTTACATGTTAAGAATGGAAATGCTAATCCATTACAATGTTCAATGTGTGGATGCAGTTTATAGTTGTTTTTGGAACAGTTACTGAAGCATGCAGCAGGTGATGGTTCCATCTTTGACAAATTATGTTGTATAAAAACATGTCTTGACAATATGAAGTGTTGAATATGCATAGTAGAAAAGTGCATACAGTGTATTCAGAAATTATTCAGACATTTACATTTACATTTACATTTAAGTCATTTAGCAGACGCTCTTATCCAGAGCGACTTACAAATTGGTGCATTCACCTTATGACATCCAGTGGAACGGCCACTTTACAATAGTGCATCTAAATCTTTTAAGGGGGGGGGGTGAGAAGGATTACTTTATCCTATCCTAGGTATTCCTTAAAGAGGTGGGGTTTCAGGTGTCTCCGGAAGGTGGTGATTGACTCCGCTGTCCTGGCGTCGTGAGGGAGTTTGTTCCACCATTGGGGGGCCAGAGCAGCGAACAGTTTTGACTGGGCTGAGCGGGAACTGTACTTCCTCAGTGGTAGGGAGGCGAGCAGGCCAGAGGTGGATGAACGCAGTGCCCTTGTTTGGGTGTAGGGCCTGATCAGAGCCTGGAGGTACTGAGGTGCCGTTCCCCTCACAGCTCCGTAGGCAAGCACCATGGTCTTGTAGCGGATGCGAGCTTCAACTGGAAGCCAGTGGAGAGAGCGGAGGAGCGGGGTGACGTGAGAGAACTTGGGAAGGTTGAACACCAGACGGGCTGCGGCGTTCTGGATGAGTTGTAGGGGTTTAATGGCACAGGCAGGGAGCCCAGCCAACAGCGAGTTGCAGTAATCCAGACGGGAGATGACAAGTGCCTGGATTAGGACCTGCGCCGCTTCCTGTGTGAGGCAGGGTCGTACTCTGCGGATGTTGTAGAGCATGAACCTACAGGAACGGGCCACCGCCTTGATGTTGGTTGAGAACGACAGGGTGTTGTCCAGGATCACGCCAAGGTTCTTAGCGCTCTGGGAGGAGGACACAATGGAGTTGTCAACCGTGATGGCGAGATCATGGAACGGGCAGTCCTTCCCCGGGAGGAAGAGCAGCTCCGTCTTGCCGAGGTTCAGCTTGAGGTGGTGATCCGTCATCCACACTGATATGTCTGCCAGACATGCAGAGATGCGATTCGCCACCTGGTCATCAGAAGGGGGAAAGGAGAAGATTAGTTGTGTGTCGTCTGCATAGCAATGATAGGAGAGACCATGTGAGGTTATGACAGAGCCAAGTGACTTGGTGTATAGCGAGAATAGGAGAGGGCCTAGAACAGAGCCCTGGGGGACACCAGTGGTGAGAGCACGTGGTGAGGAGACAGATTCTCGCCACGCCACCTGGTAGGAGCGACCTGTCAGGTAGGACGCAATCCAAGCGTGGGCCGCGCCGGAGATGCCCAACTCGGAGAGGGTGGAGAGGAGGATCTGATGGTTCACAGTATCGAAGGCAGCCGATAGGTCTAGAAGGATGAGAGCAGAGGAGAGAGAGTTAGCTTTAGCAGTGCGGAGCGCCTCCGTGATACAGAGAAGAGCAGTCTCAGTTGAATGACTAGTCTTGAAACCTGACTGATTTGGATCAAGAAGGTCATTCTGAGAGAGATAGCGGGAGAGCTGGCCAAGGACGGCACGTTCAAGAGTTTTGGAGAGAAAAGAAAGAAGGGATACTGGTCTGTAGTTGTTGACATCGGAGGGATCGAGTGTAGGTTTTTTCAGAAGGGGTGCAACTCTCGCTCTCTTGAAGACGGAACTATTTCCACATGTTGTTACATTACAGCCTTATTCTAAAATGGATGAAATAGTTCCCCCCCCCCTCATTAAATAGTTCCCCCCCCCTCATTAATCTACACACAATACCCCATAAGGACAAAGCAAAAACAAGTTTTTTGGAAATTTGGCAGATTTATTAAAAATAAAAAAATAAAATATCACATTTACATAAGTATTCAGACCTTTTACTCAGTACTTTGTTGAAGCACCTTTGGCAGTGACTACAGCCTGGAGTCTTCTTGGGTATGACGCTACAAGCTTGGCACACCTTTATTTGGAGGGTTTCTCCCATTCTTCTCTGCAGATTCTCTCAAGCTCTGTCAGGTTGGATGGGGAGCATCGCTGCACAGCTATTTTCAGGTCTCTCCAGAGATGTTCGACCGGGTTCAAGTCCGGGCTCTGGCTGGCCCACTCAAGGACATTCAGAGACTCGAAGCCCCTCCTGCGTTGTCTTGGCTGTCTGCTTAGGGTCATTGTCCTGTTGGAATGTGTACCTTCGCCCCAGTCTGAGGTCCTGAGTGCTCTGGAGCAAGTTTTCATCAATGAGCTCTCTGTACTTTGCTCCGTTCATCTTTCTCTCGATCTTGACAAGTCTCCCAGTCCCTGCCGCTGAAAAACATCCCCACAGCATGATGCTGCCACACCCATGCTTCACCGTAGGGATGGTGCCAGGTTTCCTCCAGATGTGAAGCTTGGCATTCAGGCCAAAGAATTCAATCTTGGTTTCATCAGACCAGATAATCTTGTTTCTCTTGGTCTGAGAGTCTTTAGGTGCCTTTTGGCAAACTCCAAGCGGGCTGTCATGTGCCTTTTACTGAGTGGTTTCCGTCTTGCCACTCTACCATGAAGGCCTGATTGGTGGAGTGCTACAGAGATGGTTGTCCTTCTGGAAGGTTCTCCCATCTCCACAGAGGAACTCTGGAGCTCTGTCAGAGTGACCATCAGGTTCTTGGTCACCTCCCTGACCAAGGCCCTTCTACCCCGATTGCTCAGTTTGGCCGGGCGGCCAGCTCTAGGAAGAGTCTTGGGGGTTCCAAACTTCTTCCATTTAAGAATGATGGAGGCCACTGTGTTCTTGGGGACCTTCAATGCTGCAGAAATGTTTTGGTACCTTTCCCCAGATCTGTGCCTGGACACAATCCTGTCTCTGAGCTCTACAGACATTTCCTTCGACCTCATGGCTTGGTTTTTGCTCTGACATGCACTGTCAACTGTGGGACCTTATAGAGACAGGTGTGTGCCTTTCCAAATCATGTCCATTCAATTGAATTTACCACAGGTGGACTCCAATCAAGTTGTAGAAACATTTCAAGGATGATCAATGGAAACAGGATGCACCTGAGCTCAATTTTTAGTCTCATAGCAAAGGGTCTGAATACTTATGTAAATAAGGTATTTCTGTTCTTTATTTGTTATAAATCTTCTAAAATAAAATAAAAAACTGTTTTCGCTTTGTCATTATGGGGTATTACGTGTAGATTGATGAGGATTTGTATTTATTTAATCCATTTTAGAATTAGTCTGTAACATAACAAAATGTGGAAAAAGTCAAGGGGTCTGAATACTTTCTCGAATGCACTGCACCTAGTGAATAACCAGTGGATAACCAATTAACTAAAACCAATGTTATGTTATAAGCAGACTACATACGCAATGAATACAGCCATACTATGGGGTACATGTTAAACATAAGGCAATTGCTTTAATAAATGCCACCAGAGTCTCTGGGTTCACGCCCAGGCTCTGTCGCAGCCGGCCGCAACCGGGAGGTCCGTGGGGCGACGCACAATTGGCATAGCGTCGTCCGGGTTAGGGAGGGTTTGGCCGGTAGGGAGGGTTTGGCCGGTAGGGATATCCTTGTCTCAGTATGTAAAACATTTTTTTATAAAATGTATGCACTCTACTGTAAGTCGCTCTGGATAAGAGCGTCTGCTAAATGACTAAAATGTAAATGTAAATGTAAATGAGTATTGTCATTAGTACCTGTGGAGAAGGGCACAATAATCTGGACACAAAAGAAACACACAGCTGCTGGGGCGAGGTGCTGGCTAGCGGATTCAAGGAGAGCCGCACTCTCTAGGAGCTCAGATGCAATAATTGAATAATCTATTATAAACTGGGTGGTTGGAGCCCATTAAAGCTGATTGGCTGACAGCTGTGGTATATCAGACCATATACCATGGGTATGACAAAACGTATTTTTACTGCTCTGATTACATTGGTAACCAGTTTATACAGTAATAGCAATAAGGCACCTCTGGGTTTTGTGGTATATGGCCAATATACCATGGCTAAGGGCTGTATCCAGGCACTCCAGGTTGCGTCGTGCGTAAGAACGGATCTTCAGAGTTTACCAATTGATCTCTGAGATTTCTGCCCGGCGAGAATACAACCAAGGGAGAGTCTGAAAACACTTTAGCGATACTGTCATCGTATCTTAGAATGTGCCAATGTTTGTGAACGATTCCCTTCATTTGTTCAGAGCACTTTGAATAGTGAGTGGTATTTATTTTATTTTATTTAACCCTTATTTTACCAGGTAAATTGACTGAGAACACATTCTCATTTACAGCAACGACCTGGGAAATAGTTACAGGGTAGAGGAAGGGGGATGAATGAGCCAATCGTAAACTGGGGATGATTAGAAGGCCATGATGGTATGAGGGCCAGATTGTGAATTTAGCCAGGACACCAGGGTTAACAAACCTACTCTTATGATAAATGCCATGGGATCTTTAGTGACCACAGAGTCAGGACACCCGTTTAACGTCCCATCCGAAAGACGGCACCCTAAGAACGCAAGAATGCTTATTTTTGCCAGACTGTCCTTGAAAGAGATCATGTCTCGATTTGTTTTGAGTTTTCTCAATGGCAGTATTAATCTGACCATTTTTGTACACCCTCTCCTTGAATTTTCTTTGCATCTCAGCCATGTTTCTGTCGAAATCTTTGCAAATTCGTTTGATTCGACAGAATTGGCTGTAGCGCAAACTGTTTTTCGAGGGAAGCGGGTGACAACTATCAGCCCTCAACAAACGATTAGGATCAGTAGGTTTCCTGTAAATATCAGTGTATGGAACATTATCCTCACACAAAATCAGAAGATCAAGGAAACTGATTGACACGTGTCAGATTAATCTCAGGTGCTCAGAAGAAGAGTTTAGAAAAGCATGGAATGCCTGGAGCTGTTTTGCATCACCCCTCCATAGAACAAAAATATCATCAATGTACGGTTTCTAAATTGTAATGTTAGGCAAGAAAACATTTTTGAGAGGATTAAGAATTGACTGTTTCTCAATGTAACCCAATTACAAATTAGCATAGTTAGGAGCCATAGGGTATCCCATAGCAGTACCCTTCGTCTGAATAAAGAAATCATATGAGCAGACTACATACTCAATGAATACAGCCATACTATGAGGTACATGTTAAACATACATGGTAGGCTACTGCTTTAATAATTGAGTATTGTCATTAGTACCTGTGGAGAAGGTCACAATAAGGAGACTGTGTAGTTGCTGAGCAGGATCCCCTGCTTATTCTGATGATCCACAGACAGACCAGTAGAGCTGGTCTCAACTATGACCTCCTTCCCCATGGAACTTTATTTCACCAACCTTCTTAAAATGAAAATACAGCTGTATAATTGTCTGGGCTCTTTGGCCCTCATCCTATTCCAAATCAGCATAGGCCTAGATTCATTGTTTAATGAATGGCAATATGTTGGGATTGTGTGGGGATTAAACATGCAGCTTAATCCATGTTGAAGTAATGACTTCCTTATTTGATTTGATTTCTACTATATATATACCAGGTGTCCGTGCTGTTTGACTGACTTGTACTTTGCCAACTCACCTCCTTGTAAAATGGCATAATAGCACAATTGTTTCAATTAGCATTGTCAGGAATGTTCTTGCTTCTAGAATACATAAATAATACAATGGCAAACAGCGGGTAAGAAACGATTGGCTACCTATGCCGTCCGTCAAAAGCAAAGGGCATTGAGGTGACATATGACCAATGTGGCCTCACGCTCGTGTGCTTGTGCCATGCCCGCTGGTACACCTGGCTATAGACAATATGAATAGCCACAGCTTTTGCCATTAGCTGTGTATTCATTCTATTCTAAAACTATAATTTCAAACAAAGGATGACGAATAATGTAATGATGGTAATGTAATATGGTAGGTTTTAGTTAAATTTGTTTGATCATGCGTTGCGTGTTGCTGAGGTTGGGTATCAGGCTTTACGTTCATGCGTAAAATGCACCCATGTGCATTTGGTTCCTATTCAACTTTAATCCAAATTCTGAACTGACGGGTTGTACTATAACAAAGGCACTGGGAATTTCAGTTTCACAGTAGTTTTTCTTGACACACCGGGGCGTGATGTCACAGTAAAGACTCGTGCAACAGGATCGGGAGCATTTGTCCCCTACTTAAAATCCACCTGCCACTTGGAGAGGAAAGTAGTTGAGTAGTTGTGGTTGGATTACAACATGGGAGGTAAGCTCTATATCTATGTTATCTAGTCTCCTGAGATGGTGGTCATATAGTGTCTACATACATTCCATATGAACGCGTGCTGTTTTGTTGACAATATATACGTTTTAACAACAGGTTACAGGTGTTTTGATGATGACACTATTTCATGATGATGATTTGTCTTCTTGAGTCTTTCAATGCAAGGTCTTATGCAACCTACTTGCAACCTACTTGCATACACGATGTTAAGATAATATTTGCTTTGGCTCAAAGACAATTATTTTAAAGCATGTCATGATTGCAGTATGGATGGATAAAACATGGATGGATATCCAGCTGAGAACATTTAGCATTGACAGGCCATCCTACTCTATTTGTAACCCATTTAAATGTAATATTTGAACAACATAGTTGATTTCAATTATATTTATTATCATAGAATTTTACTCATGCTGCTAACAATCCAACAGGCCGGCTGGATGTAGCACTATAATTCAGTACAACATAAGCAACACTGAAGCAACCATTTTGGTGAATGTGATTGAAGAAGCCCATGCTAAGGCATCCACTCCTGGATATTTGCTCATGTTTTCAAAAGGGTGAAAAACAGACAACTGACATTTCACTAAAGCCAGTCCCTCATATGGCGTCTTCAAAAAGTGGATCAGCATGTGGAGTCTTTGAAAAAGGCTACATCCACATGGTTAGTCATACTGTGCTCTATGCTGGAAGCTCTGAATGCAACAGAAAATAATGTCCTCTTTCTTTCTCCCCCACAGGGTTCTATTCTAGTGAGAAGATGACAGGCCTGTTCGCCTATGAAAGCTCCGATTTGGACTGGTGTGAGGATAACTACAGGCACTCTGAACACATAGTGGAGTACTTCAACACTGTAAGTGTACATTATTTATTTATTACAATATCCAGCTGAGAAATGTACCTTTCTGAAACTACATTGCAACTCACTTGTCTGCTGTACTCCATCCTGTATGGCAACAATGATGATAGATATGGTGGACAGGTGCATCACTCACTACATTACATTGTGAATCCTTCTTTTAGAACAGTCCTTTCTGTTTCTCCAGATGAGCAGTCTGTTCTTCTTTGTGATCTCCCCCATCATGCTGTACCTGCTGCACCCCTACGCCAGGGAGAGGAACCTGGCTGTACACCTGGTCTGGATCATGATGATCTTTGTGGGTGTGTCTCCACTCTCCTTTCCAAACAGCAGGCCAACCTTCATTCAGTTATAACTCCACTCCAAGGGTGGCCTCATCAGGGTGCTTTCAGTTCATTCTGAATTCAATAATAGCTCTTAAAACCTCTTCCCAATCGATACTGGGTAGGGGCTGGGGGCTATTTAGGAACGGGGCATTAACGTGTGTCCCCTCCCTACAGGTCTCTTCTCTGCCTACTTCCACATGACCCTGAGCTTCATGGGCCAGATGCTGGATGAGCTGTCCATCCTGTGGGTCCTGGGGCTCTGCTATGGTCTCTGGTTCCCACGCAGGCTCTTCCCCTCCTTCATCAAGGACAGGTTGGTCACCATTGCTCCTGGTCGAGGCTTCTGCAGACAAAATGTTGTCTGTGAATATTGGAAGTAGGGTACCGCGTGCTGCCTTCCTGTCTCTATTTAATGTAACCATGGAGCAGCATCCACGTGTGTTTAGATCTCCCTGCTACAGGATCATGCGGCTGTTCTTTCTGTATGGACCAAACGGCAGTACGTACTGTAGGCTTTTAATAAGGCAGGAGACAATGACAGGATTTTTTTACAGGGCACGCCAGGTTGAAACAGAAGCCATATTAAGCCAGGAGCCGGACAACCAGGCCAGGAGCAGCCTGCAGTGTGCTATATTCACGAGCCAGTGGGAGAGAGGGGCTCCCTGGCATTCTGAATGACTCTCCCATTAACACTGTTAAGACAGTGTGAAGATAATCCCAATTTAACTATAAAACTAGCCCCTGGTTCAATAGTCCCCATTTATTTACCTTCCAGTGTTTTCTGTGCTGCCGTGTGATAACTGTCAACTGTCTTCAAGTTCATTTTATGTCTCCTACCCACCCCTAACCCTCTCTCTCTCGCCCCCTGCAGGACGACTTTTTCCCGGCTGGTCATGATGATAACTGTTGTCACCACCCTATGCTCCTTTGTCAAACCCACTGCCAATGCCTACCTCCTCAACTGCTTTGCCCTCCACATCATCTACTCATTGGGTCTGGAGATGAGGATGTAAGGAAAAAACTCCCATTATTGTACTGTACATTACTGCCTATCACTCCATCAGTTCACTGTCTGATAACTGCTATCAAAGAACTGCTTTCTGTCTCTCTCTCTTTCCCTTTATTTTCCTCACACAGCTGTACTGACCCGAAGGTGCTGCGGTTATGCTGGTCTGCTGTTGGCCTGTGGGTGCTGGCCATCTCCTGCTGGATCAGTGATCGTTTCGGATGCAGCTTCTGGCAAAAGCTTAATTTCTGCTACCTGCATGGAATCTGGTAAGAGTAGGGGAGACGACAACAATGATGTTAATAGAAGTTAGATGGAACAATTTCCTTTTTGATTTTGTGAATCACAAACAGATCCATGTATGACTGACATGTGTCTATTCACTCTCTAGGCACATTCTGATAGTAATGGCTGTAGCCTACGCAAGCACCCTGATAGCCTACTTGGATGCCAACTATGAGATACCCTACTCCCTGCCAAGCCTTCAGTACTGGCCCAATGACAACTGGGTCCTGGGATTGCCTTACATTGTTCTGAAAGGAACCACCAAGACTCAGAAAATATTCTAAAGAACATTCAACTTCTGCAAGAGACAACTTGAAGGCTTTGGTGCCGAAATGTGGTCAGTAGTGCCATGCAGAGAAAGTGTAAAAAGCAGTGCCTTTCTTTTTACTTAGCAGTGACTCAGTTTGAGAAATGGCTGCAATCCATTGGTTTGCTTCTTATTTTATATGATAATAGAATCAATGCCACTCAGGTCATTAATGTGTGTATGTTTGTATGCATTTTGTGTGAATTTTGATCAATTCACCCATCTGTTATTTGCATTCATACAGATGTAGGATCTTAATTTGATCACTCTTTTTTGCTGAGAATCTTCCTGCACTGCAGGAAATGCAGATGAGCTTCTTGGTTTACATAAATTCACTGAAAACCAACGGTTATATTAACAGTATTTTGCTTTTCATGTAGCCTACTTTTGGCCAGTTTAATAGCCTAACCACCGATCAAGCAACATTATGGACTAAACGTTAAAATCCTATTGCTGCAGGATTATTTTGCTGTTACAATATAGGTCAAATTAAGATCCTACATCTGTATGTGCATGGATATTCTCTGCACATCATGTTTGTAAAAAAACAACATGTTTTTATATTTAGCTGTGTTTTGGTATGATTACATGCTTGTCTTTATAGTGACGAGTACTGAGATACTTTCAACAAAAAAGACAGCATTGATTAAATGTGGGGCTGAATCACAACCACATTTCAGGGGGCTTGTAGAGTTTGTTTACATAACCTACACCCTTTTCAGGGATAAATATCACATTGTGTGTGAACTGAACTAAACTAAGTCATTTTATAACATACATGTATTAATTGAATCTCTCTCAGGTTTTTCAAAGAGTATTACAATGTTATTACAGAAACTGTTAGGAACATGTCAAGTTTTGTTATGTGTGGGGTTCTACCTCTATGAGAGCAAATACATTTTTATATGAATAAGATTAACAGTTTGTGCATTGCTGAAATAAATGCACTGACGAATTTGAGACATTTAACAGAATGTAGTTTTCTCTTTTGATTGAAAAAAATAAAATTTGCTATGAACAACGTATTGAGCATTAGACATAGATACAGTTGAAGTCGGAAGTTTACATTCACCTTAGCCAAATACATTTCAACTCAGTTTTTCTCAATCCCTGATATTTAATCCTAGTAAAAATTTCCTGTCTTAGGTCAGTTAGGATCACCACTTTATTTTAAGAATGTGAAATGTCAGAATAATAGTAGAGAGAATGATTTATTTCACCTTTTATTTCTTTCATCACATTCCCAGTGGGTCAGACGTTTACATACACTCAATTAGTATTTGGTAGAATTGCCTTTAAATTGTTTAACTTGGGTCAAACGTTTCGGGTATTCTTCCACTAGCTTCCCACAATAAGTTCGGTGAATTTTGGCCCATTCCTCCTGACAGAGCTGGTGTAACTGAGTCAGGTATGTAGGCCTCCTTGCTCGCACACACTTTTTCAGTTCTGCCCACAAATCTTCTATAGGATTGAGGTCAGGGCTTTGTGATGGCCACTCCAATACCTTGACTTTGTTGTCCTTCAGCCATTTTGCCACAACTTTGGAAGTATGCTTGGGGTCGTTGTCCATTTCGAAGACCCATTTGCGACCAAGCTTTAACTTCCTGACTGATGTCTTGAGATGTTGCTTCAATATATCCTCATAATTTTCCTGCCTCATGATGCCATCTATTTTGTGAAGTGCACCAGTCCCTCCTGCAGCAAAGCACCCCCACAACATGATGCTGCCACCCCCGTGCTTCACGGGTGGGATATGTTCTTCGGCTTGCAAGCCTCCCCCTTTTTCCTCCGAACATAACGATGGTCATTATGGCCAAACAGTTCTATTTTTGTTTCATCAGACCAGAGGACATTTCTCCAAAAAGTACAATCTTTGTCCCCATGTGCAGTTGCAAACCGTAGTCAGGCTTTTTTATGGCGGTTTTGGAGCAGTGGCTTCTTCCTTGCCGAGCGGCCTTTCAGGTTATGTCGATATAGGACTCGTTTTACTGTGGATATAGATACTTTTAACCTGTTTCCTCCAGCATCTTCACAAGGTCCTTTGCTGTTGTTCTGGGATTGATTCGCACTTTTCGCACCAAAGTATGTTCATCTCTAGGAGACAGAACGCGTCTCCTTCCTGAGCGGTATGACGGCTGCGTGGTCCCATGGTGTTTATACTTGCGTACTATTGTTTGTACAGATGATCTTGGTACCTTCAGGCGTTTGGAAATTGCTCCCAAGGATGAACCAGACTTGTGGAGGTCTACAATTTTTTTTCTGAGGGCTTGGCTGATTTCTTTAGATTTTCCCATGATGTCAAGCAAAGAGGCACTGCGTTAGGTAGGCCTTGAAATACATCCACAGGTGCACCTCCAATTGACTCAAATTATGTCAGTTAGCCTATCAGAAGCTTCTAAAGCCATGACATAATTTTCTGGAATTTTCCAAGCTGTTTACAGGCACAGTCAACTTAGTGTATGTAAACTTCTGACCCACTGGAATTGTGATACAGTGAATTATAAGTGAAATAATCTGTCTGTAAACAATTGTTGGAAAAATGACTTGTGTCATGCACAAAGTAGATGTCCTAACCGACTTGCCAAAACTATAGTTTGTTAACAAGAAATTTGTGGAGTTGTTGAAAATTTTGTTGTTGAAAACGTTTTAATGACTCCAACCTAAGTGTATGTAAACTTACGACTTCAACTGTATATATATATGTTTTATCTACCTCTTTTTACTGCTGTGTTTTGTATTAGAATCCTTACTAAAATAACACATATTTGGAAACCCACCAGAAATCCCTCCTAAAGATGTTAAATAATTTGGTACATTGTAGACATGTTTTCAAAGTCCTATTCCTAACTGGTCTGACACAAAGAAATTGGCATGCACATGATATTCATAAACTGTCAGAGGCAACAGTGACGTCTAGTGTACAGACTATCCATTGGGCAAAAACTGGTTGAATTAACATTGTTTCCACATGACACACAGGAAAGCATTGCAGTTCTTGACACACTCAACTTAAAGGCTCTGACCCTCTGTCCAACAGCAGTGGCCTGGTCATCACACATCAAAGTGTCCCCCGCTACAGGCCCACTGCGGAGTGCCTCTAGTCCCTGTGTCCCTGTAAAGCTGTGGACGTCTTCTATTAGGAGCTATGCTGCTCTCTATTCAGATTACCCATTGGAAATAGACCCAGTACACCACCACATTTGAGGCACTAGAGAAAGAAGATTGAGTCTGTCTTTTGTAATCTTTGCATCACACTCTGCTTAAAGAAATGCAGCTCGGCTCAAGTCAAGGGGTCAGAGTTTGGGATGGACGTCTACTCAATCTGTGGCATGTGGGATCTCACTGTTGTTTTTATTCAGCACTTGTTCCTGAACGTAAAGCAGTGGAAGTTCAAATCAAATCAAATTTTATTTGTCACATACACATGGTTAGCAGATGTTAATGCGAGTGTAGCGAAATGCTTGTGCTTCTAGTTCCGACCATGCAGTAATATCTAACAAGTAATCTAACAATTTCATAACACTACCTTATACACACAAGTGTAAAGGAATGAATTAGAATATGTTCATAAAAATATATGGATGAGCGATGGCCGAACGGCATAGACAAGATGCAGTAGATGGTATAGAGTACAGTATATACATATGAGATGAGTAATGTAGGGTATGTAAACATTATATTAAGTGGCATTGTTTAAAGTGGCTAGTGATACATTTATTACATCCAATTTTTTATTATTAAAGTGACTAGAGATGAGTCAGTATGTTGGCAGCAGACACTCAATGTTAGTGATGGCTGTTTAACAGTCTGATGGCCTTGAGATAGAAGCTGTTTTTCAGTCTCTCGGTCCCAGCTTTGATGCACCTGTACTGACCTCGCCTTCTGGATGATAGCGGGGTGAACAGGCAGTGGCTCAGGTGGTTGTTGTTCTTGATGATCTTTATGGCCTTTCTGTGACATCGGGTGGTGTTGGTGTCCTGGAGGGCAGGTAGTTTGCCCCCGGTGATGCGTTGTGCAGACCTCACTACCCTCTGGAGAGCCTTACGGTTGTGGGCGGAGCAGTTGCCGTACCAGACGGTGATACAGCCCGACAGGATGCTCTCGATTGTGCATCTAAAGTTATTATGGTATAAAGCAAACACAGACATATTTGGGTGTTCTGATATAGGCCTATATGCAATATCCTGTGGGCCTATGTAATGCTATGCTATGCAATACTCAGTATTGCCTCGAAGCAAATCCATAAAAAAATTAAAAAAAGTAATCCATTACTAGAAATCAATGTCCTTCATTTCTACGATCAATGTCAATGTCACCAATGAGTGTTATGTATTACAATATAAATGTTTCAATTTCGATTATGTTTCAGTTTCAATAATGTTCCTCATATATCCCAAATTGGCATGCATCCACCTAGGTACTTTCAACTGGCGACAAGAACTCCTTTGGGAATATGATTTTCATTTGTGATTCAATAGACTGTTATAGGCTAAATTAACGTCAGTTTTATGAGATATTCACACATTTTTTTATTTTGTATTTTATTTTTTAAAATCTGTGAATATATCAGATCACTGCTTTTACATTGATTTATCCAATGTGCCTTTCACATCTGGATCCACGTCCTTACTGCTTTATTTATCAAGACAAGCTCCCAACCTGGACTCATAGGTAGACGTAATATAGTAAACGAAAATCAGGGACACTCAAATTAGTATGATACAATATGTTATGTTTGGTTTGGTATGTATTAATTTGTGGATGTCCATCATCCATTTCGTATGATATGTTACTAATTACAATTCCTATGATATTCTACGAATTGCAATTCGTACAATATGTTCTGAATTTGCAAAACATATGATATGCGGTGCAGTCTGCCCAGTCCATTACCGGGGGCAAACTACCTTAGTATCTTAGTCAATTAATGTTTACATATCTACCATTACTCATCTCATGTGTATATACTGTATTCTTAAAAAAAAAAAAAATTCTCCCCAATTTTCGTGGTATCCAATCGCTAGTAATTACTATCTTGTCTCATCGCTACAACTCCCGTACGGGCTCGGGAGAGACGAAAGTCGAAAGCCATGCGTCCTCCGAAGCACAACCCAACCAAGCCGCACTGCTTCTTTAACACAGCGCGCCTCCAACCCGGAAGCCAGCCGCACCAATGTGTCGGAGGAAACACTGTGTACCTGGCCCCCTTGGTTAGCGCGCACTGCGCCCGGCCCGCCACAGGAGTCGCTGGAGCGCGATGAGACAAGGATATCCCTACCGGCCAAACCCTCCCTAACCCGGACGACGCTATGCCAATTGTGCGTCGCCCCACGGACCTCCCGGTCGCGGCCGGCTGCGACAGAGCCTGGGCGCGAACCCAGAGACTCTGGTGGCGCAGCTAGCACTGCGATGCAGTGCCCTAGACCACTGCGCCACCCGGGAGGCCCATATACTGTATTCTATACTATTCTACGGTATCTTAGTCACTTAATAATGATTACATATCTTGCATTACTCATTTCATATGTATATACTGTTTTTTTTATACTATTCTACTATATCTTAGTCCTTTCCGCTCTGACATCGCTCATCCATATGTATATAGTCTTAATTCATTCCTACTTAGATTTGTGTGTATTGGCTATATGTTCTGTAATTTGTTAGATATTACTTGTTAGATATTGCTGCAATGTTGGAGCTAGAAGCACAAGCATTTCGCTACACCCGCAATAACATCTACTAATCACGTGTGACCAATACATTTTTATTTGATGTTACAAATTCGAATTTGTTGTGGCTAACGTTAACGTTAGTTAGGTGGCTAACATTAGCTAGGCTATGGGTTAGGGGTTAAGGTTAGGAGTTAGGTTAATTATTAATGTTATGGTTAGGGGAAGGGTTAGCTAACATGCTAAGTAGTTGCAAAGTAGCTAAAAAGTAGTAGGTCTAAGTAGTTGCAAAGTTGCTAATTAGCTAAAATGCTAAAGTTGTCCTTTGGGTTGTTAGACATTCGCATTATACACCCACCCCGACCAGCCATCCTCCTTTTGTTTTTCATTTACTATGCTACGTCTAGTCTATGAGACCAGCCTTCCCTGTCACTCCTAGATGCTACAGAAAATACTTGGAATGTATTTGTCGCTCGTGAGAAGTCCCACCTCTGAAGTGCTATGGTTGGTTCAATACAAACTACTTAAACTTTTGCCTATCTGATTGGATAAGAAAGCTTTCTGTTTTGGCTGCTTGCCAGCAGCCGTCTGGAAGGGGAGGGGTGCTGTCTGGCTTCCGGTTTTAGGCTGAATTTGACACACAATGAGGTGCAGGGAACAACCTATCGCGAAACGCCGCTGTAAATAAATAGAACAATCACTGAAGCCACAGAATCATGGAGAATCAGGTAAAGTTACTTTTATGTCCCCTCGTGAATCCTGAACTTCTAACCGAAAGAATGCTAGAAGGCTGCGCCCGGGACAGAAATGAATGCCTGGTGCTCCAAAAAAATCCTGCTAATCGAACTCATAGTTGGCTCACGCGCTTTGCTAGCTAGCCACACTCGCACACATCTTTATTTGACATAGCGAGCTGGCTAACGTTAGCCTCACTCAGCATTGCTAGCTAGCCACACAATCAGACGGGCATACAAAGGAATTTCTTGCTTGCTTGTGTATTATGGCATAATATATTGTGAAAGTAAGACATACTCACTCCTTACCCGGTTCGTAACCTAATTTAGCTCGAGCTACCTGTTAGGGACGCTCTCGCGGCCCTTCACTACAAGGCACCGGTGGAAAGGATTGATCTTTCCAGGTCTGGGTGGAGGGGTGTGTATCTAGCGGCGAGGAATTGAAAAGCGGGAATCACATCACCAGTTTAAAGGCAAAGATTGTGCACGAATGAAGATATTTGAATATCGTAGATACAAATTGCGTGCTTAACAGCTAGCTGGATACTGTGGTTGGTTGGGTGAAAACATGAAAGAACATACATGAACTATGTCCACATCGATGTCCATCTTATTTTTTCAAAATATAATGTCAGTAATTCCGCTGTTACTCTAGGTAGGAGTTTGAATGCATGCTGATCATAAGAATACAAACTCAATTTCCATATCAAAGTCAGTGACTCATGGCATGAACTTGTCGGAACATGTCACTGTCCCGTGTTACCCCTTTGAAGAATGGAATTCCGTGACAAGGACTCATATTTTTAGCCTGATTACCCATAGTGGCAAAAAAATATAAAACTATCCATCATCAACAACCATGAAACATCTAAGAAGATAGTCATTGTATTTTTGTGCATTTCAAGTTTTGTCTCTATAGTCTGAAATCTAGACCACCACAATTATTTGGTTTTGCTAAAACTGCCCTCTGGCTACATTCCTTATTTCAGGAGATGTTGTTGTGCATCATAACGTCTGTGCTCTGTCATTGAACGAATTGTGCTATTATCAAAATCACAGTTCAATTCACAATAATACACCATGTTCAAACCAGATAGTGGTGGGATAGTTGCATGCTTTGTAATTGGAGTAGACTAGAGTATGATCTCTGTAAGGGCTGTGGTGTCTGGTGGGGCCTGTCCACCCATACAGAGCTCAAAGTTCTGCAGGTGTGTCTGTTCTGTTGATGGAGTAGTCTGTTTTCATTGTCTGTGTGCCTCATCAAAGGAGACTTTAAGATTATTTTTCCTTGGTCATGTTATTTTCATGGCACGTGGGGGTTCATTGTTGTAAGAGCCTGCTTGTCTGCCAAGGAGTTCATTTCCTAGGGGGGTTCACTTGCCACAGTGATGTTGTATTTTGTTATCTTGTTCTTGCTGGGAAGTGGGAAGTAAACCAAATTAAATTCTGGAATGTCATTCTGCCTCTGTGAATTCTTTTGTCATGAATCAAGAATCTTTATTGCATAAGTCAATGTCAACAATCTCAGACCTATTTTGTTATGATCTGTGAGGGTCAGTGTATTAATTGCGGGTTGTCTCTTAGCTGTATTTGGTGATGGCCAGTGATCCTGGGGAGCTGGTTGGTTGATGTGGAGGGGCTCCATGGCTGCTGCACTGACCTAGGGTGTGGTAGCGTCTGGAGTTAAAGGGCATTACCGCCACAGAATGGCCGGGCGAGACGCCAGGGAGGGGGTGTGTGAGGCTGAGAGTGCCAGACCAGCTCATCTCAATCCTGTCCCCTAATCTCTCCACTCAGTCACAGCTCATGAGCACTGCGGAAAGAAGGGGCCAAATCCCCACATTCTTCAGGCATGGACATAAAGTGCCTTTTCCGCCCCCCCCCCCCCCTCCTGGTCACTGCAGCATGTCAATTGGATGTCCGTCCAACTACTAACATTTTTCTTGGAAACGAATCACAGTCTATGTAGTCTGTCATCTCAGAACAACAAACTTTTTGAAATTGTAGTATGGAATTATTTTCCTTTGCAATGCAGCTGTTTTTGCTCAATGTCATATAATTTGTGGGTAACAATTAAGTGACTTACTGTGATTGTTTTCAATAAAATGGTCAGAAAGAAACAACTTGTGATGAATTTTAGATGTGATAACCAAGATGGCGTAGCAGTCAGATGTCTTTTGTCCTCGTCGTGTCCCGTGTATGTCTTTTTTATATCTTCGCATATATTTTTCTTAACCTCAACATACTCTCCTGCAATCTGCCTCACCCAATGTGGTATGGGTCTGCTATTTTCTTTACTTTTGAACCGAAATCCCCAACAAAAGCTAGCCAGATAACTTCTCTGGGATATGTGGGACGCTAACGTCCCACTTGGCCCAAAGCCAGTAAAAATGCAGAGCGCCAAATTCAAATAAATTACTATAAAATCAAACTTTCATGAAATCACACATGAAAGATACCAAATTAAAGCTACACTTGTTGTGAATCCAGCCAACATATCAGAATTCAAATAGGCTTTTCGGCGAAAGCAAACGATGCTATTATCTGAGAATAGCAACAGAGTAAACAAAGAGAGAGAAGCATATTTCAACCCTGCAGGCGTGACACAAAACGCAGAAATAACAATATAATTCATGCCTTTGACGAGCTTCTGTTGTTGGCACTCCAATATGTCCCATAAACATCACAAATGGTCCTTTTGTTCGATTAATTCCGTCGATATATATCCAAAATGTCCATTTATTTGGCGCGTTTGATCCAGAAAAACACCGGTTTCAACTTGTGCAACGTGACTACAAAATATCTAAAAAGTTACCTGTAAACTTTGCCAAAACATTTCAAACTACTTTTGTAATACAACTTTAGGTATTTTTTAAAACGTAAATAATCGATAAAATTGAAGACGGGATGATCTGTGTAAAATACAGGATTAAAACAAACTGTAGCTAGCTTTTTGGTCACGCGCCTCTAACTAACAGTACACTTCAAGTGACTCTCGTTCAAGATGGCCGTACTTCTTCATTACACAAAGGAAAAAACCTCAACCAATTTCTAAAGACTGTTGACATCCAATGGAAGCGTTAGGAACTGCAAGAAGGTCAATTAGAAATCTGGATTCCCAATGAAAACCCATTGATAGTGACCTAAAAAAAAAAAAAATCTGAATGGTTTGTCCTCGGGGTTTCGCCTGCTAAATAAGTTCTGTTGTACTCACATACATGATTCAAACAGTTTTAGAAACTTCAGAGTGTTTTCTATCCAAATCTACTAATAATATGCATATCTTTGGTTATTACTGCATTGTCGGAACTAGAAGCACAAGCATTTCGCTACACTCGCATTAACATCTGCTAACCATGTGTATGTGACAAATAAAATTGGATTTGATTTGATTTCTTATCTTCTGGGGATGAGTAGCTGGCAGTTGAATTTGGGTATGCTTTTCATCCAAACGTGAAAATGCTGCCCCCTATCCTAGAGAAGACTAGCTAGTAGTCAGCTAGCCACTGCTAGCGGTCATCAGCTACCATTAGCCCGGACAACTCTCGCCAGTCTGCACAGCGCGACTCAAACCAGAGCAAATCGGACTTATTTTTCTCCATATCTCCGGATTCCTACCACAAGCTCTGGACCTTTTCACCTGGACCATCGCAGCTAGCTAGCTGCTATCCGAGTCGCCACTCCTGGCTAACGTCTCTGTCCCGAAGCAATTAGCCTGGAGCTAGCCTTTGCTAGGCCCATCTCACGGCTAGCCGAAGAGGTCCATCAGCCACTCCTTGGGCTACAATACCTATTTTGTCAATTGGCCTGGACCCCCGCCGACCCATCACGACTGGACTACCGACGTAATTCGCACAAGGGGGTTTATCAACTGGCTCCTCCGTCGCAACGTCCCCTGAATGCCCATCTGCTAGCCGCGGCCCGCTAGCTGTCTAGAGCATATCGGACTGCTAGCTTAAGTGGCCCATCGGACAAATTCTTTGGCCACTATACCTATTTTGCCAATTGGCCTGGACCCTTTTACCACACGGAGCCCTGCTGATCCACGACGACTGGTCTGCCGACGTAACAGCACGAGGGGGCTACAACAGACTTCTTCCGTCGCGACGTCCCTCTAAGGCCCTTTTGCTAGCTTGCAAGCCCGACCCGCTAGCTGCCTGAATCGCTGTGTCTCCGGCCCGAGCCACTCACTGGACCCCTATGATCACTCGGCTACGCATGCCTCTCCCTAATGTCTATATGCCTTGTCCATTGCTGTTTTGGTTAGTAATTATTGCCTTATTTCACTGTAGAGCCTCTAGCCCTGCTCAATACGCCTTAGTTAACCTTTCTAGCGCAGGCGTTCTGCTACCGGAGCCCCTCGACAACATTCCGCTGAAAAGGCAGCACGGGAAATTAAAAATATTTTGGAGAAATATGTAACTTTCACACATTAACAAGTCCAATACAGCAAATGAAAGATAAACATCTTGTTAATCTACCCATCGTGTCCGATTTCAAAAAGGCTTTACAGCGAACGCACAACATATGATTATGTTAGTTCAGAGCCAAGTCAAAAGAACACACAGCCATTTTCCCAGCCAAAGATAGGAGTCACAAAAAGCAGAAATATAGATAAAATTAATCACTAACCTTTGATCTTCATCAGATGACACTAATAGGACATCATGTTACACAATACATGTATGTTTTGTTCGATAATGTGCATATTTATATCCAAAAATCTCAGTTTACATTGGCGCGTTACGTGCAGTTATGTTTTGATTCCAAAACATCCGGTGGTTTTGCAGATAGCCACAGAAATCCCAGAAATACTCATAATAAACATTGATAAAAGATACAAGTGTTATTCGCAGAATTAAAGATAGACTTCTCCTTAATGCAACCGCTGTGTCAGATTTCAAAAAAACTTTACGGAAAAAGCATAATCTGAGTACGGCGCTCAGAGCCCAATCCAGCCAAAGAAATATCCGCCATGTTGGAGTCAACAGAAGTTAGAAATAACATGATAAATATTCACTTACCTTTGATCTTCATCAGAATGCACTCCCAGGAATTCCAGTTCGACAATAAATGACTGATTTGTTCCATAAAGTCCATCATGTATGTCCAAATAGCCACTAGTTGTTAGCGTGTTCAGCCCAGTAATCCATCTTCATGAGCACTACGTCCAGATATAAACTCGAAAAGTTCCGATACAGGTCGTAGAAACATATCAAACGATGTATGGAATCAATCTTTAGGATGTTTTTAACATAAATCATCAATAATGTTCCAACCGGAGAATTCCATTGTCTGTAGCAAAGCACTGGAACGAGAGCTAACTCTGTCGGCAGCGCGCGTCACGAGCGTGAGACACTCTGCCAGACCCATGACTCATTCAGCTCCCATTCCCCCCTCCTTTATAGCAGAAGCCTGAAACAAGTTTCTAAAGGCTGTTGACATCTAGTGGAAGCCTTAGGAAGTGCAACTTAACCCCATAGACACTGTATTCGGTAGGCCAAGCTTTGAAAAACTACAACCTCAGATTTCCCACTTCCTAGTTGGATTTTTCTCAGGTTTTCACCTGCCATATGAGTTCTGTTATACTCACAGACATCATTCAAACAGTTTTAGAAACTTCAGTGTTTTTTATCCAATACTACTAATAATATGCATATATTAGCATCTGGGACAGAGTAGCAGGCAGTTTACTCTGGGCACGCATTTCATGCAAAAGTGAAAATGCTGCCCCCTATCCCAAACAGGTTAACCCTTTAGTTCCAACACCCACATATGCAGTGACCTCACCTGGTTTAAATGATGTTTCTAGAGACAAAATCTCTCTCATCGTCACTCAGTGCATAGGTTTACCTCCACGGTATTCACACCCTACCATACCTTTTCTCTGTACATTATGCCTTGGATCTATTCTACCGTGCACAGAAACCTGCTCCTTTTAGTCTCTGTTACGAAAGTTCTAGCCGACCAGTTCTTATAGCCTTTAGCCGTACCCTTATCCTACTCGTCCTCTGTTCCTCTGGTGATGTAGAGGTTAATCCAGGCCCTGTAGTGCCTAGCTCCACTCCCATTCCCCAGGCGCTCTCATTTGTTGACTTCTGTAACCGTAAAAGCCTTGGTTTCATGCATGTTAACATTAGAAGCCTCCTCCCTAAGTTTGTTTTATTCACTGCCTTAGCACACTCTGCCAACCCGGATGTCCTAGCCGTGTCTGAATCCTGGCTTAGGAACACCACCAAAACCCTGAAGATTCCATCCCTAACTATAACATTTTCCGACAAGATAGAACTGCCAAAGGGGGCGGAGTTGCAATCTACTGCAGAGAGAGCCTGTAGAGCTCTGTCATACTATCCAGGTCTATGCCCAAACAATTTGAGCTTCTACTTTTAAAAATCCACCTTTCCAGAAACGAGTCTCTCATCGTTGCCACTTGCTATAGACCACCTTCTGCCCCCAGCTGTGCCCTGGACACCATATGTGAACTGATTGCCCCCCATCTATCTTCAGAGCTCGTGCTGTTAGGTGACCCAAACTGGGACATGCTTAACACCCCTGCCATCCAACAATCTAAGTTTGATGCCCTCAATCTCACACAAATTATCAAGGAACCTACCAGGTACAACCCAAATCTGTAAACACGGGCACCCTCATAGATATCATCCTAACCAACCTGCCCTCCAAATACACCGCTGCTGTCTTCAACCAGGATCTCAGCGATCACTGCCTCATTGCCTGCGTCCGTAATTGGTCTGCGGTCAAACGACCACCCCTCATCACTGTCAAACGCTCCCAAAACACTTCAGCGAGCAGGCCTTTCTAATCGACCTGGCCCGGGTATCCTGGAAGGATATTCACCTCATTCCGTCAGTAGAGAATGCCTGGTTATTCTTTAAAAGTGCTTTCCTCACCATCTTAAATAAACATGCCCCATTCAAATGTAGAACCAGGAACAGATATAACCCTTGGTTCACTCCAGACCTTACTGCCCTTGACCAGCACAAAAACATCCTGTGGCGTACTGCATTAGCATCGAATAGCCCCTGCGATATGCAACTTTTCAGGTACGTTAGGGACCAATATACACAGGCAGTTAGGAAAGCAAAGGCTAGTTTTTTTTAAATTTATTTTATTTTTTATTTTATTATAAATACATTTTACCCCCTTTTCTCCCCAATTTTCGTGGTATCCAATCGCTAGTAATTACTATCTTGTCTCATCGCTACAACTCCCGTACGGGCTCGGGAGAGACGAAGGTCGAAAGCGTCCTCCGAAGCACAACCCAACCAAGCCGCACTGCTTCTTAACACAGCGCGCCTCCAACCCGGAAGGCAGCCGCACCAATGTGTCGGAGTAAACACCGTGCACCCGCCCCCCTTGGTTAGCGCGCACTGCGCCCGGCCCGCCACAGGAGTCGCTGGAGCGCGATGAGACAAGGATATCCCTACCGGCCAAACCCTCCCTAACCCGGACGACGCTAGGCCAATTGTGCGTCGCCCCACGGACCTCCCGGTCGCGGCCGGCTGCGACAGAGCCTGGGCGCGAACCCAGAGACTCTGGTGGCACAGCTAGCGCTGCGATGCAGTGCCCTAGACCACTGCGCCACCCGGGAGGCCCAAGGCTAGCCTTTCAAACAGAAATTTGCATCCTGTAGCACAAACTCAAGTTCTGGGACACTGTAAAGTCCATGGAGAATAAGAGCACCTCCTTCCAGCTGCCCACTGCACTGAGGCTAGGAAACACCGTCACCACCGATAAATCCGCGATAATTGAGAATTTCAATAAGCATTTTTCTACGGCTGGCCATGCTTTCCACCTGGCTACCCCAACCCCGGTCAACATCTCTGCACCCCCCACAGCAACTTGTACAAGCCTCCCCCATTTCTCCTTCACCCAAATCCAGATAGCTGATGTTCTGAATGAGCTGCAGAATCTGGACCCCTACAAATCAGCCGGCCTAGACAATCTGGACCGTCTCTTAATAAAATGATCTGCCGACATTGTTGTATTCCCTATTACTAGTCTGTTCAACCTCTCTTTCGCATCGTTTGAGATTCCCATAGATTGGAAAGCTGCCGCGGTCTTCCCCCTCTTCAAAGGGGGAGACACTCTAGACCCAAACTGCTACAGACCTATATCTATCCTACCCTGCCTTTCTAAGGTCTTCGAAAGCCAAGTTAACAAACAGATTACCGACCATTTCGAATCCCACCGTACCTTCTCCACTATGCAATTTGGTTTCAGTCACGCTCAAGGTCCTAAACGATATCATAACCGCCATCGATAAAAGACAGTACTGTGCAGCCGTCTTCATCGACCTGGCCAAGGCTTTCGACTCAGTCAATCACCGTATCCTTATCGGCAGACTCAGCAGCCTTGGTTTCTCAAATGACTGCCTCGCCTGGTTCACCAACTACTACTCAGACGGAGTTCAGTGTGTCAAATCGGAGGGCCTGTTGTCCTGACCTCTGGCAATCTCTATGGGGGTGCCACAGGGTTCAAGAAGTTTTAGGTTGTAGTTATTATAGGACTGTTTCTCTCTATACCATTTTGTATTTCATATACCTTTGACTATTGGATGTTCTAATAGGTACTTTAGTATTGCCAGCCTAATCTCAGGAGTTGATAGGCTTGAAGTCATAAACAGCGCAATGCTTGAAGCATTGCGAAGAGCTGCTGGCAAAAGCAGTAAAGTGCTGTTTGAATGAATGCTTACGAGTCTGCAATTGCCTAGCACCACTCAGTCAGACTGCTCTATGAAATCATAGACTTATTTATAATATAATAACACACAGAAATATGATCCGTTGGTCATTAATATGGTCAAATCCGGAAACTATCATTTCGAAAACAAAACGTTTATTCTTTCAGTGAAATACGGAACCGTTCCATATTTTATCGAACGGGCGGCAACCCTAAGTCTAAATATTGATGCTACATTGCACAACCTTCAATGTTATGTCATAATTACGTAAAATTCTGGCAAATTAGTTTGCAACGAGCCAGGCGGCGCAAACTGTTGCATATACCCTGACTCTGCGTGCAATGAACGCAAGAGAAGTGACACAATTTCCCTAGTTAAAAGAAATTCATGTTAGCAGGCAATATTAACTAAATATGCAGGTTTAAAAATATATACTTGTGTATTGATTTTAAGAAAGGCGTTGATGTTTATGGTTAGGTACACTTTGGTGCTACGATAGTGCTTTTTTTGCGAATGTGCTTGTGTAATCACCCTTTTGGCAAAGTAGGCTGTGATTCAATGATAAATTAACAGGCACAGCATCGATTATATGCAACGCAGGACAAGCTAGATAAACTAATAATATCATCAACCATGTGTAGTTAACTAGTGATTATGTTAAGATTGATTGTTTTTTATAAGATACGTTTAATGCTAGCTAGCACCTTACCTTGGCTCCTTGCTGCCCTCGCATAACAGGTAGTCAGCCTGCCACGCAGTCTCCTCGAGTGCAATGTAATCGGCCATGATCGGTGTCCAAAAATGCAGATTACCGATTGTTATGAAAATTTGAATTCGGCCCTAAGTAATCGGCCATTCCGATTAATCGGTCGACCTCTAGTACAGACTTCCTTCTTTTCACTCTGTCAATTAGGCTAGTATTGTGGCGTTACTACAATATTTTTGATCCATCCTCAGTTTTCTCCTATCACAGCCATTAAACTCTGTAACTGTTTTAAAGTCACCATTGGCCACCATTGTCCTTCCTCTCCAGCAACTGAGTTAGGAAGGACGCCTGTATCTTTGTAGTGACTGGGTGTCAATACGATACACCAACGTGTAACTAATAACTCCACCATACTCAAAGGGATATTCAATGTCTGCTTTTTTATTTTTACCCATCTACCAATAGGTACCCTTCTTTGCGAGGCATTGGAAAACCTCCCTGGTCTTTGTGGTTGAATCTGTTTGAAATTCACTGCTCGACTGAGGGACCTTACAGATAATTGTGTGTGTGGGATACAGAGATGAGGTAGGCTAGTCATTCAAAAATCATGTTGAACACTTATTGCACACAGTGAGTCCATGCAATTTATTATGTGACTTAAGCACATTTTGACTCCTGAACTTATTTAGACTCGCCATAATAAAGGGGTTGAATACTTACTTGACTCAAGACATTTCAGCTTTAAGTTTTTAATTAAAAAAATATTTTTGAATTAACATAATTCCAGTTTAACATTATGGGTTATTGTTTGTAGGCCAGTGACAATTTTATTTAATAAAAAAAAAAAAATTGGGCTCTAACATCAAAATGTGGAAAAAGTAAAAGGGGTGGGAATACTTTCTGAAGGCACTTTATGTCTGGCCTTGTGTCTGCAGTGCACAGTGCAGGTGAAGCTGGAGCTAGGACACCGAGCCCAGTTGAGGAAGAAGGTGACCTCGGAGGGCTTTACCCACGACTGGATGGTGTTTGTGCGAGGGCCTGAGACTGGGGACATACAGCACTTTGTGGAGAAGGTTGTCTTCCGGCTCCATGAGAGCTTCCCCAAACCCAAGAGAGGTGGGTCGGACAAAGCATACTCATGCATGCGCGCACACACACACACACACACACACACAAATGAACTTGCCTCAAACTGGTTCTGTGATTACTTTGTTTGTTTTTGTCTGGGAAGCGGAGAGAGGATTCACCTTGACAACTTTGTCTTAACCAATACTGTTACATGTATTCTATGGTAGTGTGATGTGCACACACACAGAAGGCCTATAGAGTAGAGGTCTAACAAATTTTATTTATTTATTTTAAATGATAGCAATTATTGGAGGACCAAAAAAAGCCGATACCGATTAATCAGATGATTTTTAGATATATATATATATACATTAGGGAGAACAAGTATTTGATACACTGACGATTTTGCAGGTTTTTCTACTTACAAAGCATGTAGAGGTCTGTAATTTTTTATCATAGGTACACTTCAACTGTGAGAGACGGAATCTAAAACAAAAATCCAGAAAATCACATTGTATGATTTTTAAGTAATTAATTAGCATTTTATTGCATGACATAAGTATTTGATCACCTACCAACCAGTAAGAATTCCGGCTCTCACAGACCTGTTCGTTTTTCTTTAAGAAGCCGTCCTGTTCTCCACTCATTACCTGTATTAACTGCACCTGTTTGAACTCGTTACCTGTATAAAAGACACCTGTCCACACACTCAATCAAACAGACTCCAACCTCTCCACAATGGCCAAGACCAGAGAGCTGTGTAAGGACATCAGGGATAAAATTGTAGACCTGCACAAGGCTGGGATGGGCTACAGGACAATAGGCAAGCAGCTTGGTAAGAAGGCAACAACTGTTGGCGCAATTATTAGAAAATGGAAGAATTTCAAGATGACGGTCAATCACCCTCGGTCTGGGGGTCCATGCAAGATCTCACCTTGTGGGGCATCAATGATCATGAGGAAGGTGAGGGATCAGCCCAGAACTACACGGCAAGACCTGGTCAATGACCTGAAGAGAGCTGGGACCACAGTCTCAAAGAAAACCATTAGTAACACACTACGCCGTCATGGATTAAAATCCTGCAGTGCACGCAAGGTCCCCCTGCTCAAGCCAGCGCATGTCCAGGCCCGTCTGAAGTTTGCCAATGACCATCTGGATGATCCAGAGGAGGAATGGGAGAAGGTCATGTGGTCTGATGAGACAAAAATAGAGCTTTTTGGTCTAAACTCCACTCGCCGTGTTTGGAGGAAGAAGAAGGATGAGTACAACCCCAAGAACACCATCCCAACCGTGAAGCATGGAGGTGGAAACATCATTCTTTGGGGATGCTTTTCTGCAAAGGGGACAGGACGACTGCACCGTATTGAGGGGAGGATGGATGGGGCCATGTATCGCGAGATCTTGGCCAACAACCTCCTTCCCTCAGTAAGAGCATTGAAGATGGGTCGTGGCTGGGTCTTCCAGCAGGACAACGACCCGAAACACACAGCCAGGGCAACTAAGGAGTGGCTCCGTAAGAAGCATCTCAAGGTCCTGGAGTGGCCTAGCCAGTCTCCAGACCTGAACCCAATAGAAAATCTTTGGAGGGAGCTGAAAGTCCGTATTGCCCAGCGACAGCCCCGAAACCTGAAGGATCTGGAGAAGGTCTGTATGGAGGAGTGGGACAAAATCCCTGCTGCAGTGTGTGCAAACCTGGCCAAGAACTACAGGAAACGTATGATCTCTGTAATTGCAAACAAAGGTTTCTGTACCAAATATTAAGTTTTGCTTTTCTGATGTATCAAATACTTATGTCATGCAATAAAATGCTAATTAATTACTTAAAAATCATACAATGTGATTTTCTGGATTTTTGTTTTAGATTCCGTCTCTCACAGTTGAAGTGTACCTATGATAAAAAATTACAGACCTGCATTTATTGCATAGGATATTTTTAGATTCACTTAAAATAAGGTCTGTGTTTCGTGTAGGCTTACATCACCGTGCCAATTTTATAACTGTGTAGATATCCATAGGACAAGGCAACTGATCAATATTGGCTAAATATAAGCGAAGATAAAAAAAATTGTAGAGTGGATTTATGAAAATATGTTGACAAACGTTACCTTATCCTAGTGAGATTTACACGGGTATCAAAACGTCGAGGCGGTTTAAGCCTGCACGAAACACAGACCTTATTTGAAGTAGATCAAGACATTCTCTATGGAACCCCTTTCAAATTCAGCCGCAAGTTACAGGAATTATAACGCGTCGACTATTTCTCTCTAAACCATATACCTTTGACTAATCCGGAAACTATCACCTCGAAAACAAAACGTTTATTCCGTTCCGTATTTTATCTAACGGGTGGCATCCATGAGTCTGTTACATTGCACAACCTTCAATGTTGTCATAATTACGTAAAATTCTGGCAAATTAGTTCGCAAAGAGCCAGGCGGCCCAAACTGTTGCATATACCCTGACTGCATGCAATGAACGCAAGAGAAATGACACAATTTCACCTGGTTAATATTGCCTGCTAACCTGGATTTCTATTAGCTAAATATGCAGGTTTAAAAATATATACTTGTGTATTGATTTTAAGAAAGGCATTGATGTTTATGGTTAAGTACACATTGGAGCAATGACAGTCATTGATTGATTGTTTATAAGATAAGTTTAATGCTAGCTAGCAACTTACCTTAGCTTACTGCATTCGCCAACAGGCAGGCTCCTCGTGGAGTGCAATGTAATCAGGTGTTAGAGCATTGGACTAGTTAACTGTAAGGTTGCAAGATTGGATCCCCCGAGCTGACAAGGTTAAAAATCTGTCCTTCTGGCCCTGAACGAGGCAGAACGTTCCTAGGCCGTCATTGAAAATAAGAATGTGTTCTTAACTGACTTGCCTAGTTAAATAAAGATTAAATAAAGGTGTAAAAAAAAATATTTAAAAAATCGGCAAATCGGCGCCCAAAAATACCGATTTCCGATTGTTATGAAAACTTGAAATTGGCCCCGTTTTTAATCGGCCATTCCGATTAATCGGTCGACCTCTAGTTACTGCCCATGGTGGCTCCCACAAGTTTTAGGTTGTAATGACTGGCTCTCCCAGGGAGGCTGGAGCTAGTTCCCCATTAGCCTTCTAGCAATGACCATTGATGTTATCCACCTGAATGTATGTGGCTGATGTGCCTGTGTTGTCTCTTCAGTATGCAAGGAGCCACCATACAAAGTCGAGGAGTCGGGCTACGCTGGGTTCCTCATGCCTATCGAGGTCTACTTCAAGAACAAGGTGAGAGCTCAGTCACAGCCTCTGTAATGGTACTATGTTAAGTGTCACTATCCCTCAGAATGTGGGTTACTGTTACATGTGATTCCTAATGGATAAGATTTTCTCTGGTGCTCTAAGCCTTTTCCTGAAATCAAATCTGATATAGTTCTCCTACAATGGCTTGTTTATATTAATTGGCACAGTCTGAATAGTTTTTCTTTCTTTCTTTGAGTCTATCAATATTCATGTCGTTTGGTTGGTATTCAATGTGCGCACGTGGTTCATTTGCTGCTTTTAGTCATGTGACAGTGTGTGTGGAGACACCCTCGTCCACTTTCCCTCGCCTTATGCCCTTGTTGGAATCCAAATGATTAGCCAAACAAGCGAAGTTTGCAACATAAGCCCCTCAGCCCTCGTTTTTAGTTGAGGTTGCGAGTGTACAATTGTGTTCACTTCGGGGCCTGAAACTCCCCATAATTCAGTTTGTGACGATTGTACATCCGCTAAGAAAAGTCAGCCAAAAATGTCAATATGGAGTCTATATACAAGTGTAAAAACGAATGAACATAAGTTAAATTGTGCTACTAATGCACATGACGACACAAACACGTCTCGTAAAAGTAATGATGTTTTTGTTTAGTTAGGTTTTGGAAATTGTAGAAATAAAACATTTTCCTTCAGAAGTTCCAGCTAGGCAGGCTAACGTTAGTTAGCTAAATAATTTGCTAGCTATCATACAGTAGGTGTATATTAATAATTATATATTTAATGTTAGTAGATATGCAATCATAATAGACTGTAGGGCATATAAAGCACTCACAAGCACTCACAAGCTACCGGTGGCTGAAAACACAATCATCGCGGGATGAACAAGTGACGAATTTCCTGGCAAGGGCGGTCCATTTAAAAGTCATTCCTTCCTCCCTCGCCCCTTGTATATGGTTAGATGTCATCAGAAGTGTCTACTTAATTTGAGGGCTGAGGGGATAGTGTTTGGACTGCAGACTGGTCATGCTAGTAATGGGCTTTTGGCTGCTGGTCTGGCTGGTGTACTGTCTGTCTGCACCTCCTTATGTCACTGTAGGTCCTGTTTTAAAAGGGCCTAACGTTTATCTGGTATGTCTGCTGGGAATTTTTTTACTGGCCTCTGTCCTTTATCTGTAACTCTATGACTCCTGGCATGTTCTGAAAGTGGCGGGTGATCAGAAAGCATCCGTTTGTTTACCAAAATGTCCTACTGTTCTCTCCCAATGTGGAATGTTAGTGCTTATCAGTGAGTGCACTCCAGATATGCCTGTTATTGACTTGGCAGGGTATCGGCTATTCTTACTGTTAGCTGATAATATGCTGCTGATAAGGACTTAACAGGGCTCGGCGGCGTAGGGCTAACTAGATATGTGAACTCATTATTATTCACAGGAGGAGCCTAAGAAGGTGTGTTTCAACTATGACCTCTTCCTGAACCTGGAGGGGAACCCCCCTGTCAATCACCTGCGCTGTGAGAAACTCACCTTTAACAACCCCACACGGGAGTTCAGACGCAAGCTGGTCAAGGCTGGAGGGGTAAGATGGGGAAAGGAATGCATGTGGGATGATATGGGATGAGTGGGGAGTGTTGTAGTGGAATGGCAAGAGAGAATGTACCGTGTTTTTGTTTGTCCTCACTCTTCTGCCTTTCTATGTCTCTCAGGTCATGGTGGTGCCGGAAGGGACAGAGGCGGTGTCGAGGCCTAGTCCAGACTACCCCATGCTCCCCACCATCCCACTGTCTGCCTTCTCAGACCCCAAGAAGACCAAGACCTCCCACGGGTCAAAGGTTAGCACCATGCCTCGCCTACCACACTGATAAGAAGGAGTAGTAATGTGTAACGTATTGCTCAACCAGTCAATACAGCAGAGGATAGGAGAGTAGAGTACAGTTGAGATGAGGGACGGGAAACCCTGTGTGTGTCTTTTGTTCCCCCAGCTTTTAATCATATAATGTGATCCTTTCATTAATCCAGCTGGACTTCCGCTCCATGTTCTGGGTCACGGATCATCCCAAATACACAGGCATGATTAAAAACATCAAATCTGTTGAATTATCATAGTATTAACGTGGACAATCAATGTTTTGCGTATGGATACGTACATGCATGTTGTGGAATGATAAGAATGACACAAGGTGAATGGCAGTTCTCCGGTGGGCCTTTGGCTAAGAGTGCATTGACAGTAGAGTGATTAGGGTTGTGATGGATCAGCTGGGTTCTCTGAAGGATATATGGGGCGGCAGGTAGCCTAGTGGTTAGAGCGTTCCGGTTACTCGAATCCCCAAGCTGACGAGGTGAAAATCTGTCGTTCTGCCCCTGCACAAGGCAGTTAACCCACTGTTCCCCTGTATGCCGTCATTGTAAATAAGAATTTGTTCTTAACTTCTTATGGCTGGGGGGCAGTATTGAGTAGCTTGGATGAATAAGCTGCCCAGAGTAAACTGCCTGCTACTCAGGCCCAGAAGCTAAGATATGCATATTATTAGTAGATTTGGATAGAAAACACTCTGCAGTTTCTAAGACTGTTTGAATGATGTCTGTGAGTATAACAGAACTCATATGGTAGGCAAAAACCTGAGACAAAATCCAACCAGGAAGTGGGAATTCTGAGGTTTGCCTATCCAAGATACAGTGGAAATTTGGTCCAATTGCACTTCCTAAGGCTTCCACTAGATGTCAACAGTCTTTAGAACCTTGTTTGAGGCTTCTCCTGTGAAGGAGGAGAGAATGAGAGCTGTTTCAACCAGAGGTCTGGCAGAGTGCCAAGAGCTCAGTCTCGCGCGCTCCCGTGAGAGTTAGTTCCATTGCATTTCTAAAGACAAAGGAATTCTCAGTTTGAAACATTATTGAAGATTTATGGAGGTCATTTTGCAGGGCTCTGGCAGTGCTCCTCCCTGCACAAAGGCGGAGGTAGCGGTCCTGCTGCTGGGTTGTTGCCCTCCTACGGCCTCCTCCACGTCTCCTGATGTACTGGCCTGTCTCCTGGTAGCGCCTCCATGCTCTGGACACTACGCTGACAGACACAGCAAACCTTCTTGCCACAGCTCGCATTGATGTGCCATCCTGGATGAGCTGCACTACCTGAGCCACTTGTGTGGGTTGTAGACTCCGTCTCATGCTACCACTAGAGTGAAAGCACCGCCAGCATTCAAAAGTGACCAAAACATCAGCCAGGAAGCATAGGAACTGAGAAGTGGTCTGTGGTCACCACCTGCAAAACCACTCCTTTATTGGGGGTGTCTTGCTAATTGCCTATAATTTCCACCTTTTGTCTATTCCATTTGCACAACAGCATGTGAAATTTATTGTCAATCAGTGTTGCTTCCTAAGTGGACAGTTTGATTTCACAGAAGTGTGATTGACTTGGAGTTACATTGTGTTGTTTAAGTGTTCCCTTTATTTTTTTGAGCAGTGTATTTAGTATAGTTTTATCAAAGGATTTCTTAAATAGTGTTTTACAATTTTATATTTATGAAATTCACTGAGGAGGATGGTCCTCCCTTGAGGAGCCTCCACTGATGTATATACTGTATCACTGAGTGTTCCAAACATTAAGGACAGCTTCCTAATATTGAGTTGCACCCCCCCTCTCTTTTGCTCTCAGAACAGCATCAATTCGTCGGGCAATGGACTCTACACGGTCTCTAAAGCATTCCACAGGGATGCTGGCCCATGTTGACTCCAATTTTAAAAATGTTACCTTTATTTAAGTAGGCAAGTCAGTTAAGAACAAATTCTTATTTTCATTGACGGCCCTAACCCGGGCCAATTGTGCGCAGCCCTATGGGACTCCCAATCACGGCCGGTTGTGATACAGCCTGGAATCGAACCAGGGTCTGTAGTGACTCCTCTAGCACTGAGATGCAGTGCTTTAGACTGCTGCGCCACTCGGGAGCCCCAATGCTTCGCTCAGTTGTCAAGTTGGCTGGATGTTCTTTGGGTGGTGGACCATTCTTGATACACACGGGAAACTGTTGAGCGCGAAAAACCCAGCAGCGTGCAGTTCTTGACACAAACCGGTGTGCCTGGCACCTACTACAATACCCTGTTCAAAAGCACTTAAATCTTTTGTCTTGCTTATTCACAATCTGTCTCAATTGTCTCAAGTTAAAAATCCTTCTTTTAACCGGTCTCCTCCCCTTCATCTACACTGATTTTGAAGTGGATTTAACAAGTGACATCAATAAGAGATCATAGCTTTCACCTGGTCAGTCTGTCATAGAAAGAGCAGGTGTCCTTAATATTTTGTACACTCAGTGTAGACAATATAGAGAGAGTAAAGCACACTTAAATGCTCTTAGCTTTCTTGATTGTCAACAAATAAAGATGTGTATGTGGTGGAGCGTATGGGCCCTACTTCACTCTACGTATTATTCCATACCAACACACCATTTGAAAGTGATTGTGTGTTTAATATCATCCTATTGTCCTTGTCTTTAGGAGCCCAGTAAAGAGGGCAGTGGAGGCAGCAGTAAAGGGCCCAAGCCCCACAAGCTGACCAAGGAGCACCGCGAACGCCCCCGCAAAGACTCTGAGAGCAAGGCTGCGTCAAAGGGTGACAGTGACCGCGACGGGGGAGGAGGGGGCAGCAGCAAGAGTGCCCGTGAGCCCTCATCCTCCTCTTCCAAGAAGCCAGCGGAGATCAAAGTGAAAGACGAGGGCAAGGTCCTTCCCAAGGCCGCCTTCAAAGAGCCCAAACTCACACTGAAGGAGGCCAAGATAGAGGGCATGTCCCCCAAAGGAGGGGGGACTGGGGGAGGGGGCCCACTGGAGCCCAAAGCCCCTGGGAAGCGGCCTTCCACCGCGGAGTCTCCCAAACCCAGTGCCAAGAAGCCAAAGAAGGGCAGCTCAGAGGGATCTAAGGGGGCAGCTGCAGTGCCCTTCACTGGAGCCTCTCCCCGGGTCTCGTCATCATCTTCAGTCATCCCAGGCTACCCAGAGAAGAAACCCCCCAAGGAGAAAGGCCGCTGGCCCAAGAGCAGCAAGGCCGACACTCAGGAGGCCAAGGAGCCCAAGAAACTGCCTGAGTCTGACGACTCCAACTCTGAGGATGAAGCCTCCTCCAAATCAGAGCAGTCAGTCCCCTCCAGTCCCTCTAACTCCAGCTCCAGCTCTGACTCCAGCTCAGAGTCTGATTTTGAGCCTGGACAGAAACAAGGCCAAGGTAAGTCCTCTATGACCATCTCTTGACTGGGATCTACATCATGTTTGTTTTTATTTTAGACTATGCTATCCAGATGTTTAGTTGATGGTTGTGATGCGTACATGTACATTTTAGCAAATGTTCTCTATTGGTGTGTAAATCTACTCGAGGCCCGCTGCGCTCTATGGTGGAGGACCTACAGTCAGAGGGGTCAGATGATGATGACAGCAGCTCAGAGGAAGGGACGCCTGTCAAGACCAACCCGCCCAACCGTGACTCTCGGTAAGATTCTGTGTCTCTCCTTTCTCATTCTCTCTCTAATGCTCCATATATCTCCAAGTTTGTTGCTCTCTTTCTTTTCACCTATGATGCTTCTCCAATGAGTTTTCACTGGTTATCTTTAGCTATGGATGTTTGTGTTATGAGACACAGTGGGTCAGTATTTGTAGCACATAAGCCCATACATGTGTTCGCTGTTGTTTATAGGTATTACATAGTTTTTTAAGGAAATCTGTAAAGATGAGAGTTGAGTGAACACAAACCCAGATTTGAAGCTAATCCCTTCACCAAAACATGTTCCCACCCACAAACCCAGGCTCCCTGCACTAAACAGGGCACAATGAGCGCTGTCTGACCTTTGCCCTCCTGTTCCCTGTCAGACTGAGCCTGGACAGCGAGAGTGACAGCAGTGAAAGCTCGCACCGCCCCAGTCGAGACCCGGCGCCGCCTCCACAGAAACACAGCTCCTCCAATAACAAGGTAAAACACAGACTCTGAGGATCTCTCCCAGGACGGCTTTCTCCATTGTCGCTCTGATGAAGTGGCATCATTAAGGATTGTTACTCACGCAACCAACTTTACCTTCTGCACATGTACTGTGTTGACGTTTCAGTCATTAACGGTAGTTATCATTGATGGCTAAGCAGTGGGTTCTGTATTCCCAGCACCACAAGTGTTCCCAGCACCACACTGTGTGGTATCAATATTTGCTCTCCTAAAGCACCATCCTTCCCATTCTGATCTGTTTTCCCCTCTGTCCTCCCCTCCACCTCTCTCTGTGTTCTATCTGTTTATCCCTCTGTCCTGTCCTCCACCTCTCTCTGTGTTCTATCTGTTTATCCCTCTGTCCTCCCCTCCACTTCTCTCTGTGTTCTATCTGTTTATCCCTCTGTCCTCCCCTCCACCTCTCTCTGTGTTCTATCTGTTTATCCCTCTGTCCTCCCCTCCACCTCTCTCTGTGTTCTATCTGTTTACCCCTCTGTCCTCCCCTCCACCTCTCTCGGTGTTCTATCTGTTTATCCCTCTGTCCTCCCCTCCACCTCTCTCTGTGTTCTATCTGTTTATCCCTCTGTCCTGTCCTCCACCTCTCTCTGTGTTCTATCTGTTTATCCCTCTGTCCTGTCCTCCACCTCTCTCTGTGTTCTATCTGTTTATCCCTCTGTCCTGTCCTCCACCTCTCTCTGTGTTGTATCTGTTTATCCCTCTGTCCTGTCCTCCACCTCTCTCTGTGTTCTATCTGTTTATCCCTCTGTCCTGTCCTCCACCTCTCTCTGTGTTCTATCTGTTTATCCCTCTGTCCTCCCCTCCACCTCTCTCTGTGTTCTATCTGTTTATCCCTCTGTCCTCCCCTCCACCTCTCTCTGTGTTCTATCTGTTTATCCCTCTGTCCTCCCCTCCACCTCTCTCTGTGTTCTATCTGTTTATCCCTCTGTCCTCCCCTCCACCTCTCTCTGTGTTCTATCTGTTTATCCCTCTGTCCTCCCCTCCACCTCTCTCTGTGTTCTATCTGTTTATCCCTCTGTCCTCCCCTCCACCTCTCTCTGTGTTCTATCTGTTTATCCCTCTGTCCTCCCCTCCACCTCTCTCTGTGTTCTATCTGTTTATCCCTCTGTCCTCCCCTCCACCTCTCTCTGTGTTCTATCTGTTTATCCCTCTGTCCTCCCCTCCACCTCTCTCTGTGTTCTATCTGTTTATCCCTCTGTCCTCCCCTCCACCTCTCTCTGTGTTCTATCTGTTTATCCCTCTGTCCTCCCCTCCACCTCTCTCTGTGTTGTATCTGTTTATCCCTCTGTCCTGTCCTCCACCTCTCTCTGTGTTGTATCTGTTTATCCCTCTGTCCTGTCCTCCACCTCTCTCTGTGTTGTATCTGTTTATCCCTCTGTCCTGTCCTCCACCTCTCTCTGTGTTCTATCTGTTTATCCCTCTGTCCTGTCCTCCACCTCTCTGTGTTCTATCTGTTTATCCCTCTGTCCTGTCCTCCACCTCTCTCTGTGTTCTATCTGTTTATCCCTCTGTCCTGTCCTCCACCTCTCTCTGTGTTCTATCTGTTTATCCCTCTGTCCTGTCCTCCACCTCTCTCTGTGTTCTATCTGTTTATCCCTCTGTCGTCCCCCTCCACCTCTCTCTGTGTTCTATCTGTTTATCCCTCTGTCCTCCCCCTCCACCTCTCTGTGTTCTATCTGTTTATCCCTCTGTCGTCCCCCTCCACCTCTCTCTGTGTTCTATCTGTTTATCCCTCTGTCCTCCCCCTCCACCTCTCTCTCTCTGTGTTGTCTGAGCAGGTCTTGGGCAGGAAGAGCCCAGACATCTGCAGCCGCCCAGAGAAGGTGCTGAAGAAGGGATACGACAAGGTAGGAAGGGTAAATATTCACACTTTATTACCTTTTTTCTTATTTCTCTTGTGTTCAAACATCTGTATCAAGTAATTATATTACCAGTGCAGTGTTCAATATACTCTAGTTCAAATTCTACAGTACTGCTTTATCACCACTATTCTAGATGTCACTACCAGCTTGTCACTCCACATTCTTCATGGTGTACAACTCACTCAGATGCAGTAGACAGCACTGGTTAATCAGAAATCACATACTGAATGGACCGGTTTTAATAATGGTTAACTCACTAAGCAGTTCTCCACTATCCTCTTCAGGCCTACACAGAGGAGTTGGTGGACCTCCACCGCAGACTAATGGCTCTGAGGGAGCGCAACGTCCTACAGCAGGTGTGTGTGTGGTTGTGTTATGTTCACATATGTAAGTGTGTGGTTGTGTTATGTTCACATATGTCAGTGTGTGGTTGTGTTATGTTCACATATGTAAGTGTGTGGTTGTGTTATGTTCACATATGTCAGTGTGTGGTTGTGTTATGTTCACATATGTCAGTGTGTGGTTGTGTTATGTTCACATATGTAAGTGTGTGGTTGTGTTATGTTCACATATGTAAGTGTGTGGTTGTGTTATGTTCACATATGTCAGTGTGTGGTTGTGTTATGTTCACATATGTCAGTGTGTGGTTGTGTTATGTTCACATATGTAAGTGTGTGGTTGTGTTATGTTCACATATGTAAGTGTGTGGTTGTGTTATGTTCACATATGTAAGTGTGTGGTTGTGTTATGTTCACATATGTCAGTGTGTGGTTGTGTTATGTTCACATATGTAAGTGTGTGGTTGTGTTATGTTCACATATGTAAGTGTGTGGTTGTGTTATGTTCACATATGTCAGTGTGTGGTTGTGTTATGTTCACATATGTTAGTGTGTGGTTGTGTTATGTTCACATATGTAAGTGTGTGGTTGTGTTATGTTCACATGTCAGTGTGTGGTTGTGTTATGTTCACATATGTAAGTGTGTGGTTGTGTTATGTTCACATGTTAGTGTGTGGTTGTGTTATGTTCACATATGTAAGTGTGTGGTTGTGTTATGTTCACATGTCAGTGTGTGGTTGTGTTATGTTCACATATGTAAGTGTGTGGTTGTGTTATGTTCACATGTTAGTGTGTGGTTGTGTTATGTTCACATGTTAGTGTGTGGTTGTGTTATGTTCACATGTAAGTGTGTGGTTGTGTTATGTTCACATATGTAAGTGTGTGGTTGTGTTATGTTCACATATGTCAGTGTGTGGTTGTGTTATGTTCACATATGTAAGTGTGTGGTTGTGTTATGTTCACATATGTAAGTGTGTGGTTGTGTTATGTTCACATATGTCAGTGTGTGGTTGTGTTATGTTCACATATGTAAGTGTGTGGTTGTGTTATGTTCACATATGTAAGTGTGTGGTTGTGTTATGTTCACATATGTAAGTGTGTGGTTGTGTTATGTTCACATATGTAAGTGTGTGGTTGTGTTATGTTCACATATGTAAGTGTGTGGTTGTGTTATGTTCACATATGTAAGTGTGTGGTTGTGTTATGTTCACATATGTCAGTGTGTGGTTGTGTTATGTTCACATATGTCAGTGTGTGGTTGTGTTATGTTCACATATGTCAGTGTGTGGTTGTGTTATGTTCACATATGTCAGTGTGTGGTTGTGTTATGTTCACATATGTCAGTGTGTGGTTGTGTTATGTTCACATATGTCAGTGTGTGGTTGTGTTATGTTCACATATGTCAGTGTGTGGTTGTGTTATGTTCACATATGTCAGTGTGTGGTTGTGTTATGTTCACATATGTCAGTGTGTGGTTGTGTTATGTTCACATATGTCAGTGTGTGGTTGTGTTATGTTCACATATGTCAGTGTGTGGTTGTGTTATGTTCACATATGTCAGTGTGTGGTTGTGTTATGTTCACATATGTCAGTGTGTGGTTGTGTTATGTTCACATATGTCAGTGTGTGGTTGTGTTATGTTCACATATGTCAGTGTGTGGTTGTGTTATGTTCACATATGTCAGTGTGTGGTTGTGTTATGTTCACATATGTCAGTGTGTGGTTGTGTTATGTTCACATATGTCAGTGTGTGGTTGTGTTATGTTCACATATGTCAGTGTGTGGTTGTGTTATGTTCACATATGTCAGTGTGTGGTTGTGTTATGTTCACATATGTCAGTGTGTGGTTGTGTTATGTTCACATATGTCAGTGTGTGGTTGTGTTATGTTCACATATGTCAGTGTGTGGTTGTGTTATGTTCACATATGTCAGTGTGTGGTTGTGTTATGTTCACATATGTCAGTGTGTGGTTGTGTTATGTTCACATATGTCAGTGTGTGGTTGTGTTATGTTCACATATGTCAGTGTGTGGTTGTGTTATGTTCACATATGTCAGTGTGTGGTTGTGTTATGTTCACATATGTCAGTGTGTGGTTGTGTTATGTTCACATATGTCAGTGTGTGGTTGTGTTATGTTCACATATGTCAGTGTGTGGTTGTGTTATGTTCACATATGTCAGTGTGTGGTTGTGTTATGTTCACATATGTCAGTGTGTGGTTGTGTTATGTTCACATATGTCAGTGTGTGGTTGTGTTATGTTCACATATGTCAGTGTGTGGTTGTGTTATGTTCACATATGTCAGTGTGTGGTTGTGTTATGTTCACATATGTCAGTGTGTGGTTGTGTTATGTTCACATATGTCAGTGTGTGGTTGTGTTATGTTCACATATGTCAGTGTGTGGTTGTGTTATGTTCACATATGTCAGTGTGTGGTTGTGTTATGTTCACATATGTCAGTGTGTGGTTGTGTTATGTTCACATATGTCAGTGTGTGGTTGTGTTATGTTCACATATGTCAGTGTGTGGTTGTGTTATGTTCACATATGTCAGTGTGTGGTTGTGTTATGTTCACATATGTCAGTGTGTGGTTGTGTTATGTTCACATATGTCAGTGTGTGGTTGTGTTATGTTCACATATGTCAGTGTGTGGTTGTGTTATGTTCACATATGTCAGTGTGTGGTTGTGTTATGTTTACATATGTCAGTGTGTGGTTGTGTTATGTTCACATATGTCAGTGTGTGGTTGTGTTATGTTCACATATGTCAGTGTGTGGTTGTGTTATGTTCACATATGTCAGTGTGTGGTTGTGTTATGTTCACATATGTCAGTGTGTGGTTGTGTTATGTTCACATATGTCAGTGTGTGGTTGTGTTATGTTCACATATGTCAGTGTGTGGTTGTGTTATGTTCACATATGTCAGTGTGTGGTTGTGTTATGTTCACATATGTCAGTGTGTGGTTGTGTTATGTTCACATATGTCAGTGTGTGGTTGTGTTATGTTCACATATGTCAGTGTGTGGTTGTGTTATGTTCACATATGTCAGTGTGTGGTTGTGTTATGTTCACATATGTCAGTGTGTGGTTGTGTTATGTTCACATATGTCAGTGTGTGGTTGTGTTATGTTCACATATGTCAGTGTGTGGTTGTGTTATGTTCACATATGTCAGTGTGTGGTTGTGTTATGTTCACATATGTAAGTGTGTGGTTGTGTTATGTTCACATATGTAAGTGTGTGGTTGTGTTATGTTCACATATGTCAGTGTGTGGTTGTGTTATGTTCACATATGTCAGTGTGTGGTTGTGTTATGTTCACATATGTCAGTGTGTGGTTGTGTTATGTTCACATATGTCAGTGTGTGGTTGTGTTATGTTCACATATGTCAGTGTGTGGTTGTGTTATGTTCACATGTTAGTGTGTGGTTGTGTTATGTTCACATACAGTGGGGCAAAAAAGTATTTAGTCAGCCACCAATTGTGCAAGTTCTCTCACTTAAAAAGATGAGAGAGGCCTGTAATTTTCATCATAGGTACACTTCAACTATGACAGACAAAATGAGAAAAAAAATTCCAGAAAATCACATTGTAGGATTTTTTATGAATTTATTTGCAAATTATGGTGGAAAATAAGTATTTGGTCAATAACAAAAGTTTATCTCAATACTTTGTTATATACCCTTTGTTGGCAATGACAGAGGTCAAATGTTTTCTGTAAGTCTTCACAAGGTTTTCACACACTGTTGCTGGTATTTTGGCCCATTCCTCCATGCAGATCTCCTCTAGAGCTGTGATGTTTTGGGGCTGTTGCTGGGCAACACGGACTTTCAACTCCCTCCAAAGATTTTCTATGGGGTTGAGATCTGGAGACTGGCTAGGCCACTCCAGGACCTTGAAATGCTTCTTACGAAGCCACTCCTTCGTTGCCCGTGCGGTGTGTTTGGGATCATTGTCATGCTGAAAGACCCAGCCACGTTTCATCTTCAATGCCCTTGCTGATGGAAGGAGGTTTTCACTCAAAATCTCACGATACATGGCCCCATTCATTCTTTCCTTTACACGGATCAGTCGTCCTGGTCCCTTTGCAGAAAAACAGCCCCAAAGCATGATGTTTCCACCCCCATGTTTCACAGTAGGTATGGTGTTCTTTGGATGCAACTCAGCATTCTTTGTCCTCCAAACACGACGAGTTGAGTTTTTACCAAAAAGTTCTATTTTGGTTTCATCTGACCATATGACATTCTCCCAATCTTCTTCTGGATCATCCAAATGCTCTCTAGCAAACTTCAGACGGGCCTGGACATGTACTGGCTTAAGCAGGGGGACACGTCTGGCACTGCAGGATTTGAGTCCCTAGCGGCGAAGTGTGTTACTGATGGTAGGCTTTGTTACTTTGGTCCCAGCTCTCTGCAGGTCATTCACTAGGTCCCCCCGTGTGGTTCTGTGATTTTTGCTCACCGTTCTTGTGATCATTTTGACCCCACGGGGTGAGATCTTACGTGGAGCCCCAGATCGAGGGAGATTATCAGTGGTCTTGTATGTCTTCCATTTCCTAATAATTGCTCCCACTGTTGATTTCTTCAAACCAAGCTGCTTACCTATTGCAGATTCAGTCTTCCCAGCCTGGTGCAGGTCTACAATTTTGTTTCTGGTGCCCTTTGACAGCTCTTTGGTCTTGGCCATAGTGGAGTTTGGAGTGTGACTGTTTGAGGTTGTGGACAGGTGTCTTTTATACTGATAACAAGTTCAAACAGGTGCCATTAATACAGGTAACGAGTGGAGGACAGAGGAGCCTCTTAAAGAAGAAGTTACAGGTCTGTGAGAGCCAGAAATCTTGCTTGTTTGTAGGTGACCAAATACTTATTTTCCACCATAATTTGCAAATAAATTCATTAAAAATCCTACAATGTGATTTTCTGGAGAAAAAAAATCTAATTTTGTCTGTCATAGTTGAAGTGTACCTATGATGAAAATTACAGGCCTCTCTCATCTTTTTAAGTGGGAGAACTTGCACAATTGGTGGCTGACTAAATACTTTTTTGCCCCACTGTATGTCAGTGTGTGGTTGTGTTATGTTCACATATGTCAGTGTGTGGTTGTGTTATGTTCACATATGTCAGTGTGTGGTTGTGTTATGTTCACATATGTAAGTGTGTGGTTGTGTTATGTTCACATATGTCAGTGTGTGGTTGTGTTATGTTCACATATGTCAGTGTGTGGCGTATACATGTGTTGTAAAACAAACCTTTTAGTCCTCTGTTATCATGTCACAGTTCACGCTATTTTGTATGTTCAATGTGATTTTATGTTCATCGAAGCCCGGGTATTACCCTCCTTTCCTCTCCTCCCCAGATAGTGAATCTGATCGAGGAGACGGGCCACTTCAACGTGACCAACACCACCTTTGACTTTGACCTGTTCTCTCTGGACGAGTTGACCGTCCGCAAACTACAGAGCTGCCTGGAGACCACGGCCACGTGACAGGAAGCCTGCAGCGCAGAGGACCGCGGCGGGGCCGGTGCTGGGCTGCTGTCTCTCCTCAGCCCCTGGACCCCCACTGGGGAGGTGGAGCTGTAGCAGAGCTACAGAGAGAAACCACAGAATAACAATAGAACACACACTTTCACTATTTGCTGGAGAATGGAGGAACAGGACGAGGGAGGAGAGAGGATGAGGTCAGAGCAGCTATGCCACTGTCCCGCTAACCTGAACTGGACTGGAGGACCAGACTAGAGGAGCTGGCCTGGGACTGGCAAGAGATGTATTATATATGTTTGTTATGGAGAGCAGCAGAGCAGCCTGTGTGCAGAACTGTGGAATGCGACCACTCTCCTCCCCCTCTCGCCTCAGTTCTAGCCATTGCAAACCCAATACTTCCCTCCTCCTCTCCTTCCTCCCCACTCACACACTCTTACCCGGCACAACACTCCTCCCCTCCCCCTCATCTCTGCTGGAGTTAATTTCTCTGTAGGAATATTCCTGTCTATGCATGCATGCATTCGTGTGTGAGCATTTCAGAGGCTTTAGGGGGGATGTCTTTGGTTAGTCACTTTTTCAGTGTTCTTTAAGCTAGCTTGAGCACAAGCAACAGCCCTTACACACACACTCACAGTGAGAGGCATTTGGGTCCCATGCCAGGGTGTCTCTACACACGCAGGCACTAAGTTGTGTATGTGCCTGTTGGTGGTAGTGTTCTGGATGGGGTTCATCTCTTGTCAGTTTGTCAGTTCAAACATCCCTCCCTCCTTCCATCTCGATGTGCATGAAAGGGCTCAACAGTTAGGGGAAATAGCTGTGGAGGATCACTTCTGAATGGCCTTTTTAAGTGGTGGGGGGTAAAAAGCCGTAGCCATAGACCCCCCCCCCCAAAAAATGGTCCACGCTTTTTTACATTTTATTATTGTACTGATAAGTTTGGAGTATTTTGGGGATTGCGATTCAGATACCTGTGAGCTATGAATGTATTACTGTTCATTTTCTAGGGCTAGCAACAAACCTATTATCCTCTCAGTGCCTTTATGCGTTGGCCAGTGTGAGGGCCCACTGACACTGGTTAAAGAGCAAGTCCCTCTCCTGACTAAGTGTTACTTGGGAAGCCTGAAAGTCCATTTGTCATAAGTGCCCTCTCTTAAAATCAGTTGATGCTCCCAGTGGGGTTTCTCTGCTTCTTCCAGTGATCTCTGCTATTATTAGGAACACAAGCCTTCCAGAAATCCTAAGACTCATCTGTTCATCAGCGGTGGTACTTTGCCTTGTTTCTTTCCAGATCCTAATGGTTGTATAGCTGATATTGTGTTGTGTCTGAGGTTTAGTTTTCTATGGATAGGGTCAGTGCCAGACCAGGCCTCAGTCAGCCAGTCAGTCAGCCAGCCAGTCAGCCAGCCAGTCAGCCAGCCAGCCAGTCAGCCAGTCAGTCAGCCAGTCAGTCAGCCTGCTAGACATGTTTCTCTTACTGGGGCCCCTCTAGCCTTCACGTCCACTGTGGTTTCACACTCCGACTAACAGTAAAGTTTTCTCTTCGGGTGCTCCCCCTCACTGTCTTTCTGTTTCACCTAGTGAACAGCTGTATTTATTTTGATGATAATAGCTTTAATAGTTGTGTCCGTTCTGTTGCCTGGGCCTGCAAAGTGCACACACAGCTCTCTGGCCCTTCTCCTCTGTGAGGGTGCTGTGGTGTTGAGGTCTGAATGTGTGGATCTGTTCTAGAGTGAAACAACAACCGCCTTAAGTTCCTCTCTGCATCCACTCTGCTCTGTCCACCACCCCTTTATTTGTCTGGCTGTGCCTATGTCAACATCCCTGCCAGGGATTTTTTAAAAGATGTACTTTGCAACTGTGTGAGTGGGATGGGTTGTGTGTGTCAAGCGAGAGGAACGTTCTTGTCCTCGTGTGTGTGAATATGGGGGGGGGGGGGGGGGGGGCTGAAGGGTTGAGTGGCAGGCAGCTCTATGCAGCTCTTCCATAGAGAAGCCCCACCAACCGTCTACCAACAGTCAATCTTTTATTTATGTACCTCTGCACTTTTGGCTGTGGTGACTTCAGTACTTAAGTAATTATCTAAACTGTATTTTTAAGAATTTTATACAATATTTACATGCAATACAACATGAATAGATTTTTTTGCCAACCTTTTTTTAAATTATTTAATAGTTTTTATTTGTGTTGGCATGTGTTATTATACATACAGAAACATGCTGTCAATTCTGTTATTTTAGGCCTAATGTTGCGCCATGGAGAACTTCCCTGAATGTTGTATTGTGTATCATAGTTGTTGCAGTTGGACACCATGGAACAGGTGTTGGGAATATGTTTGATGTATGAGCTAACCAAGTCTATATCATACGGTATACATTTATCAAGGAGGAAAAGGTGGACTTTTCAGTGAGAATAAGTATTTTTATGTGTATGTCCTATTATAATTTGAGTATTTTTAACTCAAAGTATGAGGCAGTGTTCTATTTGTCCGTACTCTATGAGGCATGGTTACGAAGCCCAGGCACAAACTGTCACCCTCTCTTTGGTTCAATATTGATCTGTATTTTTATCCAAGTGCGATCCCTTAAACTGTTAAACAATAACACCATAGGAAAAGATACTACGGTGGAAGGAAGCATTTCAATTGAATCTATATCAATATACAGTACCAGTCAAAAGTTTTAAAACACCTACTCATTCAAGGATTTTCATTATTTTTACTATTTTCTACATTGTAGAATAATAGTGAAGACATCAAAACTATGAAAAAACACATATGGAATCATGTAGTAACCAAAAAAGTGTTAAACACTTAGCCACCCTTTGCCTTGATGACAGCTTTGCACACTCTTGGCATTCTCTCAACCAGCTTCACCTGGAATGCTTTTCCAACAGCCTTGAAGGAGTTCCCACATATACTGAGCACTTGTTGGCTGCTTTTCCTTCACTCTGTGGTTCGACTCATCCCAAACCATCTCAATTTGGTTGAGGTCAGGGTGATTGTGGAGGCCAGGTCATCTGATGCAGCACTCCATCACTCTCCTTCTTGGTAAAATAGCCCTTACACAGCCTTGAGGTGTGTTGGGTCATTGTCCTGTTGAAAAACAAATGATAGTCCCACTAAGCTCAAGTCAGATGGGATGGCGTATAGCTGCAGAATACTGTGGTAGCCATACTGGTTAAGTGTGCCTTGAATTCTAAATAAATCACAGACAGTCACCAGCAAAGCACCCCCACACCATCACACCACCTCCTCCATGCTTCATGGTGGGAACCACACATGCGGAGATCATCTGTTCACCTACTCTGCGTCTCACAAAGACACGTCGGTTGGAACCAAAAATCGCTAATTTGACTCATCAGACCAAAGGACAGATTTCCACCGGTCTAAGTCTCTTCTTCCTATTGGTGTCCTTCAGTAGTGGTTTCTTTGCAGCAATTAGACCATGAATGCCTGATTCACACAGTCTCCTCTGAACAGTTGATGTTGAGATGTGTCTATTACTTGAACTCTGAAGCATTTATTTGGGCTGCAATTTCTGAGGCTGGTAACTCTAATGAACGTATCCTCTACAGCAGAGGTAACTCTGGGTCTTCCATTCTTGTGGCGGTCCTCATGAGAGCCAGTTTCATCATAGCGCTTGATGGTTCTTGCGACTACACTTGAAGAAACTGTAAAAGTTCTTGAAATGTTCCTTAGTGACTGACCTTCCTGTCTTAAATTTATGATGGACTGTTGTTTTTCTTTGCTTATTTGAGCTGTTCTTGCCATAATATGGACTTGGTCTTTTACCAAATAGCGCTATCTTCTGTATACCACCGCTACCTTGTCACAACACAACTGATTGGCTCAAACGCATTAAGGAAAGAAATTCCACAAATGAACTTTTAACAAGGCACTTATGTTAATTGAAATGCATTCTAGGTGACTACCTCATGAAGCTGGTTGAGAGAATGCCAAGAGTGTGCAAAGCTGTCATCAAGGCAAAGGGTGGCTACTTTGAAGAATCTCAACTATAAAGTATATTTTGATTTGTTTAACACTTCCTTGGTTGCTACATGATACCATATGTGTTATTTCATAGTTGTGACGTCTTCACTATTATTCTACAATGTAGAAAATAGTAAAAAAAACTAACTTGAATGACATGCTAAAACTTTTGGCCGGTAGAATGTGTGTGATTAAGCAAAGGTAGACCATCTACTGTGGATTTTAACAAGATACAAAGACAAAAAGCAGCAAATGGTAACTGTTCCTTCTTCTGATGCTGTTAGGAATGTGAGGGGGCATGTGCGGAGGGCCGCTTCCTGTGTCAATGGTTGTCATGTGTCGGGGACGGGGTTGGCTGTATTTATTTGTCAAGGGAGGGTTTGATTGGGGGGGATAAAATGTGTTCCATTCATTTGGTTAATGCTACCTTGGGCTGAACAACAAAATGTTGTATTTTAAACTTGGCATACGATGCCACCATGTGGCCATATAATGCAAGTTTTGATAAGGAGAACTAATTTTTTATTTTGAAATCATTAATAAAGTAATTGAGTACTGTTTGTGGCTCTTAGTTGACCAGTTTGACCTTCTGAACTCTGGATGGGCTCTGTTGGAAGGGGTGAAGTTACATAGGTCATGTGGAGGTCATTCATGTTAAGCAGATTGTGGGGTGAATCAGGCACTGCAGAGTTCAAAAGGTTATGCTGACAAGGTTTCTAGATTCCATTGTTTAATACATGCAATTATGCTTTGTAGTTTATCTTAACTTAAGCAGTTATTGTGGTGTTTCTTCCCCCCCCCCAATCTCGTCTTTAATACCTAAAGTGGCTACCTGGTACTGTATGTTTATCTGAAAATATGCAAAAAGAACTACATAACTGCTCTTGATATTACGGAATAAATAACTTATTTCCCAGCTAGGTCACATACGGAACACTCCGGTTTCTTCCCCACCCAATACAAGAAAAGCGCTTAAGCTTGTTGAGGCGCAGGTTAAACCGGTATAATGTGTCTTTAGTTGGCAGTCATGAACTGCCTTGTATGCATTTGAAGCGATTGATTTGCATGTAAAAAAAGATACAGGTTTTTCCAACAGCTCAAAGTCCTCCTGGTGTTAGGAAGTTGACTTTGCTTGGGGCTTCCTTGGTATGGAGCAGTGACTGGCTAGTTGCAGTAGCTACAGCTCTTCAGTATGTATTTATGCCAGTACAAGCATCAGCAGAAATCAGTTGGGAAAAGAAAATACTGATTCATCACCTTCGTTTGATTCTGTACACAACTTCATTCAACAAACACATTACAAGGTCACTCTTGGTAAGCTAATAGTTTATTTACAGGTCTTCCTGAACATCAACATGGGTCTCCAGTTGAGCTTCTCTCTATGGAAGCCCTCTAACATCTTTACAAACTGCAAGGGGCTTGACCTACTCACTTTCGTCTGAGACAATGGCATGTTAGTGGCAATTGTTTACAAATGGGATCTTTGGATTTCATTAGTATTAGATGACTTTGTTTTAAACATTTCATCAAAAGATAAATGTTCAAAAGTACTGATGGCCAAAATTCACAACCAGCAATAAGACACAGAAGTCCAAGTCCTCCTAACATGTACAGTAGGTAGCAGAGATACATGGTTTTCAAAATTCCACTCAGCATGCATATGTATGTTTAGGGAGAATATTTGCAATGTAAGAGTGAACACCTGTCTTAGGTATGATTGTATCTACAATGTTTCAGGATGAATGCTTATTTTGAAATGCTACTAAATTATGTGTCTTCTTGTTTAGATTAGTTACCCCAGAGAACATATAATGAACCGGTTCTCAGAAAGACAAATTCAGTGGTGCAAGTACCAAAATCTTTTCTCATCACACGCGTCTGCGTTGTGCTGGTATGCAAGAGGAAAGTGGTGGATATCTCACACTTCAAGACAAGACTGATGATCTGTAGACTAAAACATTCTATGTAATAAAGACCAGAGAAGAGGAAATGTAAGCAAAACATATTTACAGTATTTAACAAATGGTCACAGCAATTTTACAAAACATTCCAACAAGACCAGGCAATTGCATAGTCTGTATGACACAGCCTATCAGAGTACATAAAACTCATTGGATATAAAACATGGCTAAACTAATATGGCTTGAATGATATGGTTCTGTAGCATGAAGAAAGAGATTTGGATGCTCTCTTTCAGATAAGGTAGGTGCAGAAGTTCAACATTGGGCCATGTGCTTATGGCGCCAAGGAATTAACTTAATTTTCATTGGACGTCCCAGGGCTTGTCTTGTTTTTATTGCAGAACTGCACGATTTAGGAGCTACAACACAATGATAGACGCACTTTCATCAACTGAAACCAGACAGAAAAACAATACAATACTAATAAATAGGACAATGATATGTTCAGTGTTTTCTTTCCCTGTCATTTTACTTCATGTCTTTTATTTTTAATCGAACCCAGGGATCACTGGATGTAATAATTATTTATCATCCAATGTGTGTATTTGGTCCAAGTAATTTCTGACTTTGGAAAAATGAAAAATAGTAACTTTCCCCCAAAATTCTACTACCATGTCCTATGGACTTTTTGGATTTTATGCAATTTATTTGCAAGTATCACAGTAAATTAACAAGGCCTCATCACATACAACTGTACTTCATCTATCATATATTGTTCTTCATCACAATAAAATAAAATAGTTGAAATCAGCTTATCAACAACTCATCTTTAAAAAATCCTAAAGGTTTACAATGGCTTCTCATGGATGTTCTTCCTTATATTTTTTTCTTTACAACACCCACAAATGTAAACAAAACCCAATAATGAAAGGAGGAAGCTAGCAAAAAATGTTCACAGGAGAGAAACAGGAACTGAACAAGGAGTGGTTGTCTAAGAGACTGTTCTGTCTGCATGTCTTTTGTAGTGTTTCTCAATTGCTCTGCAAGGGTATTTTTGTCCCATGCCTATGTGGGGGGCATGGAGTTATCAGGGGTGCTTGGGGTCACCACCTCTTTGTAGAAATTCTCGACTTGCTCTTTGTACATCTTCATGACCACCGGCCTCTTCAGCTTCATAGTGGGGCCTGAGAGAGAGAATGAGACTGAGTCGGCTATAAAAATCCTATTGTTATGCTCATCAACACCCGCCACTGGATAGGTGGGGAAAACTACAGTGACGACATGGTCTGTAGTAGACAGAAAGGTCAACCAAAAACAATTATATTGAAATTAATGGAAATGAGACAACATTATGGAAACTTGAGTCTAGCTTATATAGTGACCTGGGAAAAACGTCATACTGCAGTCCTTCAGGACCAGAAGAGAAGAACATGGCACTAAACAAACATGCACACCATCCTACCCAGGGCCCCTGCCCAGGCTGCTCCCCGCCCCGCTCACCCAGCTCTCCCCCAGGGATGGAGAAGTCCTGGTTTAGGATGGTCCACTTCTGGATGCGCTGGGCGTTGGAGGTGGCTTTCTCGTTCACGCGGTTGATACCCTCCTGGATAGCGGCATGGATGACTGGGTCACGCCCACCGGCGATCTCTGAGACTCGCGTGGCATTGCTGCCCAGCTTCCGGCACAGCTCTACGGCCTCGGGCATCAGCTCATCTTCAGGAGCACCAGTGTCTCCGTTCACCTGGCACTGAGGGGTAAAGAGACAGATGTTTTATTTGGGAAGGAGTCCTGAAACAAAAGAACAGACATTTTCTTAGAAGGCTGTTTTGCTCATGAATAATTTTTCTTGTCAATGAATCCTATTATTAACTGACAATGATACCATAAAGACTTGCAATTTGCTGAAATGTCCACCAGGTGGCAGTGGTTGGACAGAAGTTGTATAACTTACAATAAAGAAGAATTGTGAATAACCCACTATGACCGTTTTGCCCCATCCTGTGATTACATGATAAGGAGCAGTGATGAGGAGTTTATACAGCACTGTGCAAGCTCTAATGCAGGCTGCATCTGATTACACATGGTATTTCTCAACTACTAGATAATCTTAAAGTGGCTGTAATAGATAGCCATGATACACAACATAACATCCCTGTTCTGAAGAAAATGTTTTGTCAGAACTTGAAATATGACCTTTGAGATAGGTCATATTGGCATGGGGATTTGGTTTCACACCGACACACAAACAATTCCAAATGGCTCATTCATCCCCTCTCGTCCCCCCTGTAACTATTCCCCAGGTCGTTGCTTTAAATGACAATATGTTCCTAGTCAACTTAACTGGTAAAATAAAACAATTAAATACAACAAATAAAACCAACAAACGGAGTACTGTAGCCAACGGTTCATACCTTAATGGTGAGCAACATGGCGAGGAACTTCCTCTTGTCTCCAATGAGCATGGCGTTGCTAACCAGCGGCACGGCCTCCTTCACAGCATCCTCGATTGGCACTGGAGGGATGTTCTCTCCACCTGCTGTGATGATCAGCTCTGGACACACATTGAAACGCAAGTTTTATTTAGGATAGGTTCTCTCTATGTGGAGCCAGACAATAAAATAATATCTTCTGTCGACTGAGGCTTTTATAAAACATCAGTATATTCCGTTTAAAGCTGGGTTCTGATGACCGGGATAGGGTTGGGGGTATTTTAGAGATGGGGTTATAGAGTGTGTAGAGAAGACTGTACCTTTGATGCGTCCAGTGATGAAGAGGAAGCCGTTGTCGTCGTGTTTTCCCAGGTCTCCAGAGTGCAGCCAGCCCTCAGCGTCCAGGGCGTCCTCGGTCTTGTCGGCCTGGTTTAGGTAGCCCATGAAGACGTGGCGTCCCCAGAAGCAGATCTCCCCGTTGCCCTCCTCGTCAGGATTGTTAATCTTAGTCTCACAACCTGGGATCAACTTCCCAACGCTGGGGAGACGAGACATAAATCACTAACTTTGCAGATCTTAAACACAAAGCGTATACAACAAAAATACTTTCTAAAAGCTGAGGTAATATGTCATTTCAGGCCTTGTGTGTTTAGGTGTATGTGGAGGGTTTAGTTACCTGGTGAGGCGGAATGCGTCGGGCAGAGAGATGGTGTGAGGTCCAGTGCTCTCACTCATCCCGTACAGCTCGTACACTGGGATGTCCAGGCTGAGGAAGAACTCCAGGGTGTCCTTGGTGATGGGGGCGGCGCCTGTGTAACACTTGGTGCAGCGGTCCAGACCCAGGGCCTTACGGACCTTCTTGAACACCAGCTTCTTGGCCAAGCGGTAGTTCATGGGTGTCCTCGCCATAGCTCCATTCCTGAGCAGGCAGAAGAGGAAGCAGGAGTTTAATACAACATCAGAACATGTCTCTCTTCGTACCCCAGGCTATAGTTCACTACTGTACATACTGTGCTAGCATTATTATACTGTGCGTGGGCAAGACAACTACTGATCCTGTTCTGTCATCTTTGTGACAAAGTAGTATTCGCCTTGAGGGAAATCGCTGCAAAGTCAGAACCACAGAGGTGGTGATACAGATCCGCGCCTCCCTACTAAATAGGCCCATGTATAACACATACTGGTTCATCTTGCTGAGGTTGGTCTGCAAACCCACTCCTTTGGCCCAGACTGCCACCTTTCTGCGCACGGTGGACGACTTGGCCCCGACGGACTTCATCTTCTCCTGCATCTTCTCCCAGACACGTGGTACGCCCATGAAGGCTGTGGGACGCACCTCTCTCATTGTGTTAACCAGGGAGCCCTGAGAACAGACAGGAAGGGAGCTCAGTCACAACATATACACACACTAAAGGGGTTTGTAGGCACAAAGTATGTGTGACTGTGTGTGGAGTATCACTGACACGATCATATTGAGAAAGACAGTTCAGCTCCTGAGAATCACAGAACTGTTCAAAAGAGTTTGCAATTGCAACGTGCAAAGCTGGCACTTTTGTGAAGAAAAGCCTTTTCACAGAGAGCAGAAACACTAACGATCTGATCAACGGGGAAACAAAGAGTTGTCTTGTGTGAGGACAGGGTATAATTTTAACTTGTGAAAAAAGGCTTCTCAGTGAGATGGAAAAACTAGAAAAATGTCCTCTTGGGATTCTCATAAACGAGAATAGACCTCACCTTCAGTGCGTCTGGCTGGGCGAAGTATGTTGCCCCTCCGACCTTCATGGTGACCCAGATGTCCACCATCTGAGCAGCGATGTGGCTGAGGGGCAGGTAGCTGACCACCATCTCCTGAGACTTGGTGGCTTCTGCCAGCCGGACATAGCGGCCTACTGCGAACGCTGTCCATGTCAGCTGCAGAGAGAGAGACGGTCAGTACAATGCAGGTCATTAGCAGGTAAACTCAGACCAAAAGGGGAGTTTGAATAGATACGAGGCTACATCTTGATAAGCAACCTTTAAAGGATATTATAAACTGTGTGGTAGAGCCTTGAATGCTGATTGGCTGACAGCTGTGGTATATTAGACCATATACCATGGGTATGACAACATTTTTACTGCTCTAATTACGTTGGTAACCAGTTTATAATAGCAATAAGGCTCCTCGGGGTTTGTGATATATGGCCAATATACCACGGCTAAGGGCTGTATCCAGGTACTCTGCGTTGCGTCGTGCTTAAGAACAGCCCTTAGTATATTGGCCATATATCACAAACCCCCGAGGAGCCTTATTGCTATTATAAACTGGTTACCAACGTAATTGGTAACCAGTTTATATATTATTGCTTAAGTATAGCACTCTGATATCTTTACACTGGCCGTGTGAAACCAAAGACTAGTGTTAGTGGTGGGTGTTTGTAGTCAGTGTCACTCACATTGTCGTGGCTGAGCATCACTCCTTTGGGCTGTCCTGTGGTACCTGAAGTGTAGATCAGTGTGCAGCACTGGTTGGGCTTCTGGATAGCGACGATATCATCCAGCTTTGTGTCGGGCTCATCACGGCCCAGCTCCATAAACTCAGTCCACTGTGCAGACAATACAAGGCAGACACATTCAGGATAGAGTGGGGGGGAAACGAACCTGCAGAAAACGTACTGTGTTATGAACACTTCTAAAAAGACACAGAAGGCATGGATCTGTGTTCTATTGTTCAAATGAAATCTAAATAGTTGACACTCCATTCATACCGTGTAGAGGTTTGGTCTCTTCTCTTTAAGTGCATCTTTGTACTGGATAATGGCTTTCAAGTGTGGCAGCTTGTCTTGAACCTGGAGGAAAAACACTCATTTTAGATACCTGCGTCAGATTCCACAGTCGAGGAATACACTAAAACGTAAAAGGTATCCCTGGAGAATGAATAAATCAAATCACCTTACATCCTTGCCATCCTCTAGGCTTACCTGTAGGATCTTCTGCAGCTGCTTGTGATTCTCCACCACAATGATGTTGGCCTTGCAGTTCTCTGCTACATACTGGCAAGCATCTGGGGAGTTTGTGGTGTAGATGCCCACTGCAAACCCACTGGCAACACAAGAGAAAACAGTACAGCGAGTTGTTGCCTTTATGTTCCATCAAACTCAAAAAAGATTCCTTTCCTACAGACAGGTGTGGCAACTCTGCTAGGTAAGAATGTATTTCAGAAAGTTATGATCATCATGAAAGAAGAATGCAACAGGTGAGGCATTGATCCACCCAGAACAGTAAGTTATTGTAAGTCTGTATCTGATCTCTATGCCAATTACACATGACATATGTTCTCACATAACCAGTTCTGACAGTGGGAAACACTCCAAGCTCTAAATGATTTTCGATTTGTTTTGACATACTGTATTGAGTTTGGATTTCTGATCATGCTCTACAGAGTTTTGGGTTCTGATTATAGCTATTTGCTGATACAACTGAAAAGCAAAAACAGAGTAGTCATTGTGTTTGGCATACCTCAGCGATCTATCAAACTGTTTTAATGTGTGCAATAGGCTACATGCTGAATTCAAGGTCATACACTATGCTGCTCTGACAGGCTCATATGTCATATCTCATCATGTCTTTGGTTGTAGTCACATAAGATGCTTACACGATCTAGATGGGGCTACAGTATATCAGTGAGCAGGAAACCTTCTGCACATCACACATACTTACATGACGGGGCTAGTGTAAGTAACAGGGAGTGTGTCAGACCCCCCCCCCCCCCCCGAAACAGGAGTAGAGGGACTCACCCAGCTAGAATGGCAGCAATGTCAGAAATGAACCACTCAGCAGAGTTGAAGCCCAGAATGCCAACCCCATGGTAGCGCTCCAAGCCAAGCTGTGGACAAACACACACATACAGCATGAGAATAGATGCACACACATACATACATACATACATACATATATATAGTGTCGTTGTCATGCTGGAAGACCCAGCCACGACCCATCTTCAATGCTCTTACTGAGGGAAGGAGGTTGTTGGCCAAGATCTCGCGATACATGGCCCCATCCATCCTCCCCTCAATACGGTGCAGTCGTCCTGTCCCCTTTGCAGAAAAGCAACCCCAGAGAATGATCTTTCCACCTTCATGCTTCACGGTTGGGATGGTGTTCTTGGGGTTGTACTCATCCTTCTTCTTCCTCCAAACACGGCGAGTGGAGTTTAGACCAAAAAGCTCTATTTTTGTCTCATCAGACCACATGACCTTCTCCCATTCCTCCTCTGGATCATCCAGATAGTCATTGGCAAACTTCAGACGGGCCTGGACATGCGCTGGCTTGAGCAGGGGGACCTTGCGTGCGCTGCAGGATTTTAATCCATGACTGCGTAGTGTGTTACTAATGAATTTCTTTGAGACTGTGGTCCCAGCTCTCTTCAGGTCATTGACCAGGTCCTGCCGTGTAGTTCTGGGCTCATCCCTCACCTTCCTCATGATCATTGATGCCCCACGAGGTGAGATCTTGCATGGAGCCCCAGACCGAGGGTGATTGACCGTCATCTTGAACTTCTTCCATTTTCTAATAATTGCGCCAACAGTTGTTGCCTTCTCACCAAGCTGCTTGCCTATTGTCCTGTAGCACATCCCAGCCTTGTGCAGGTCTACAATTGTATCCCTGATGTCCTTACACAGCTCTCTGGTCTTGGCCATTGTGGAGAGGTTGGAGTCTGTTGGATTGAGTGTGTGGACAGGTGTCTTTTATACAGGTAACGAGTTCAAACTGGTGCAGTTAATACAGGTAATGAGTGGAGAACAGGAGGGCTTCTTAAAGAAAAACTAACAGGTCTGTGAGAGCCGGAATTCTTACTGGTTGGTAGGTGTTCAAATACTTATGTCATGCAATAAAATGCAAATTAATTACTTAAAAATCATACAATGTGATTTTCTGGATTTTTGTTTTACATTCCGTCTCTCACAGTTGAAGTGTACCTATGATAAAAATTACAGACCTCTACATGCTTTGTAAGTAGGAAAACCTGCAAAATCGGCAGTGTATCAAATACTTGTTCTCCCCACTGTATATATGTATGTATGTATGTATGTGTGGACACCCCTTCAAATTAGTGGATTCGGCTATTTTCAGCCACACCCGTTGCTGACAGGTGTATGGAAAAATCGAGTACACAGCCATGCAGTCTCCATAGACAAACATTGGCAGTAGAATGACCTTACTGAAGAGCTCAGTGACTTTCAACGTGGCACCGTCATAGGATGCCACCTTTCCAACACCGTGTCACATTTCTGCTCTGCTAGAGCTGCCCTGGTCAACTGTAAGAGCTGTTATTGTGAAGTGGAAACGTCTAGGAGCAACAACGGCTCAGCTGCGAAGTGGTAGGCCACACATACTCACCTCCAAGTGCTGAAGCGTGTAGTGCGTAAAAATAGCCTGTCCTCCGTTGCAACACTTACTACAGAGTTCCAAACTGCCTCTGGAAGCAACGTCAGCACAAGAACTGTTTGTCGAGATCTTCATGAAATGGGTTTCCATGGCCGAGCAGCCACACACAAGTCTAAGATCCCCATGTGCAATGCCAAGTGCTGTCTGGAGTAGTGTATAGCTCGCCTTCTACCTTCTCAGACTGTTAGCTAACGGTTGCGGCTAACAAAACAAATTAAATATGTTAGCTAATGTTAGCCAGCGTTTGCGAACCATCTCCCTTGTTGAATGCAACTCAGGGGTCAGCAATCTTTTTCATGTGGAGTGCCAATTTACCTTACCATTTCTACCGATCTGCGTGCCAGTTTAGATTTTCCTATTTTTAGATTTTTCATGGAACAGTTTCAAATAAATAAATGCATTGCTGGAAGAAAATGTGTCTTCACCTACATTTTCGACCTCTCCCTGACCCAGTCTGTAATACCTACATATTTCAAGCTGACAACCATAGTCCCTGTGTCCAAGAACGCCAAGGTAACCTATCTAAATGACTATCGCCCCATAGCACGCACAACTGTAGCCATGAAATGCTTTGAAAGGCTGGTCATGGCTCACATCAACACCATCATCCCAGACACCTTGGACCCACTCCAAGTCGCATGCCGCCCCAACAGCTCCACAAATGACACAATCTCTATTGCCCTCCACACTGCCCTTTCCCACTTGGACAAAAGGAACACCTACGTGAGAATGCTATTCATTGACTACAGCTCAGTGTTCAACACCATAGTGTCCTAGAAGCTGATCACTACGCTAAGATCCCTGGGACTGAACATCTCCCTCTTCAACTGGATCCTGGACTTCCTGACCGGCCGCCCCCAGGTGGTGAGGCTGGCAACAACATAGTGGCCTGTCGGGGGTGCGTGCTTAGTCCCTTCCTGTACTCCCTGTTCAACCACGACTGCGTAGGTGCGCACGACTCCAACACCATCATTAAGTTTGCAGACGACACGACAGTGGTAGGCCTGATCACCGACAACGAGACAGCCTATAGGGGAGGTCAGAGACCTGGCAGTGTGGTGCCAGGACAACACCTCTCCCTCAACGTCAGTAAGTCAAAAGGTGTCGATTGGGGACTACAGGAAACGGAGGGCCGAGCACGCCCCCATTCACATCGACGGGGCTGTAGTGGAGCGGGTCAAGAGCTTCAAGTTCCTCGGTGTCCACATCACTAAGGCTCTATCATGGTTCAAACAAACCAACACTGTTGTAAAGAGGGCATGACAATGCCTCTTCCCCTCATGAGGCTGAAAAGAATTGGCATGGGCCCTCAGATCCTCAAAAATGTATACATCGGCACCATCGATAGCATCTTGGATGCGTAACCGCTTGGTATTGCAACTGCTTGGCATCTGACCGCAAGGCTCTAGAGGGTAGTGCAGACGGCCCAGTACGTCACTGGGGCTGAGCTCCGTGCCATCCAGGACCTCTGTACCAGGCAGTGTCAGATGAAGGCCCAAAAATGTTTCTGATTCCAGCCACCCAAGCCACAGACTGTTCTCTCTGCTACCACACAGCAAGCAGTACCAATGTACCATGTCTGGAACAAACAGGACCCTGAACATCTTCTACCCCCAAGCCATAAGACTTCTAAACAAAATAGCTAATCAAATGGCTACCCGGACTACCTGAATGGACCTGCTCTTGCACACACTCTGGACTCTACCCACACCAACAAACATACGCTGCTGCTACTGTTTATTATCTATCCTGTTGCCTAGTCACTTTATCCATACCTATATGTACAGTACATAGCTACCTCAATTACCTCGTACACCTGCACATCGACTTGGTACTGGTACTCCCTGTATATAGCCATGTTATTTATTCACTGTGTATTTATGTCACTATTTGCATGTGATTTTTGTTTTTCCAACAATCTTCATTGTTGGAAAAGGACCCGCAAGTAAACATTTCACTGTTAGTCTACACCTGTTGCTTCAAGCATTTGACAAATACATTTTGATTTGGAAAGATTTTTCTAATACATTGAGGAACTATTGTCAATGGATGTAAAAACAGACTTTGTTTACTTGCCGTTTGAGGTTAAGAAAAAATTACTTTGAGAAGCTCCACAGCTCATTAGTGGTGGTGAGTTAAGACAAATCAGAAATACTAATCAGACTTCTCCAAATAGGCACATTTATACATTCGCGCGCAGGCCAGGTAGCCTAGACAAGGAGCCTCTGCAATGGATTAGTCCACTGAGACAGGTGCTAAATAAGACAGGTTTCTCGTGTGCCATGAATTTATTTTTTATTTTTTTGCTTCTGCTCGACTAAAGAAATTAGAGAAAATGTGCAGTTTTAAAGCAAATTTCCTGCAATTATACACATTTTGCCATGGCTTATGCCATCTGAGTGACTCAACCATAACAAAAATCAATGGACTCCCCATGCCATGACATTTTTTTGAATTTTAGATTCTGGTGGTTATTAGTTCTCAAAAGATGATTCTATTTAAAATATATATACAGTGGGGAGAACAAGTATTTGATAACCTGCAAAATCGGCAGTGTTTCCTACTTACAAAGCATGTAGAGGTCTGTCATTTTTTATCATAGGTACACTTCAACTGTGAGAGACGGTATCTAAAACAAAAATCCAGAAAATCACATTGTATGATTTTTAAGTAATTAATTAGCATTTTATTGCATGACATAAGTATTTGATACACAAAAAAGCAGAACTTAATATTTGGTACAGAAACCTGTGTTTGCAATTACAGAGATCATACGTTTCCTGTAGTTCTTGACCAGGTTTGCACACACTGCAGCAGGGATTTTGGCCCACTCCTCCATACAGACCTTCTCCAGATCCTTCAGGTTTCGGGGCTGTCGCTGGGCAATACGGACTTTCAGCTCCCTCCAAAGATTTTCTATTGGGTTCAGGTCTGGAGACTGGCTAGGCCACTCCAGGACCTTGAGATGCTTCTTACGGAGCCACTCCTTAGTTGCCCTGGCTGTGTGTTTCGGGTCGTTGTCATGCTGGAAGACCCAGCCACGACCCATCTTCAATGCTCTTACAATGTAAGAGTGAAGGAGTGATCCTTCACATCTTCAATGTGAAGGAGGTTGTTGGCCAAGATCTCGCGATACATGGCCCCATCCATCCTCCCCTCAATACGGTGCAGTCGTCCTGTCCCCTTTGCAGAAAAGCATCCCCAAAGAATGATGTTTCCACCTCCATGCTTCACGGTTGGGATGGTGTTCTTGGGGTTGTACTCATCCTTCTTCCTCCAAACACGGCGAGTGGAGTTTAGACCAAAAAGCTCTATTTTTGTCTCAGACCACATGACCTTCTCCCATTCCTCCTCTGGATCATCCAGATGGTCATTGGCAAACTTCAGACGGGCCTGGACATGCGCTGGCTTGAGCAAGGGGACCTTGCGTGCGCTGCAGGATTTTAATCCATGACGGCGTAGTGTGTTACTAATGGTTTTCTTTGAGACTGTGGTCCCAGCTCTCTTCAGGTCATTGACCAGGTCCTGCCGTGTAGTTCTGGGCTGATCCCTCACCTTCCTCATGATCATTGATGCCCCACGAGGTGAGATCTTGCATGGAGCCCCAGACCGAGGGTGATTGACCGTCATCTTGAACTTCTTCCATTTTCTAATAATTGCGCCAACAGTTGTTGCCTTCTCAACAAGCTGCTTGCCTATTGTCCTGTAGCCCATCCCAGCCTTGTGCAGGTCTACAATTTTAGCCCTGATGTCCTTACACAGCTCTCTGGTCTTGGCTATTGTGGAGAGGTTGGAGTCTGTTTGATTGAGTGTGTGGACAGGTGTCTTTTATACAGGTAACGAGTTCAAACAGGTGCAGTTAATACAGGTAATGAGTGGAGAACAGGAGGGCTTCTTAAAGAAAAACTAACAGGTCTGTGAGAGCTGGATTCTTACTGGTTGGTAGGTGATCAAATAAAATGCAAATGAATTACTTAAAAATCATACAATGTGATTTTCTGGATTTTTTTAAAGATTCCATCTCACAGTTGAAGTGTACCTATGATAAAAATTACAGACCTCTACATGCTTTGTAATTAGGAAAACCTGCAAAATCGGCAGTGTATCAAACACTTGTTCTCCCCACTGTATATAACTCCATTATCTTTTCTACATACTTGATATCTGGTTTCAGTCATTTAAGTTCACACTGAAAACATTTGACCATCTCAAATATTTGTTGCCACGATTTAGCGCACCGCTGCTAAATTAATATAAGGGAAACACTGGATCTCTTGCATGTCATCACACAAACTTGACGCTCTTAAAGAGAGTGTACAATTTTCTATGTAATGCATCTAAATAGAAATTAGTTATTTTTACATTTAGGAAATTAGTTTTTTTTTTTTTTTTTTAAACCTTTATTTAACTAGGCAAGTCAGTTAAGAACAAATTCTTATTTTCAATGACGGCCTAGGAACAGTGGGTTAACTGCCTTGTTCAGGGGCAGAATGACAGATTTTTACCTTGTCAGCTCGGGGATTCAATCTTGCAACCTTTCGGTTACTAGTCCAACGCCTTAACCGCTAGGCTACTTGCCGTTTAGTATCAATATTCTAGCTTTTATAATAAACTCGTCTTAACAGGATTACATATTTGTTTCTAGGGCACAACACATGCTTCATAAGTAGCTAGAATTCTTATTGGCCCAATACAGGCTCTCTCGATCAATGTAAAAATATCTTCTGGTCCTAAGTTTAAGTCCACAGTGCTTCTCTTTTGCTTGTCTTGATATTTGGTTTGAGGATACATTGTTGCCTTGCCAACAGAACTTTCTCTCATACTTAGTTTCTCTGTTGCGATGTCCCACTTAAGGAACTGATGTCGATAAGCCATTCTTATGACTGGAGAACTGGAGACATGAGCACTAAGAAAGTGTTTAATAAAATACAATATTTCACAGTTCTCATCTGTATGTAACACTCGATAACTATACACATGTATTGTTATGGGTTTTCTGTTGCCACATTGTTCTGACATCCAATGTACAGTACAGCAGTCAAGTGTCAGCAGAGTTGGTCTATGTGTTTAGTCTCACCTTGAGGAAGCTTTTGGCAGCGGTGCGGCAGGCCTGGTAGTACTCCTGGTAGTTGATTGTCTTGGTCTGCTCTCCCTCCTTCCAGCCCAGGGCAGTGTAGCTGCCAAACCTCTCCACAGCAGTCTTAAACATCTGGTCTACGGTGAGTGGGGGCTCAGAGGCAAAGCCTGACTCCCCCATCCTCAGCTTCACCTCCCCGTCACCGCTCGATGTCCACAAGTCTGGCTTAGCCACCGCCAGGGACAGAGAGTCTGGCCGCTGGGCACTCACTGAGGGAGAGGAGAGAGAAGGGTTTAGTTGTTTACCAAGGCAAGTCAGTTGAGAAGGTGAAGGAAAGGTGTGTTTGATTTGTGAGCTTTGCTTAGACTTAAAACTTTGTATAGCACCTCAGAAAATAGGAAAATTGAGGGGATAAATTGTGTGAGCTGATTTAAGGGCTCTCTTGCTCCATCCTGCCAGTTTGGTGATGGCAAATGGCATACATTGATTTGCCTGTCTGTAATTTGTCAGATGGAACCCGAACCCGTGAGGAAGTCAAACTAATCACTTTGAATGGCGTGCCTCCTGCTTACACCAGCACTCACAGAAATGAGCTTAGACACTCTTTAGGGACAGGATGGAGGCTGCTCTGACTTCTGGTCTTAAATCTCAGTTGCCGTTTGTACACTTGTGTTTCCTCTGTTGTCTGCATTGTTGGTGGAGAGCCAGAGGCAGTGGGTTTAGGTGACCCTGGCCTGGAACCCAGTCTCTACCAGTACACACACAGAGCCTGGTCCCGTATGAGATGCCAATCAGCACACAAAACGCCAGACACCACAAGGGAGCCCCTACAAAGCCCAGGCACACAGACCTCACAAGGAGAGGACTCACTAAAAGGGACTAACAAGACAGCAGGAACTATTATATTGGCCTATATGGATAGGGCTAAATTGTAATGTTTCTTACAGAAGAAATATAGAAAGCATATGCATAACCATGGTAGCAATTAAAAAGGGAACAGTTTGGAGATTATGGGAAAATTCTTAGACTAAAAAGGTCAGGACAACAGTTCACCTGACAAGACTGAATAAAAACATTACACTGTTGATTTTATGTGCATTTCACATTTACTGTACTTTGCCTCATTTGTTGATTTGGAAATGTGAAAATACTCTGGATACATTCAGTAACAAAAATATTCCAGGAAAATGTGGGGTAGGTGATAGAGGGCCAACTGGTGTTTCCAGGGGTCCACAGCTCTCCAAAGTGTGCACAGTTCTTAAGGATTTTCAATGTTCCTTTATGACTAAGAGTCTTAAACTATAAAAGGTGCCTTTCTTTTGAGCTCTCCTAACTGTGCCGGCGAGGAACTAGAGCAAGCAAACGTGTAGTTTTGCTTGGAACACAGCCCTGCATCCCTGCTTTACACAATTACTATTGTTTACGCAATCCAAAAACAGTCCATTTTAAATATCAAAATCAGGGTCAGGTGGGCATAATTTCTTCACAATACAACAAACATACTGTAGGCTCATTCTGTTTATGACTACCCAGGGTATAACGTCATGTCATCTTGTAACTATGCTGAACAAAAATAAAATGCAACAATTAAGATTTTACTGAGTTACAGTTCATATAAAGAAATCAGTCAATTGTAATAAATTAATTAGGCCCTAATCTATGGGTTTCACATGACTGGGCAGGGGCGCAGCCATGGATGGGAATGGGAGAACATAGGCCTACCTACTTGGAAGCCAGGCCCAGCCAATCAGAATTAGTTTTTCCCCTCAAAAGGACTTTATTACAGACAGAAATACTCCTCAGTTTCATCAGCTGTCCAGGTGGCTGGTCTCAGATGGTCCCGCAGGTGAAGAAGCTGGATGTGGAGGTCCTGGGTTGGATTGGTCACACGTGGTCTGCGGTTGTGAGGCCGGTTGGACATAATGCCGAATTCTCTAAAACGACGTTGGAGGCGGTTTATGGTAGAGAAATTAACATTAAATGATCTGGCAACAGCTCTGGTGGACATTCCTGCAGTCAGCATGCCAATTGCACACTCCCTCAAAACGTGAGACATCTGTGGCATTGTGTTGTGTGAAAAAACTGCACATTTTAGAGTGGCCTCTTATTGTGCCCAGCACAAGGTGCACCTGTGTAATGATCATGCTGTTTAATCAGCTTCTTGATATGCCACACCTGTCAGGTGGATGAATTATCTTGGCAAAGAAGAAAATGCTCACTGACAGGGATGTAAACAAATTTGTGCACAACATTTTATTGAAATAAGCTTTTTGTGATTGTGGAACATTTCTGGGATCTTTAATTTCAGCTCATGAAACATGGGACCAACACTTTACATGTTGTGTTTATATTTTTGTTCAGTATACATCAAACAGTGATCATGAACGTTGACACTATATTACATATATAGAGTATAATGACATGGAAATGTGAAGTGCACATTTGGACTTGCTTGTATGACATCAAAGCAGTATTTTTTTATAATCCACAACATCTCATCTTTCAAAATACATCAAGTCCTTGTAATTTATAGCATTTCCCTCACTGCTCCCCCCCCAAAACATTGCCAAATTATCAGGAGGGATGGGGGCAACGTCACACACAGTGCTCAAATTCAGAACGTCTGGCAGTCAAAACCCATACAGAGCTGTGAAGCGGAGATCCTGAGCTATGACGTCATATATAACATGTTACTGTACAGCCACTGCATTCCAATGTAGGCCCTTATCAATGACAAAATCTGCCTTGACAGGTAGGAGTGTCAAGGGTTAATGGGGGCCATTAGCCAGAGACAAACAGAAGCTCTAACTCACCTAGTATTATTAGCAATCACGTTTGAGTCTTATCAGCAATTTTTCAAATGCCACTGTGATAAGACTAGAACTATAGATAATCCCTGTCACTATTTTGAAGTGCGTGAAGGCTTTATTTAGATAAGGGGACCTACTCTCTCCCATGTTCTGTGTTGACTATGAAGCCTCTGAAAAGCACTATAAAACGAAAAGATCAACACTGAGTGAAGCGTGGGGTCATGTGACCTTGTGTTGGGCTGACCCCGTTTCCAAAGAGCGCTGTGTTTCTGTGTACTGTCAACAGGACTGAGCTGTGGGTGGAACCTTCTGGGAGTTCAGACAGGACTGTTTATGACCAAACACTTCTTTAATAGTCAACAGAAGCACATTGCCACAGTCATGCTGCCACTCTGCCAGGTCCTGAGGCTACAGTTACTGGACTTCAGATGGATGGATGGATGGTGGAGGAGAATGCCCTACTGATTTGCAGTAACATAGGGTTTTACTGACCAACTGACACAAATCTCAACTGAAATGTGCTTTTAATGAAATTTGTGAATACCTTCATTTAGGATGGCATAGCCCTATTTCATCTAATTTGGGGTTTTATATATGCCAGTATACAGCTTATAAAAAGGGTTGTCATACCGAGTGTGTGTGGAATGTTGAAGACTGAATGTTCTTGACTTGAGTCGGAGGAGACAGGAACCGGAGGAGACAGGGTAGGGAAGTTGGCACGTACTGGCACCAAGGGTGGACTTCACTTCCCTTAGGCCCATTCCCTCAAAGTTCAAAATGGGGACAATTAAATTTGGTCTACCTCAAAATGAATGCACTGGTATAACTTCTGTAACCAAGTGCCAACCTCAAGAGTGTGTGTGAAACACTATGTTTGTGTACACTCTAACTGTTGTAACCCTGTTTCCTAAATGTATTTGTGTCCCATGTAAATGCTGTCCTTGTGGTGTTTGCCAAGTAAATGTGTGAGTGTGTGGGTCAGCTCACCTGTCTGTGTGTGTGTGGGCCATTCAGTGGGGATGTCTGTGGGATTGTTGGTGAGCTCAGTGTTGGCCCCAGTCTCCGCTTCCCTCTCACCGGCTGACTCCTCCTCTGATGACTCACTGAGGGGAAAAACGTTATAAACAATGTTAAGTAGATTCCCAGTCCTGTCCTGGTGAACTCTGCTGCCACGTCTAAGATGGATGGAGGAAACCTTTCAGTGTGTCAGAGAATCTGTCTTGCAAACTGACTCTAAACCTGTTTACAATGCTGATTTGACAAAATGTAAGGACTGTTTCTCATCTTTGAGTGATATAAGTAGGTCAAATATCTCTTTGAGCTGTCATTTAAAGAGATAAACTATATATACACAAAAGTATGTGGACACCCCTTCAAAATTGATGAATTCGGCAATTTGAGCCGACTGGGAGCCAGGACTAATCGCCCAACCTCACTAATGCTCGTGGCTGACTGGAAGTAAGTCCCCGCAGCAATGTTCCAACATCCAGTAGAAAGCATTCCTAGAAGACCATCTCCATATTAATGCTAATGATTTTGGATTGAGATGTTCGATGAACATCCTTTTAGTCATGTAGTGTTCTTCGGGCTTTTGGCAATGAGGCCCTTCATCTACTTCCTCAGAGTCAGATGAACTAGTGGATACCATTTTTACGTCTCATATTTCAGTATGAAGACAAATTCTGGGGAAGTACATAAAGGTCCTCATTGCCAAAATCCCAAAGTATCCCTTTAATGTGGGATTATTATTAAGACCGTGAAAGGTTGCAGGTCATCGTTATTCCTGTGTGACGAGAGCCTTTCGATCAACAGTCCAAACATGAATCACGCCATCAGACCTGAGACAATGGTTTCAGGTCAGGTACGTACTTGGCTGTGGAATCCATAGTGACTTCATCCAGTGAGGCAATGCTGTCCCCGGTGCCACAGGACGACTGCAAGTTGCTGTCATCCCTGGGGGGGTCCATCACCACGGCTGTGGACATGGCAGCGGGCTCGCACACAATCACTGGGGGGGGATAGAGATAGGGGACAGGGTAAGAAACAGCATATGACTCATTCACACAACATGACACATGCAAACCTCGGGGCTGAGTTTCCCCAGCGGTAAGTGATGGGAGGTTTAAATCAGGCTTTGAGAGTGACAAATGGGACACAAATGGCACTAGTCCTTCCTTACAGTAGCACCTGCTTCTTGGCCACACAGTGGAACTGCCAGTAGCATGTGACTGCCAAACAGCTCACAAGACTCCCACCACTGTGCTGCCAGTGCTATCACAGGGTCATGCTCTGGACTCAAAAAGGTACATAGATCCAAGAGCTCCTGTAGACTGAACTGTGTTTTTGTCCCCATAAACCACTGTTTTTGAACAATGAGGCATCCTTTTAAGAAACTTCTTTCAGCCAAAATAAATGAACCATGTTTATTCAGTGTGGTCCTTTCCCAAATCAGAGGAAGCCTAAATTAATATTTGGGCCTTATCGTGTTATGAAACCCCCCTTTCAGAGATATAAAGCCATGTGGACACATGACAACAGGCGGGACAGCAGAGGTTGCATAAGACGGACTAATTTGGTTGGGTGGTTCATCTCATCCTCTGGTTATTGAAATTCAATGGCTCCATCTGTGTGAAAGACACACAGACCCAACCAGAGCCCAGTTCGGCCCCTGTTGATGATCTGCTTGTTCCATTGTGGGCAGTTACCCAACATGGCACATGAAACACGTCAGCGCCCTAGAACAATAACCATGACCGCCCCACCAGCACGTAACTCCAGCCCACTCTCCACCCCCTTGTTGGAAAGCCAATACCGGCCTGGCTTCTGTTTATCTAGGCCTGGCTCAGTGCATTGAAAACACATACCAGTGGCCCTTTCGGCCTATTGTGGAATGGACTATCATAGTTCACCAGCTGAGGACAATTGAGCAGGGGCGGCAGGAAAGAAAAGACCATGGGGGTCAGAGCAGGAACACAAATATTCCCCTGAGCCAGGGCCAGGGCGCAGCCAGCCCTCATTAAAACCCAGTCAATATTATAACCTAGTGTTTTGAAACGGCTATAAACCCTCAAACTGAAAACCAATGTGTCTGATTCATGGTTTGTTCAAGGGCCGTAGCTCAGCAGATCGATAGATTCTACCTCCCTGCTCCCTCCCTCAGAGGCACTGCTGTTAACCTTGAGACTTCACCTCATCATTACACATTCCTGCAGAGCCTGTGAGCTCACCGCTTACACCACAAACCCCCTGCAACAGCTACCATTTTACTCTCTTCCTCCTTCCTCCAGTAACAGAGCGGCTGCAGATTCCCCATGCTCACACACTTGGACAGCTGTGGCCAGGGTTCACGCTGCATGGCTGTAACGTATTCTAGTGTGGGAGTTGTATTGTGAGTGGACCCTGGGGGTTGGGGCCGACATGCCTGCATTGGGGGTGGGTGCTATAGACTAAGCCTATAGCTCAGAAAAGGCTCGCTTTCACGCTCAAACTATGTACCTTAATGAGAGAAGAAAGGAGATTCTTGATATTTCTGAATGGTGCCTTAAGGCTGATCCTCAGGGGTCTCTCTCTCTCATGACTGAATAAGTCTCAGGGAGAAGCCCTATAGGACTGATTTATGTTTGGATGTGATGAGAGCTATCGTTACATGCCAAACCAATGACCAAGTTCTATTCTCATCCCCTCCAGCTATGACGACCAAGGCTGTATGTATTTACCTTCACAATGTGCTCACCAATACAAGTCAGAACAGGGAGAAAAAAAATCTAAATCAAGGTACTTCCTTGTTGTACGATAGAAAGCCATTTCCTTCTCTCCTGTTGATTGAGCCCGGAATGGATGGTCAGTTCATTGTAATGCCTAAATGAGGTTGTACACCCCTGCCAGGGAGATTCCCAGTGAGCATTAAGGGGATCGGCTCAAATGGATTTAGCATTGCGCAGAGTTTCATCACGTTAGCAACTGACCGCTGCGTTGCACACAATTAAGAGAGGATTAGGTCCCAAACAGTATGTCTAGTCCACATAACTGCCACAATGTCCATTCAAAAAACGAATTGCAAGTATAGACGATTTGGCCGATTATGAGTAGAAGCTTTTCTTGCACACTTCTCTCATAGCAACATTAAACACATTTTTAGAAACCAGCATTAACTACAACCTAAACAAATCCTGCCCAAAACTGGGCATCTCCAAAACCAAGCAGGGGTTTCCCTCTCCCCACACCCAGCATTTAAATACCCCAACTGTAGAGAATTTTAGATGCAAAGAAAGCACTTGCTACATTAAATCTCTTTCTGTCCCTGTACTTGTCTCTATCCCAGATGGCCATCTCACCCATCTGCCTGGAGTTGTTTCCAAGGCTGCTAACCCACTGGGGTGAATCAAGTTTCCATCCATCCAACCAGCAGCTGTTTCTGGCCCCAACAATGCAGTTAAAACTGGGACTTCTTTGCCTTGCCCAACCCTGTCTGAGCAGCTGTACATGGAGGGCAGGATGCTCCACCCCAGCCAGCCGGCACATATCTGCTGTCGACATGGGCTAATGAGGTGGATGAGTACCACATAAACAGCCTTCAGAGCTGTGGTACATGAGCTGTTCTTAATTCAATAACTTAACTTCAATGTAAGAACTAAAACAAATTCAAACGTTGAACACAGAGAGGGACTCAAATTTAGTTTTAAAATGTATTTTAAGTAAGGTACACAGAAACCACCAGTCACATCCTAATGAAAATGCCACGATGCCAGAGAAATGCCTTCCCACAAGCCAAAGTCGGAGGATTATGGATATAAAGATGTATTATATGTAACAATCAATGTAAGCTTTCAGATCTAGGCTACCCAAGTGAAAGGGAAAACGCCCTCATCAAAGTCTGAATGTATATCTAATTCAATGCATAAGAACTTACAGTGCATCCTTGGAAGCAAAGTCTTTAGATTCCTTGTTTCAGTTCTGGTTGCCGGTTCTCTGGACTGCTTAAGCACTCTATTCAGTCAGCTGCTAGACTCAAAATATGCTGGCCTCTCCGCCTCCGTCTACTCTGTGTAACACATCATTAATTTTCAAACCCCTGCTTTGTCCCTCCTCCGAAACCCCACCCTTTCCTGCAGACATCCTTACACACTTCCGCCACTAAGATGACAACACTACAGCCCTTCTCATTGGCTGAAACGGCTCACACCACAAGACTCGTCCCCCATATATGGTCACTTCAGCTAAATGAATGCAAGAGGGAGGGGAATGGGTGGAATGGAATACTCCTCCCCCCTTCTCTTGGATGATGCGATGAGTCCCCCACCCAACCCCCTCACACACACACTTCACTTCCGCAACATACACAACCACACAAAGCAGATATGCTGCTGGGGTTACTACAGGACAAAGAAGAGGCGGTTCCTCAGGCCAGTTTGTTATAGCTACTGCATAAAGCAGCTGTGCTAGCTAGGCTTTTATGACGTTCCAGAGATAAACATGCCAACATTGTCAGGCAGACATCTGTATCCTACTGACCTATATACTGTAGGCTACATCAAATAAACATCCAGAACTATTGGATCATATTGTCTTCTATCACTTCCATTAATTTATTCCTAGTTATGATATACAGTGCATTATGACATACAGTGCATTCAGAAAGTATTCAGACCCCTTGACTTTGTCACGTTACAGCCTTACTCTAATTTTTTTTTTTTAAATCCCCCCTCAATACCCCATAATGACAAAGCAAAAACTGCTTTTTAGAAATTTTTGCAAATGTATTACAAATAAACAGAAATATTACATTTACAGAAGTATTCAGACCCTTTACTTAGTACTTTGTTGAAGCACCTTTGGCAGAGATTACATTCTTGAGTCTCCTTGGGTATGACACTACAAGCTTGGCACACCTATATTTGGAGAGTTTCTCCCATTCTTCTCTGCAGATCCTATCAAGCTCGGTCAGGTTGGATGGGGGAGCGTCAATGCACAGCTATTTTTCAGTTTCTTCCAGTGATGTTAGATCGGGTTAATGTCCGGGCTCTGGTTGGGCCACTGAAGGACATTCAGAGACTTGTCCCAAAGCCACTCCTGCATTGTCTTGGCTGTGTACGTCGGGTCATTGTTCTGTTAGAAGGTGAACTTTGCCCCAGTCTGAGGTCCTGAGCGCTCGAACAGGCATTAAGGATCTCTCGGTACTTTGCGCCGTTCAACTTTCCCTTGAACCTGACTAGTCTTGGTCACCTCCCTGACCAAGGCCCTTCTTCCCAGATTGCTCAGTTTGGCCGGGCGGCCAGCTCGAACATCTCTGGAGACCTGAAAACAGCTGTGCAGCGACGCTCCCCATCCAACCTGACAGAGCTTGAGAGCATCTGCGGAGAAGAATGGGAGAAACTCCCCAAATACAGGCGTGCCAAGCTTGAAGCTTCATACCCAAGAAGATGCGAGGCTGTAATCGCTGCCAAGATGCTTCAATAAAGTACTGAGTAAAAGGTCTGAATACTTATGTGATACCAGTTTATTTTGTATAACTTAGCAAAAATGACTAAAAAACTGTTTTTGCTTTGTCATTATAGGGTATTGTGTGTAGATTGATGGGGGATAAAATCAATTTTAGAGTAAGGCTGTAACGTGACAAAGTCAAGGGGTCTGAATACTTTCCGAATGCACTGTATATGAGGGTATGTATAGACATTGTGGATAGAATATGTAATATATCTGAAGAATACGTGGATAGAATAGTATATGTACAGCAATAGTTGAATAGGATGGCTTTGACTGACTAGAATACAGTATATACACACACATATGAAATGGGTAAAACAGTATGTAAACATTATTAAAATGACCAGTGTTCCAGATCTATGTACGTAGGGTAGCAGCCTCTAAGGTGCAGGGATTAGTAACTGGGTGGTAGCCGGCTAGTGACAGTGAAGGGCACTGGGTGGAGGCAGGTGGGTGATGGCTATTTAATAATCTGATGGCCTTGAGATTGAAAAACAGCTTTTCTCTCGATCCCAGTGTTAATGCACCTGTACTGACCTTGCTTTCTGGATGATAGCAGGGTGAACAGGATGTGGCTTGGGTGGCTGAGGTCCTTGATGATATTCTTGGCCTTGCTGTAACACTGGGTGCTGTAGATGGCCTGAAGGGCAGGCAGTGTGTTCCAGGTGATGTGTTGGGCTGACCGCACCACCCTCTGGAGAGCCCTGCGGTTGTGGACGGTGCAGTTGTCGTACCAGGCGGTGATACAGCCCGATGGGATGCTCTCAATAGTGCATCTGTAAAAGTTTGTGAGGGTTTTAGGGGCCAATACGAATTTCTTCAGCCTCCTGAGGTTGAAGAGGTGCTGTTGTGCCTTTTTCACTACACTGTCTGTGTGGACCATTTCAGATTGTCAGTGATGTGTACGCCAAGGAACTTGAAGCTTTTCACATTCACTGCGGCCCCATAGATACGGACGTGCTCCCTCTACTGCATCCTGAAGTCCATGTTCAGCTCCTTCGTTCGGTTGACATTGAGGGAGAGGTTATTTTCCTGGCACCACTCCGCCAGGGCCCTCACCTCCCCCTCGTCGTTGTTGGGAATCAGGCCTACCACTGTTGTGAGTTAGAGGCGTGCGTGACCACACAGTCATGGGTGAACAGGGAGTACAGGAGGGGGCGGAGCACACGCCCTTGTGGGGCCCCCGTCAGGAAGTCCAGGACCCAGTTGCACAAGTTGGGGTTCAGACCCAGGGCCGTGAACTTAAGGATGAGCTTGGAGGGTACTGTGGTGTTGAAGGCTGAGCTGTAGTCAATGAACAGCATTCTTACATAGGTATTCCTCTAGTCCAGATGGGATAGGACAGTGTGCAGTGCAATGGCAATTGAATCATCCGTGGATCTGTTGGGGCGGTAAACGAATTGCAGTGGGTCTAGGGTATTGGGTAAGGTGATATGATCCTTAAGCCTCTCAAAGTACTTCATGATGACAGAAGTGAGTGCTGTGGTGCAATAGTCATTTAGTTCAGTTACCTTTGCTTTCTTTGGTACAGGAACAATGGTGGACATCTTGAAGCAAATGGGGACAGCAGACCAGGATACAGAGAGATTGAATATGTCCATAAACACTCCAGCCAGCTGGTCTGCGCATGCTGAGAGGACGCAGCTAGGGATGCCGTCTGGGCTGGCAGCCTTGTGAAGGTTAACAAGCTAAAATGTTTTACTCATGTCGGCCACGGAGAACGAGGGCTCACAGTCCTCGTTCAGCGGCTTGTGTTGGCGGCACGGTGTTATCCTCAAACCCGGCGAAGAAGTTGTTTAGCTTGTCCGGGAGCAAGACGGTGTCCGTAACGTGGATTGTTTTCCCTTTACAATCCGTGATTGTCTGGAGTCCCTGCCACATAATTCTTGTGTCTGACCCATTGAATTGTCGCTGTCTGTGCTGATGTTTTGCCTGTCTGATTGCCTTATGGAGGGCATAACTGGACTGCTTGTAGTCGACCATATTCCCAGTCACCTTGCCATGGTTAAATGCGGTGGTTCACGCATTCAGTTGAGTGAATGCTGCCATCTACAATTTATTTTAGTTTGGATAGGTTTTAATCATCACAGTGGGAACATCCCCTATACACTTCCTGATGAACTCAGTCACTGTGTCAATGTATACATCAATGTTATTAGCAGAGGCAACCCGGAACATGTCCTAGTCTGCGTGATAAAAACAGTCTTGATGCATGGATTCCGATTAGTCAGACCAACGTTGAATAGACCTTGGCACGGGTACTTCCTGTTTGAGTTTCTGCCTATGGAAGGGAGGAGCAAAGATCTGATTTGCCGATGGGAGGGCCTCAAGGCCATCCCGGAAGGGAGAGTAACAATGGTCAAGAGTTTTTGAAGCGAGAGTACTGCAGGCGATGAGTTGATAAAACTTTGGCAGCGTTTTCCACTAGTCCAAATTAAAGTCCCCATCTACAATAAATGCAGCCTTAGTATATGCGGTTTCCAGTTTGCACACAGTCCTTGAGAGTCGTAATGGTATCGGCTTGAGGGGGAATATACACAGCTGTGACAAAAAAAAATAACATTCTCTAGTGATGTAATATGGTTGGAATTTGATAGAGGTATTCTAGGTCGGGTGAACAAAAGGACTTGAGTTCCTGTACGTTACCACGATGTACCGAGAACCCAGCTGGCTGTATCAACGGGGACAGTATATCCGGAGAGAGCCATGATTCCGTGAAACAGAGTATGTCTCTCTGGAAGGAGATCCATGCTTTGAGCTCATCTACTTTATCGCCCAAGGACTGAACATTAGTGAGTAATATACTTGGAAGTGGTGGATGGTGTGCACGCCACCTGAGTCAGGCTAAAAGTCCACTCCGAATACCTCTTCTCCCCAGGCAGCATTTTGGAGGAGCCTCTGGTATAAGTTCTATCGCCTTGAAGGGTACGATCAAAGAATCCAATTCAGGAAAGTTGTATTCCTTGTCGAGATGGTGGTGAGAGACTGCCTCTCTGATATCCAAAAGTTATTTCTGGCTGTATGTAATAATGCTAAGAATGTTCTGGGCTAATAGCGTGAGAAATAAAAATATACACTGCTCAAAAAAATAAAGGGAACACTTAAACACAATGTAACTCCAAGTCAATCACACTTCTGTGAAATCAAACTGTCCACTTAGGAAGCAACACTGATTGACAATAAATTTCACATGCTGTTGTGTAAATGGAATAGACAACAGGTGGAAATTATAGGCAATTAGCAAGACACCCCCAATAAAGGAGTGGTTCTGCAGGTGGTGACCACAGACCACTTCTCAGTTCCTATGCTTCCTGGCTGATGTTTTGGTCACTTTTGAATGCTGGCGGTGCTTTCACTCTAGTGGTAGCATGAGACGGAGTCTACAACCCACACAAGTGGCTCAGGTAGTGCAGCTCATCCAGGATGGCACATCAATGCGAGCTGTGGCAAGAAGGTTTGCTGTGTCTGTCAGCGTAGTGTCCAGAGCATGGTACATCAGGAGACGTGGAGGAGGCCACCTGGACACTACGCTGACAGACACAGCAAACCTTCTTGCCACAGCTCGCATTGATGTGCCATCCTGGATGAGCTGCACTACCTGAGCCACTTGTGTGGGTTGTAGACTCCGTCTCATGCTACTGCAAAGTTGCTTAGGCGCGAGAAACAAGGCGGCCATGTCTATCTGCGCCATCTTTATATGAAGTTGATCAACTTTTAAAACAGCATTACTTCCCCATGTTTCCTCTAACTACAGTGTATGATTTTGAAGCTCTGAGTCTGTACTTTTATCCAATGTAAAAATCCCAATTGCAAATTTTAGAACAAGAGACAGTTACAAATATTCTTGCTCATAAAACTCATGTAGACTAGCCTACCCACACTGTATCTGCGAACTGGCTGTGCCAAGACCAGAGTAGCACATTTGCTACTTAACACAACAGTTTTTGTGACAAAACTATCGGTAGAGTTGAAAATACGATTGAAACACATTGAACTTTAGATTTTTATTAGGTACATGAAAAGTTTAAAGAAAAAGTATATTCTGTGCACTACGTCGTCACGCAGATAAAAAAAAATCTGCAACAGTATGGAGGAAACACCACTGGTGGGAAAATGCGCATATTTTCTTTATGTAGATTTTAGAATCTTTGCATAAAAATCAATCGCCATTTGGATGGAAACCTAGCTACTTATAACATCAAAACAGTCTCCTCTATGAACAAATATACACACAACCAACACTGCTTTATTCAATAGCCTACTGCAGGGCATTTTTTAAATGTTTTATTGTTGGACATAAGACTGTCAAAATACCAGCAAATCAGCTCCAAGCGATTTTAATTTTGGAAATCTGTTCCAAAGTATTCCCACGCATAGAGAGATGTGATCGTAGACAAATGTAAGCAAGGTTTGAAATGATTATGTTTTAGCCTGTTTGGGCTTCTTGCGGTCAATTTGCAGTCAACCAATTATTTGTAATTACACTGAACAAAAATATAAAATGCAACGTGTAAAGTGTTGGTCCCATGTTTCATGAGCTGAAATAAAATATTGCAGAAATGTTCCGTGAGCTTATTTCTCTCAAATTTTGTGCACATCCCTGTTAGTGAGCATTTCTTCTTTGCCAAGATAATCCATCCACCTGACAGGTGTGGCATATCATGAAGCTGATTAAACAGAATGCTCATTACACAGGTGCACCGTGTCTGGGTACAATAAAAGGCCACTAAAATGTGCAGTTTCTTCACACACTTCTCTGCCCAATTTCCTTTCAAACTGGATGACCAAGATAAGGAAAGTAAAACTACTAGTGATACACCGATATGAAATTTTGGGCCGATATCCGATATTTTCCTTGCCAAAAAACCCAATACTACATTTACATTTAAGTCATTTAGCAGACGCTCTTATCCAGAGCGACTTACAAATTGGAAAGTTCATACATATTCATCCTGGTCCCCCCGTGGGGAATGAACCCACAACCCTGGCGTTGCAAGCGCCATGCTCTACCAACTGAGCCACACGGGACCACGTACTAAAAATGTTTGCGGCCTTTTTTTCATTTAATTTTTTAAAATATCGGTATCGTTTTTTTGGCAAGGAAAATATTTGATATCGGTCAAAATTTTTATATTGGTAACTTTCTAGTTTCTACTGGTCATTGTTTTCAGGCTGGTTGTATTGGTGCTAGCTAGGTACCAAGCTAAAGCTAGCTAGCTACCCCAGAAGTTGAGGTCAAACAAATATCGCTTTATTACCAACGCGGAATTGTAAACACATCGTTTGTGGCCGGTGTATGCAGACTTTTGGGCAGCTTTGACAGTGCCACTGATACTAGTGGTGGCGCTTGGCTTGCACGTGCAAATTCAGAACACACAACATTCTATAGTAGAACTGTGTTATTTGATGTGTCAAATTTAAAGCTTATTTAATGTGTCAAATAGTGTTATTTGACGTGTATCTTTTTTGACACACAAAGACCCAAACGGTGTTCCATAGTATGTCGTGAAACTAATAGCAGTGACGCTATTACTGTGTAACTCAGGTAGGGCAACATCTGAAAAATAGCGCACTTGGTAGTGTGTACCGGTGCTCGACCAGTCGTGAAAGCCAACATCACCCACGACAGAGAACGGTTGATTGTCAAGGGAAATTAATTCCATTATCTTGGAGTTAATGGATTTCGCCTTTGCGTTGTCTCACTCTTTCAAATGACTG